>NC_135077.1:19220000-19545000 GCF_051107435.1 Chaetodon auriga
GGGGTCATTCTCATCATTTAACCTTTTAAATTCTTCAATGGCTTCATGAATCAATATTTCAGTCGTGCGTTAGCATCCCTACAGGGCTTAATGTGCAAAGATATTCCTGAGTTCAGTCAAAACTTCCTTCAGATTTTACATTTTGAGCAGATAACGTTTCTATTCAGTGCTACTAAAAAGGGCATGCGTCACATGACATTCTGAAAACGTGTTGAATGACAGGATATATGGTGTTGGCTTAACATGAGGCTCGTAACCCTTAGGCTGAAGCAGCTGTTGATATGTGCATACTGTGCCATGTACATTAGTTCATGGGAGGGCAGGTTGTTTGACGTTAGCAGGTGGAAATAATGTTAAAGGTTGTTTAGGTAAGTGTTAAAGGTCATGAGAACATGTTTGAAATAGTGGAGTAAAATGTTAATAATCCCATTCCTGATGGAAATTAGTTCCACTGCGTCTTCAGGGATTTTAAAAATAAGGACAATGTTTGTTCGATGAAGTATTCTTAACTCTGCACACTGTGATTTGGTGTTCAGTGGAAGGACATTGTAAAGTATGTAAAGTTTGAAATAAGCAGACGTGTAAATCAGACATTTGACCGTATTCAGTGTTCTCTATTTCCATAACTCTGCATGAAAGGTGTGCACTCAGAAGTGGCAGATGTTAGATATTTTCAGGTGCAGTTAGGTTTTTTTTTTTTTTTTTTTGTTCAAGTGTAGAATGTGTTTTAATCCTTGAACAGCTTTTAAATCTAAAATTTTAAGGATGACTAATTTTATTCTGATTGTTCGTAGAGTGGTTTGTTTCCAAACTGTGACCAAATCTTCAAATCAAATGGAATTATGTTAAGCTTTCAGTTTTTAAAGATATGTGATAAGAATAGAGAGGGACATATTATACCCATGTTAGGCTCCCTGCAGAGCACCACTGCCTGTCTATCTTAGAACTTTAACATATCACTCATGACTAATGACTGAGGCCTTATGCGATCTGACGAGATTAGATGTCTTATAATGACTCATCGGAGACCTTTGGTGGCAACTGGGCCTGCAGAGCTATGATAAGGCAAAACGATAGGGCACAACGCTGGACTGAGTGCATAGACGTCGACGCTGGCTGAGTAAATCATTGAATTATCTGGATAAAAAGAAGATAGAAAATATAAATTTTGCGAAGGGGTGTCTGATATGTTACGTACATTTTGTCTTGAATAAAAACATTTGGCTGTACCCTTTCAGCCTCACACCTCGGTCATCTGGGTAGAAGAAAACACGCTTGCATGCATCTACAGCACGTCTTAGCACCACTGAAAGTGTCAATTAAACTCCAGTCTGTTTATCATAGCTGCTCTGATGTCCTTGTTCCTTCTTTTCTTTTTGTCGCATCTTATCCAATTTTCAAGGCTGGCCAAATCTTTCACTCATGAAGCGACATTTACTTTGTGAATAGTGGTGATTAAATGACGAGGACAGCAGCTCACAAGGTTGAAGTAAGATTTTTCGATCTGGTGTCTCTGTTGCTGCAGCTGTAGGAACAGAAAGCTTGGCATTGAGCAATAAACAGCAGGTCTCTGAACTGTAGGAATATGACACCTCTGCAGACTGATAGCCCTGCACAGTAATGTGCGCTGTAGTGCAGGATGTTTGATATGTGAACAGATTTATATGTATTATTGTTTGACATAGGAATGAGCAGCCAAATTGGTTTTACTCTTGCAAACTTGGACAATGTGAGGTACATTCAGTGCTCCACTTTCCTTCCCTTCATTGCCATTAATTAAATGTTTTTCCAGAGAGAAGGCAGCCTGCTTATTGGAGGTGGCGTCTCCCACACACTGGCCTTGTCACACAGGCAAAGATGAGCCACAAAGGACCAGTGTTCTCATCCTCCTACATAAAAGCAACTACTTTCAGTCACTACCAATATGCATTGATGACAGTTTGCTTTCACAGAAGCCCTCATTATATACTGTTACACTTCCACAGGCCTGTTGAATTGACCATTGCTCAGCAGTCTCTTTGCCTGTGGGCTTTTCTATAACTTTGTTAAAGCATTTTTTGAACTCAGTCCCAAGGTGATGTTATTTATCACAACTGCTCAACTATCTTGGTTACCAAACTTTATTAGACGTTATTGAGACATTAAATCCAAGACAACCCCATGCAGTGTAACTGCCCTAGACGCATTTCTGTTGCGATACTTGATGTAAAGACAGCAATGATTCATGTTTGAAGGTGACAAGACAACATCATATATCAACAAAAACTGGGTGACTATATTGATGATGGTTTGGCATTTGTTATGTTTTTTCTTTCAAACCCAACAACACAGACAGAAACTAGTGTATGCAGCACAGCGCAGTGAGGAATCACAGAATTGTATATCGGAGAAACTAAGCAACCATTAAACAAAGACATGGCTCAGCACAGGAGGGCCAATTCCTGAGGTCTAGACTCAGGACAACAGTGGATAGAGGACTATAATATGCATATTTTGTATAGGGAGGACAAATGGTTTGAAGGAGGAGTAGCAGATAACTCATTCCTCAGCATCCTTCCCAGGAGATTTAACATCTGTTCACAGTTGGCCTGATATTATGTTTAGACTTAGCCTCAAGTAACGACTCCAGCGACTGCCGTTACACAGACACGTGCGCTAATGACCCAAGTGGTATCATTGACCGTGAGTGCAACCCTACAGAGGTAAAATACCTGAGACTCCCCACGAGTAAGAGAGAACTGAAGGAGCCTCTTGGATGAAAGGCAGTTTCAAGTGTCTGTGACCAAGTCCAGTTCTTCTCTGACGGCTGCCATCGGCAAGAGAGAACTGCCGCTCACTGGATACTTTCTTTTTAGGACAATTATCTGTAAACCTTCAATATGGTTTTGTGTGAAAATCACACTTGAACAGGTGTACTTAATAAACTGGCCAGTGAGTGTAATAGCCTTGGCTCTGCTTTGCTCAGAAAATACTTAAAAAAATCAACCAGGGCTCTAAATTAGGGAGGAACTACATGTGAAAGACAGCGCTGTGCTGGTGTTACATGTGTGTGGGCCCACCGCTTTTGCAAGCTCAACGCATTTTTTTGTCAGCAGGCGTTTCTGCTTTAGAAGGTAACGACAAAGAAACAGACCAAAAGGATTTGCCCGTTGGATAGGATATTTTTGTATTGGGGGATTGTCAGTGCAGCATTGTTGTCCCATTCTTTGACACCAGAGGGAGGCAGTGCCCTGGAAGTCTTGTGCACACAATAATCCTGGAGCCACAGGTTGTAGAGGCTCGTTGCAGCTGTGCCCAGACTGCACCACACCTAGTAATGAGCTGTAGCCTGTTTCACATGGACACTGTGCAGCAGTGCGTGAAAGCCAGTGAGTGTTCATGTGTTTGTTTTTTTCTTGTAATGCCTCCGGTGTTTGGCAGAGGTTGTCTGCTTGCTGATGAAGAGACAGTGTGGCGGTGAATAGGATGAGAACGATGCAATTATTTTCTAATCTCAAAACCACAATTTTCACACTAGAAACCTTCACTGTACACATATTTACCATATGGATTTATAAATGTAGTAAACCATCCAATTCAATTTTAGAACATGTGCCTTAGTCGTACAGTGTTATCTCTTACCTAAATGACTTCAATTAAAAGGCTGAGAGCTGCCTGCCAGGCTGTATTTTATGTATGATATTTCATCCAATTGAGTGTACAAAAAGATTTTCTATTCACACAGTCACCTCACGCTCTCCAGAGCTGCAGTGATGGGGTTTGAGTGATATTGGCAGCACTGAACCAGCAGGATTAGTGTGGAAGAATTTCAGTGCGGTTAATACGCTGCTGTAAAAGGTATCACAGATACCAGTAAAAACTAGGAACTTGCTGTTTTGCCTGTTTTATAGTATAATTGTAACACTGTTTGAACCATAAACATTTACTTCCAATATCATAAACTATCATGAGAAGCGATTGTACCAGCATGCAGACACAAAGTAAATGCTGTGTTTGGTCCATTTTTCAGTGGTTTGGTGAGCCGGTTGTTCCTTCATATGTTCTGATTTGAAGCCTGAGCAGAACCTGCTCTCTGCAGGTTTGGTCTGCAGCATTTGTTACCATGATGGCATCCTTGCTTTCAGTGTTAATAACTTTATACTACACAGGCATGGCCTGCAGTGTCTCCCTTTCCCAGGGCCTGCATCTGTAGCCATACCCTGTCATCTCAGTTGCTCTGAGAAGCTGGGATTGATTTGTAAGTGTACAGAGTTTCTAGAAGCCAAACATTCTTGACCTCTGGCACTCCATCAGTCATGGAATGACTTATCAGGTCTTGCAAACTCAATGACCAGGCAGTAATACTGGGACACATAATTAAGAGAAAGCAGACAAACAGACTGCATATTTACTCATGTAGCTTTGTTGGTATACTTTTTGGGCGAGCTATGAGCTTGTACAATAGTGGTGGTGTGACCATGCAAAGCTTGTGCTCCTTTATTGTCACTGTAAGTCTTTGGTTTTATTCCTGGCATTGATCATCTATGTTTGGGTAGTTTTTGATTACTATAAAGCTCAATGGGGCTATATGGTCTGTCTACCTTTATAGCTTCATACTTCAAATCTCCTGAGATACTCACAATACAGTGTCAGCCTTGCCATAGTAGTACATAACACAAACCACTTTTCTGCTCCACAAAACTAGAACACCTTAGTGTGGGAACCTTTTCAAGAACTCCCAGAACTTTATCCTCTTTATCCTCCAGAGGAATCTCTGTTAAGTTTGGGTTTCTTGGTCATGGGAAAGCAAACAAATCCAGTCATAGATTTTTTGAAGTTCCTTTACATGTTACTTCCTGAAATAATTTGGCATAATGATAATAATAATAATACTACAATGTTTAAAGAAAATGTTCTTCCAAGCACTGGGAACCAGCGTTACAGAGGAATCAAGGGTAAATATGCTTGCATGGCTCGGTATTTAATGAGCTACTTTGGGCTGATCATGTTGTAGCAGAGTGGAGCAGTGTGTCTGTCACATAACTTAATGACCTAAGATTAGTACAAAAGCTCAAGTAACCTCGAGACGGCGTGGGGCATGTCAGAAACAAACAGCCATTTACAGTTCCCTTATTGCTCGTATCACGCTGTATGTGAATACAACTGAAAGGGAAAGAGAAGATGAAACAATTTACATTAGCCAATCATTCATGTAACTGCAATTCTAAAAGAATCACTGTACGATATCCAATAAGGCCGGTTGTTTTCAGTCTGAAGGAGAATACTTTCCATTCATTGTGTCTGTGCATTAAACGTAGACACACTGAGCTAAACCTGAAGAAATAGTGCCAGCTAATCAAACAAATCACACACCCTGATGGTGTTTGAATATGAAGTCGCACACCTGAACATGCTGCAGATGTTGCAGCTGATGGTAAAAACACAGCTGATGTGTATGTACAGTATATTCTGTTCAGGTATGGTCACAGTACATTTGTGGACAAATTCAAGCATATGGTTCCTATTTCGCCTTCATCTCCAGCCAGTTCTGGTGGACTGAGAGGATTGTTCAGCTTTGTTCGACACATCGAGAGCGTTTTCTTGGTTTAGTACACCATCACACTACCAGACTGCAAACTGTAGCATCGCTGTGACATCATATCCTTTTGTGCGCTGAATGTGTGTCAGATTTGTTGAATAGAAACGTAATGTGACCTTACCTTTTTAGAATGCAAATAAACATCAGTCAAATGTAGTTTAATTACCACTGTGAATCTGTTTAGTCTCATTAAGTTCTTGGAATACAAACTGTGAATATGCGTGATTTTAAAGTTGCAGCTGGAAGTCTTAGGTTTTGCTTTGCATGGCATTGGTGTTGCCATAATGTCGGTGTTGCTTGTGAAGAAGCAGGAAGGCAAAATAAGGGAAAGCAGTACCAAGTGAATAAAAGATTTGGTATGCTGGATGTTCAGTCAGAGAGCTCTCCCTCACAGTGACAGCCTCTGCTGTTAGTTCAACATGCTCAATTGGCTGAGCAGCTGCCGATAAGGCGCCAACTTGCTCCAATTGTGCTGAACATACTGTAAAAACTATGGGCGTTGGTCAGCCACAAACACTCAATGGCGTCCAACAGCCGACTGTCAGCCTGGTGTGTCAGGGCCCTCAGTCTGCGCTGATAGATGTTCTGGCACTGTAATCCTCCTCAAACAATGGTGGATGTGAGAATAGAAGAGGGGTTAAGCCCTGGTGTTTCTGTTACCATGTGTTCAGACATTTAAATGCACGCAGGGAAGGTTGTCTATTACCCTAACTCAATCAGTACATTTCTACATATTCTGCAGTGATTGTCAGCTTGTTTTCTGCTGCATTTTAATTTTCTCTGGGAATCAGCATAAGTGCCACGTTGAGCTTTCCTCAAGTCCCTGCGGTGGCATTACTTGTTGCGCCTACGCGGCTTCATACCTTCACACCTCTGACATGCCTTGTTGTGCCGAAAGGTTCAACTGAAAAAGATCGACCTCCTGGCTGCTGCTTTCGTTGACTTGAAAGTTCATCCCTCTTGACACTCGGTCAAGTGAATCCTGGTTTAAGTGCATGTGTCACATGTGCTAACATTGAACTGCTGTGTGGTCGTCTCCTGAAATATCCTCAGCCTCTTTGCTGACATAAACAGAGTTATTGACATTCCTGAAAACCTTGTTTCATGAAAGACTTGGAGAAGGTAACAGATCCTAGCTTCAACACTTGTGATTCAGGTAAGGATGTGGTAGTCTGTTGTTTTGTTTGGGAAAGTTAACTGGACTCTGATGATGTAGGCCACTAAGTTGGGAGGACCACAGAGGGGTCAGAGAATGACCACAATGAGGAAGCTCTCTGGACACGTGTGCTGCGTCGGACGACTGCTGGTACGCATTCCACCGCCGAGGGGTCATGAGAGCAGATTCCACAGAGCCTGTCTGAGGGGGGAGAGGCTGAGTTGGTCCATCCTCTTTCAGGCCCTGACAGCAGCTGCTCCGCCTGGCTTGGGCGCAATAGTGACCTCACACCCCAGAGATATTTTAAAGGGTGCCAGTCAGCAGCGAGATGAGTTCTTAGTAGGTAGGTGCAGAGGCTCAGTGAGCGCAGTATCGATACGTCTGTGCAAGGAGGATACATTTGTTTAAGAAACGTTATCTGCTTGCGACAAGAGTCGGCCAGCGTTCGAATCTCCTTCTGGGATATGATCCAGTAGACGGCCTTTTTTGCAATGCTGCGGCATTGCCCCATTCCCCGTTTCTCGTCATCTGGTGCTCGGAGAAAGATGCCAAATGTTTCCTGTGGGAAAGAGAAGACTTTGCACGTCCCACTGGAGAGTCAGCCACTCGACCTGGCAGACCCCAAGGACGTTGCCAAGGAACCGTTACCCCCTCAGAAAGTACTCAAGATATTTAGCATCAACATCATTGCCCAGGGTTTGCCTTTCTGTCGCAGACGGGTGAGTATTGTACGTGTAAGGCCCATCATATGTTTTGGGTTCGGTTGAGCCACAGAACCCAAAAATGTCAAAGGTCGTCGGACACTCTCACCCGCCTTCACTCAGGTTGTTGTTACGTTGTGTAGCTGTTTGTTTATCAAAATGGCAAATCAAAATCGAGCCTACTTGGCTACTTCTGTTCTTACTGCTTCAGCACTTTGAAACATTCACCTTTAGACATTCACCACCCAATTAACCTTTTTCATTTCTGCAGAATTTAAAAATCTGCTAAAAAAACGTAAAGTTAAATCCCGACATAAGGGTGAGATGTTTTTTAATGACGTGTTTGAACTTGAATACCTGATAGATTTTACGTTTTACAGCTTAGCTTGAGTGGTATTGGTAAGAATAGATAAGAATAACCTAAGATACTCTTTATTATAAAAGACTTACTGATTGTCCTTTTGCCTTATGCTGTTTCCATACGCTCATAGAACAAAGTTCGCATGCCACGGCTCCACCCATGGCAGATGACGGACGCCGACATATAACCTTAAAAAGGCCATCGTCAATGAGCCTATTTTTAGGTTTTGTTTTTAGATGAAGATATATATGCATTAATTTGCGATGAAATAGGAAAAACACTGTCTTCAGTTGCTGTTCATAGAGTAATTATCACATAAAGTAGTGCATTTATATATTAGATATGCAGGTAATATCTTGATTATTCAGATTGATAAGTAATTTGGCCTTGTATAGATGAGGTTATAGGATTTTTAAACACCCTTATCTGTCTCTCTTGAGATGTATAAGTGAAATAAATGGTACACAGTTTACAGTAGTCATCAGTCTTAGGAGTTCTAATCGTTTGACTTATGACAGGTGATGATTTAACCTAAATCATGCCTACCTTAATTTCTGCTTGGCTGTTTTGCTGTATTAGGGAGATATGTTTGCATCAGAATTTGCAATTCTTCTGATGTGTCAGAGCAAGTTGCAGGTTGAAACAGTTCCAAAACATCAGCGCTTTAACTGTGACATTAGTAATTTCTTCCTCTTTGACGGCAAATTAGGTTGCCTGATAAGAGCTTTAACAGTAACACTATGTGCATTAAAAGTCTCCTTTGACAGCCCTGCTGAATTAATTTAGCATTATCTGCAGTGTGACTTGGAAATCTAGTAAGATGCTCCCCAAATGAACCCAGGGCTGTTTCTGAAAGACAGAAAACCTCGAGATGACGCTGGCTGTCTGATGTTAGTCATCAAGAGATCAAAGGCAGAAACAACACATTAACAAAATAGTTCAGCCTTCATATTTTTAGCAATAAAACATATATTTTTTTCACTGTAAGTCATAGCTTACGATACTGAAATTAATTAATAATAGATATATATTTGATTAATTTAGGTATATATCATATAGATTGAATATATGTAATATTTGTACTTTTACTTGACAAATGATTTATTCTGGCATTAGAGAAGTTAGAAATTGTAGATGATCAAAAAAAAGTATTTTCTCAAACTGTAAATCATTTCACAGGTATAAAAAATCCACACAGTTCACTTAAGTTGATTTTAGTTTTGATTTATTAATATGTATAATGCAGGAATGCTTTCTTTTTCTGTGTTTCACGTCACAGTACATATGTGACACATGACAGACTGAAATCCAGGACGACTCGATGAGACTTGAAGAGATAAAACATTCAGCTGTTTCCATTTAAAGACCACAGTTTGTTTACTCAGTGCCGAGATACTCGACCCTTCTATCATTAGGTCAGTATTCTTCCAGGTATTTCGTTAGTATCCCCCAGCTGTTAGTTAGGACTGTATACTTGTGACCAAACAAAATTCAGCAGGTACTTCAATTAAAAGTATGAGTTATTTTAAACAAGCGTAAACACGGAGCTGAGAACATCTTGGTGAAGGGACTCCACAGTGGCACTAATGGCGTTTCCTTATGTCATCAGAGGTGGAAAGATGGGCAGTTCACGATTATTACACACAAAAAAAAAAAGAAAAAGGAAATAGATGGGGTAGTGAGGAGCAGCGTTGTGAAATATCGGGCAAAGACTGAAATAGAAAATAAGGGTAGATGTCATAACGACTGAGGAGTGTCAGCTTGTCCTTTCCTTTCTTGGTTTGCTCTCAGATCAAAGCTAGCTGCTGTGCTGATCAGCTTTGGAGACAAAGGGTCTATTATGGTGATTTCGTTTTAATTAGTACTGTTTATGCAGTAGTTAAACAGAAGGTTCAAAGGATAAGCTGAGACAGACCGCAGCAGGAGGTTTCTTTAGTTCACCCAGCCACAGGCTTAAAAATATCCAGTCAAACCTTTGTTGCAAGGCGACAGCAGTGATTTAAAAAAGTTAGACAAAAGCTGTGATACACCTCTGATGTTACACATCATCCCTAATTACATCTCTACAACCTCTATATATTACAGCCTGTATAATTTGATATGTCGCAGTCATGACTTTATTTAGCATCAAAGACATTGCCTTCAGTTCAGAGATTTGTACTCTCCTTTGCTTTTAGCCATGCTAACAGGAAAGTGGCAAAATTTCATTTTGTCCACTCTTTTGTTTATGAACACCTGCAATAAAAAGTGCATTCCCATACGCTTCAGCTGTGCTTTGTGTATGGCTAACACGCTGAACAAAGATGGTGGCCATGGTAAACATTACACTTGCTTAGGTACGTGACACTAGCATTGTCATTGTGAGCCTCAAGTACAGCCTCACTGAACCGCTAGCATGGCTGTAGACTCTTAACCCTGTGTGCTTGTGGTGAAAAGCACACAGGGTTAAGCACCCCCCCCCCCCCCCCCCCCCCCAAGGTCAGCGTACTTTACATATAGTGTTCTTGGGAACAGCAGTAAGGAGATAGTTTCCTTTTCTTTCTCCAGCATGATGAACATTGACTGTTAAACAAGGGGAAAAGCACAGTTGGGATGATGCTAGGCCTTGAGTTAAGGTGTTAAAGTCTGCCATCTGTGTGCCAGTGGCACCACCACATCACGGGGTCTTGGACTTTGTTTGCAAGGAAAGACTAAGCCATCTGTGTTTGTGCTCAGGAACACTTTTGCTTTTGATAATTTGCTTTTATTGTTGACAACGGCAAGCAAGTCTGGAAACTCTAGACTGAAGAAAAGGAACTTGAGCCACAAGGTTGTTTACAAAGTCTGTTCGGCTGGAGGAACTAAACAGAAGGTCCCACAAGGCCAGTTCCTGGGGTTGTTGGTCCATGCAAAGTAGGAAGCCACGTGAGCTCTGCTGTGCATGTGTCAGCTGTCTCCAGTGAATGGCATAGCTGGGATTTCCCAGGGTCTCAGCAGTACGGCACGACTTAAGTCGGCTATGTCTTCAGAGGATCAAACCATACTGTAAAATACATAATTGTATGGTTCAACTTTCTGTGTTGTTCATGGAAGACTTGCAGAGAATTTGTCTGCTTTATCACCCCTCAGTTTTTCTTTTTTTTTTTTTTTTTATAGAAGTCACTCTGATTCCATGCATGAAATATTCATTTGGACTTAATCGTGGGAGCTTTCCATGAGGCAGCGTCATCTCTTGCATCTGCGTCTTTTGAGAAACTTAAAGTGACCCTAAAACATGTCCTACTGTACTAATTAAAAATAGCCCTGGGTTAAATTTCCAATTAAAACATCCCCAGGAGAAACCACTGTATTTCCGGGAGCCGAAATGGGCATCCAGCTGTTGCAGGAGATGATACAGAGATCAAGATATAGAACATTAACAGCAGGACATTTTAGTTGCGGTATTACTTTTCTCAGCCACCACACCCTGCGCTGCAGGCCTGTTGAGTAAGGTGATCTGGACTTGCCCATGGCAGCTATGTCTGTATCAACAACTATCAGCAAGATGCATCTGCTGTTTGAGCAGGTGTTGTGGGTGTGTTGCAACTTTCTAGAGTCTCAAAGTTTCCTGTGGTTTCGTCTGTAGACACGTTAATTAGAGCCACACAGCTATTGTAATTTTATTTTGGTCTTTTTGCTTGGTTTACATTTTGTTTGTTTCATTTGCCTTTTTCAGTTTGTCAGTTTAAGACCTGTAGTTATAGCAGTGGCCCACTGATCTGAGATGCAGATCCACCCAGTGACTCTTTTTGCGGTGATTGCATGGATATCCGAAACCTGCTGCCAACTGGTTAATTAAAGGGGTGCTTCACCGCCGGAAAGATGGTATTTTCCTAAAGCTGTGCTGTCAATGCACTAGAAAGATGGAAATGAGTGGCGCAAAGGTAGAAAACCTACAGCAACCAGAATACACTGTGTCGTACTGTGAGTTGGACGGTACTTTTTGCTCATCAGGTTTCAATCAATGGCGGCCTGGTCTCAAATTTTCTTGTATTATGGCTAAACAGTACACTAAAATATGTTTCTGAAAGCACCAAAGGTGGGAAATGGGCAATGCAGTAGCAGAATCTTACAGCAAGCAAGTCACAAAGCAAGTCTCTCAATACGACGTATACTCGTTGTATCATTGGTGGTGGGCATAGAGAAATGCTGCAGTTCGAACAGCAGCCCTGTAGCCAGCAAAAGTCCATCAGAAGAGACAAAACGTGTCATTTAATTAGTAAGTTATTGTAGAAATGTTTTGAGCTAATCATGAATCATGCTGTCATAATGACAGCAGTATAGAGACCTCAAGAAGCCGTCTGTCCCTACATGAATGCTCTGTGTTTTTTTAACATCTATTTTAGAGAGCATATGCCTGGTTACATGGAGGACATTTGTATTCCCTTTCAATTTGAGTTGTGTGTCCCTGTCCGCTATGTGACAACTAGGGTGACATGATACCGCTCCTGATCCTGCTACTACCGAGTCAGATGATGGCTCAAGTGTTATTGGTCTTTACTATTCATATTTCAAAACCAACTGTCCCCCATCACCAAAACCTTTAACTCACCTCAGCTAATTCAGTGTTTGAGTTGTGCTTGGTTAATGTTAGCATCACATTCATCACCCTGTCTTTGCTGTCCGTTCTTTTTTGCCTCATTTTTACTTGATTGGCAAAAATTCAACCCGCCAATGTTCAGTGATTATTTGTGCACATTGATAAACAGGACAGTGCCGTTTGAGTGACAGCCGGAAATGAGTAGCTTGTCAAATTAGATAAAAAACGGTGTTAACTTATTAGTAAACTGAGTAACCTGAAATTAATATTAGCAAAAAAAAAAAAAAAAAAAATTCACAAGCAGCACAGACGTTAGAATAATTGGTGGGAGGAGGGAGCTCCTCAGTGCTTATAATGAAAAACAACCACAGCAGGAACACTAACAGCAAACCAGCGCAGGAAAACTCCATTTGTAAAACACTGAAGCTCTCCTAACGACATCAGCAATGCAGATTCCCGTGTGCACCTTATTAAGCATGATTAAACTGAAGCAAATTAGCCTCCTCAGCGTCTCCAGTATGTGTACCGTAAATGCATTTTGCCACATGAACGTTGCTGCTCGTACCTGACTTTGTTCAGTCGCAGTCGGCGTTTCACTCGAGATAAACTTGGCGCCCTGGAGGAGCGGCTGCCTGTACTGATGTCTGTCTCTGCAGATGACTGTTGTAAAGAAAGTCAAGCTCCCCTGACAGTATCGTGCAGCTTCACAAACGACATCACTCAGGCCTTTTTAACCGTTTTCCTCCTGTTTTTGGGTCGCCAAATCGAGAATGCTGTGTTTGACAGGACGAGAAGCTAATTAATCTTTTTGAAGTTTTTTTTTTTTTTTTTTTAAATACACTTCTTTTTTTCCCGTCCTCCATTACTGATGCAATGCATTGTAACCCGCTGGAGTAAAGCTGAAGGGAGATTCTTCGCTTACTATTGAAGTGTTTGATGGTTTGTGCCGTTTGAGCGTGAATATTAGGGAAGTCAGAGTTTTCTGTCATGCTGCATTATCCCTGAAACACGTGTGGAGAGGCTGAAACAGTCAGAAACATTTGGTCTTAATTCATATTTTGTGTGTTTAGAATGGTTGATTAATTGATTAGGCGAATAGCAGACAATAAATCTGCGCCTGTTTTTCTGTGAAATGATAGTTCAAGTACAAATTTGAACCATTTTCTAGTTGCAATTTCTCACTTTTATGGATTTGAGTTTTTCTTTATGTGACTGTAAACTGAATACCTTTATGGAGAGTTGGTTGCAGCCCTACTTTAAGATGAATATATGCATTGATCAGACCATATGTTCATGTTTTAAGTCCAAGAGACATCACACCGAGTCACCTTGATGCATTTGACACCATTCGTCAAGCTCACGCAGACTGCTGCCATGAGTCTGTGATTGAGAGACGGCTGATTCGGTCCACCGGAGTCGAAGCCCTTCTCTCTGTCCTGAAGTAAGGACCACGCCACAGTCCACTGCAGGAGGTTGGATTCCACTGCCCTTGGGCTCCAAATAACACAGAGGGGAGGAAGGCATCTGCCATTGGCTATTCTGAGAAGCGGTCCCATTCCAGGGAGCACACAGATCCAGTCAGCAAGCTACACAGCACCCAGATCAGCAAAAGAGTTTTGTGTACGCCTGATTTCCCAAGACTCATACCTGTGGCATCCAAACACTGGGATAATGTTGTTGAAAAAGTGACTTCTAATATTTTTGTGCTCATGCAGTTTTTCCACTGGTCATTAATGGCCAGGCGGTCTTTGACATTGCATGTGATCGGTGGGCTTAAACCTGATCTAGATTCCTCTTGAGTTCAGCTTCGGGTGTGTAGTGTTATACTGTTGTGCTTTACATACAGAGCATACTGCATGGCGATGTGCTCCCACCTGCCACAGAGCTGCCTGAAGGCACTGACATTTCTCACGCTGCTAGATATTCCACGAGCTGAGACAAGATACTCTCCTCCTTTAGGGAAGTGTCACGGCTCCTAAACACTTTCTTTTAGATGAAGATATGAAGCAAAATGAAACCTCTTAAACACTTTATCTTTCACACATACAAACACCTACATTACTCCTCCAGTTAAATTATTCATCTCAGTGGTGCTGCATGGCACACACACACACACACACACACACACACACACACACACACACACACACACACACACACACACACACACACACACACACACACACTTTCCTCCATAATTCAGCACTATTGGACACGTTGAATAGACTTGAATCTGAATAAACCAGCTGGGTAACTGCTTCTAGAAGTTTGTCTGCATTTCAGTGCTTTTCTTTGCTTTGGTCTTGTAAAAACCTGTTGTTTTTAACCCCATTCAAAAAAACCAAAAAAAACCCAAAAACGTTTCAAACAAGTTGGACAGGAGAAACAAAAGACTGGTAAAGTTGTGAAATGCTCCCAAAACACCTGTTTGGAACATTCCACAGGTAAACAGGTTGATTGGTAACAGATGGTAGTATCATGATGGAAAGGCTCAGCTGTTCACGAGCGAGGATGGAGCGAGGTTCACCACTTTGTGAACACATGTTAGTTTTACACACTTTTTTTGGAATCAGGATCAGGATTGTATTTGTTACTTCCTGCACTAAATCTGAGGCGTTCTTTTAAAAATGAAGCACTTTCCCGTGTGCAGCCCTGCTGTGACAGTGACCTCACTGCAGCTGCTCTGAGACGTCAACATCAGTGTTTTAAAGTGGTCTCTTAACTCTAAACTATATAACTACAGTTTTCAAAGAGATCTATCATTTCTTTTCCCCACAAAACAAAATTCATAACTCAATGAGCTGTTCTCCCATGGTTCACGCTGCATTCATTCAAACACAACCAATATACTGCAGCCTAATCTCATTTGGTTGGCAAGCCAGCGGGTGAGTTGGGACGGCGATAGGCTGCCCTAAATTGCGAATGGGACCTAGTGTTGCAGCCCGGCACCGCCCCTCCCCCCGAGGAAGAGAGATTTAAAAGGAAACCAGCGGCAGTGAGACAAGCTCAACTTTATACAAATGTCCTGTGATGCAGTGCGAGAAACAAAACCAGACAACCTGTGTTCATTGTACCGCCCACAGAAATGAAAGCACAAGTTGTTTACGACTTCAGTGTTGTGATTATCCGATCAGTGCGGCGGTGCTTGCTGGCATCCGCCTCCATTTTTGTTGAGAAGCTTCCTTTTTTTGATACGACAGTGGTGCGTGCAGCAGGTGCAGCTCATAGCGCCCCCTGTCCTGATGAAGCAGAACGGTCGAAGTTTTGTGTGTCACATAATGAGGAAAAGTTCTGATATAAACACTCATACTGATCAGTCGTCTCTTCAGTCCCCATCAGTTTAACATTTACTATCGTCTCCACCAGACTTAGCTGTGATTAGCTTTCGGTCATGTGAGCCGAGAATCGCTGCGTCTGGTCCTTTTTCCACTGCCGTACTATCACCATTCCTCAGCGCTGACCTTCAACAAGCCGCCCCTGCGCCTTTCACAGTGTCCTGCTTGCTGTAATCTGGTCATCAGTGAAGACAGCCTGTGAATGGATAGCTGACTGGCTGTAACTGATGCGGTCGTCTGCATAGTTTGTCTAATCTGTGCATGAACCCTGCTGTCTGAGTCTCAGTGTGTGGTCTCTCTGCTTTTGATGTGCACTCCTGATGCACTGCAGTGTCTGGACACTGCAGTCCACGACCGCCGACACGCTCACAGTACTGCTCTGCTTTGTGTTGTTTGTTATGCATTAAAAAATGATTGGCGATATGAGTGCTGTTTAGAGTTTGAAAGGCAGTGCAACCCAACAAACCGTATCTTTTCAATATCAGAAAAAGGAAACTGCCTCTAAAGACAACAGTGATATAGTTCATTTAGAAAAAGCATTAAGTGAAAGCAGTCTGTTGTGACGTTGTTCAAACACCCTGTACACCTGCGAGCTCTTCATATCACCTTTTTGTAAAAACACGAAACTATAACTTGCCTCCTGTTAGTGCTCACCTGCAGGTGGAGTATCAAGGACCTCTTTATTACTTTAACTGCAGGAAGACGAGGTTTTGTGGGTTTTGAGTGTATGCATGTGCATACCTTCGCCAGTGTCACAGAGGTCTGTTGTTCAGAGGTTAAGCAGAAATTCAAATGCCTCCTCAGCAACAAGAGGATTACGCTCTCTGTAGAATGCAAGGCCTCTAAATGGGCAAGATGAGCAGAAAGCTTTTGAACAGAGAGGGGAAAGGACAGGAAAGAAGGATATGACTTATGATAATATTGCACTGACACAGGGCATTTCCGCTGTCGCAGAAGCTGTAGGTCTTAGCATTTATTTAATATCATCAAGGCAACAGGACAAAGAGGCCGTACTGGGTGCGAATGTTAAGTGATGGTTCATAGAAAGCTGTTTCTTATATTATGCGATTAAGCCGAGCGTTGTGTGGAAAGTTCATATCCTGGTGTTTTGATTTGACTGTGGGGCTCTTTTCAGCCTTTATTTTGATAGAACAGCAATTAGAGGTGGACAGGAAAGGGGCCAGAGAGAGGGGAAGAGTCAGAGCAAAGGGTCAAGGCACCTCCATTGATTTTTAAATGGATTATTTAGCTTAAGAAGAGAGCTGCAACAGTTAGTCGATTAATCTTCAGATGACAGAAAGAATCAGTAAATATTTTGACCATCGATTAACTGTTTCTCCAGCTGCTCTGTTATGATTCTTTGCTGCTTTCCTTCATCCTCTTTAATTGTAAACTGAATGTTTTTGGGCTTTGTGTAGTTGTTGAGACAAGTCGTGACATTTGAAGGCATCATCTTAGACCCTGGGAAACTCAGGCAAAGCAAGTAATCTTGAAAATAATTGGCACATTAATCAATAAGGACATTAATTAATACTTGCAGCCTGATTTGAGCAGTAGAAGAATTTTCTCAAATCACAAAAGAACCTTTAGTTCTTCAGTTGATCTTAAAAAGTCCAAATAGCCAAATTTGGAGATACAATCCGTAGTTTTCTTTGGGCAGTGACACTATGTACATCGCAGTAGATACATGTTATATCTGTGACATTAATGGTAACATCAGAGCAGAAGAATAATGATGAGTGAAGAAAAAAAAGCACCAAAAGTGAATATAACATCCTCTGAGACGTACAGTAACTCCTCTTATGGCTGTCAAAGGCCAAGTGACCGTATTCAGTCTGTGTGAGATACTGTACCCGATTCATCATCTGACATTGATTAGCAGCATGTACAGTGTGAGAGATGATGGATGACTGCCAGGGTGGGGCCGTGACATCCATATTTGTAATTTGTGCAGTTTATAAATGACCTTGGCTCTTGTGTACTGTACCTCCCAGGTCTGACAAGTAAGGCCGTGTTCAGACCAAAAATAGCGCTCTGTTAAAAACGCCGCATGGGGCTGCGTTGCCACAGGTACCGGTGAGAAAATGAAATATGATCCCGGCGGTTTAGTTTGAGGAGTGCATCCATGACTTTGAAGGCTTATCACATGCCAAAACACAGCACATGGGTTTATAACACTGTGAGGCAGAATTTTTACAACTCTGGGAAGCTGTCATGGCGGCATTCCTTGATCCTCGGTCAGGACGTTCTTTATGTAAACAGAAGAATTAACACTGCTGAGTAATCTACCAGGAAGTTAGCATGCAGTGCTTGATTGGCCAGTGCAACGTGCTGCTGGACACATTGTGTTTTTGTCTTTTACTGGCTTACTGGACGACCCTGCATCTGTTTGCCGTAGCCCGCTGTTTCAGGACCAGTGCGCAGAGCTCATTGAAATTTATGATGAAGCTGCTTGGATGCAGTGCTGTTGTCAGTCTGAAGGCAGCCAAATGCATAATCCCCAGGTTCTTACTTTACTTATTACTGTCTGCCCACACGGCATGAAAAAGCTTCAAAATGGTTACTTAAACGGGTTATTCAATTATTCTTCCTGTACCCTCCTGACTTTCTGCATTTTATTATTCAAACATCAAGGCGTTGTTTCTGTGAGGAGGTGGATGCATTCATTAGAAATGTGCGCCTATTGATGTAAATGTGGTGACTCACATGGCTGAGAAAGTCTTGACCATCCGCCTTTCAGCCTCTCTGTGCTGCAGTGTTGTACACTAAGCTCCTCAAACATCACATCAAAACATGGCCGAAGGATTCTTCAACTAATACGAGGATCTTGGAGAATAGATGCGTTGAGGATGATATATGAATGACTGACTCATCTGCGTCATACTTCAGACTCAGTGAAATCCTTCCAGGCTAAACAGAAATACATCTCTGTAGTTTTTCAAGGACGTACCTCTCCTTTGTGTAATTAACAGTACAATGAAGTGGAAATTATAGCTCCCTTTCAGTTGGCCTCTGAGGGCGTAGAACAGAGGGAGGATGGCTGCACGCGTGGCAGAATATCGACTTGCTGTTCATGAAACGTCGACTCTTGCTTCGCCCACCTTTATATTCATTTTGTCATTCTCTCCTCCTAATTTTGCAGTCTTTTCTTTCACTCATTCATTCATTAAGTTTGACTCCCGGCCTTATCTCTGAGGAGCAGAGTCAACACCCTCCCTCCTCAGGCTGGACGGGCTGCTTATTGTCCCGGCTAAATTGAGTCCTTCAGTCTCAGTGCAGATGACTTCCTCTGACTGAGCGTTTCTCCAACACAGGCCGTGATTGAGTTTGAAGTTTTTTTGCTATCCAAAAGGTGCCGCTGGAAAAATTAAAATTACTTATTTATGAACAAAACAAGTTTTTTAAAATTCCCATATTGTGCTCATTTTCAGGTCCTTTCATTTTGTATGTCTACTAGCTTCATGCTTCAGTGTTTAATGTCCATTGCTGCAGCACCTCTATTCACCCTCTGTCTCAAACACTTCTAGCTTCAGTGCCTGTCTCTTTAAGCCCCCCCTGGAAAGCCCAGTTTGCTCTGATTGGTCAGCTCTCACAGGCCTGAGCAGGCACCCCCCGCATCAGCTCTGCCGATGTTTTTGGGTTAGGTTTTTTTCTAAATACGGGTGTTCGTTTCTCTGTGGATTGAGCGTTTTGATGCTCTCACTGCAGATACACAGCAACTAGACCTGCTTTACGATCGCAAAAGTTCTTCGTAACAGCTTTAAAATTCATCTGGATCATTTATCAGAGCAACAGGTCCTTAAACCCAAATCTGCAAAATCTGAGCCCGAAACTTAAAAACTTAATCTTCAAATGAAAGTTACTGCAATTTAGCTACTGTAATGAGAGTTACCTGTACTTAAACATGATAAAGTGCACAATAAAATGAAAATATGTAGACTCTGAAGGAACCCAGCCAAATTTAGTTTATGAGGAAAAAGGCTTGACTAAAAGACTGTTAAAAGACAAGAGTCAGAATATATTTAATCCTCAGAGGTAATCCTTAACTTGCTGATGTTGTACAGCCGCTGAACTTTACGTGAACCACTTAGTGGCTCAGCTGATCAAGTAGTTAATTTGTATGAAGCAGAATAATAAATGTAGCGAAGCTTAACAAAGCAATGCACAGCCAATTACACTGGGATGAATGAATCAGCAAACGTAGCCTCCATCTCGGTCCCTCTGATTTGAGAGGTGCTTTTTAGAAAAATGTTTGGAATGATTGCAGCGATTTTTGTTCATTTACTGTGTGCTACAAGGCTTTGGTTTGGGGGTTTTCAGTTTTCAGTATTGTAAAATGAATGAGTAAAAAATGTGAGTGCAAAAATAGAGAAATATGTGAGAGTAGAGTGGAGGAAAAGTGAAGAATAAGTGCGGCTTCATGGCTGTGACTCGGCGCCTCGGTCTCCTCGCGGCTCGTGCACCTTTGTGGTTTGTGCGTGGGAGTTGTAGTTTTCTCTTTTTGCTTTCAGACTAACAGCCGCAGACTATCACCCTCCTTCACTGTTTCAGCTCCGGTTTGTTCCTCTCAAGACAAACACAGAAATTGCTTTGACTTTTCAGCTGTTTGTGCAGCAAAGGCTCGGCTCTGATACCATTCCAGCCGACGCTGGTCTATACAATTGGTTGAGAAAGGAAGGACCCGAAATCGATTTCTATGAACCAAAAGAGAATTGCCTCATCACCTACACGACATTACATCAGACACCCACAACAAACACCTTCATTACCCAGAGCGTCCCTCCTGTAGTCCTTGCAAATCGGCCTCTCGGAAGGCCAAACAGTCACTCCTCTTTACCTTGAAAACATTTGAGTAGCTTCAAAACAGTTCCCTGGAAATTAATTATTTGCAGCGTGTATGTTGTTGTCATCCTTCTCTTTCTTCTGTCACATACCTCATTACTTGTTTCTCCTCTTCTTTCCTCCATTGATCGAAGTTCTTACAGCTACAGTTATGGAGCCTTTACTGTTCACTCTACAGGGTAAATGGTTTTACTTTTTCTGCGTGAACTCACCTCATAGATCAAAAGCTGCTTGGAAGGAGTTAACTGCTCCGTAGAATCTGCTGTCCAAACCCTCCTGAACCACAACTGTTGCTTAGTTCACCCAAATCACACAGAAAACATATTCTTATCACTGCTGTCCCAGTTTTATCTACCAGTGCAGATATTTTTGCCGTCATTTGCTCTTATTTTGATGCATCAGTCTCTGCAACTTTCCCCAAAACAATGAGTTGCATTGATTTCTGCTTGCTCTGCTCCAATAACTGAAAAAGGACACCTGAAAACCTGTTTCCAGAAACGGCTTCCTTGTTGCTCAGGATACTTTACTGAGTTTGCATGTGGACTATTTCTTCTGTGTCAAAAACCACAGCAGTGTTTGAGTCTTTGGTCTCTGCTGTCCATCCATTTTCTAAAGTTCTTACCCTGTTCAGGGTCTCGGGGGCGCTGCAGTCTGTCCCAGCTCTCATCAGGAGAGAGCATTTTCTCATGGCTCTTCACGTCTAATAAAGAGCATTTCACTAACAGAAATGTGTTTTCTTTTTTCTCTCCTATGTCCTGCCCACCTGTTATGGACTGATATGAACACACAGGTAAGAAAAACCTCATTTTTTGATCATGTAGCACTGATATTTCTTTCCATCTTCATCTGTAGCATCTCTCATGGTTCCATCATTTCTCGAACAACAGAAAAAAAACGTGCTTCGTCTGCAGCATGCTGTCGTGTTACCTCTAGGGGGCAGCATGAACTAAAGGTTAAATGGTGGCTGATGCAGCAGAGAGCTCAGTGTCACTCAGGACCCTGCCCATGTCAACAGCTCAGAGGGTTTGTGTGTTACAGCTGTGTCTGTGTTCCCACCCTGTGTGTTGACGTTCTCTTGCTTTGGCAGCGGTTTTAACAACCAGAGGCTTGATGTGGACGTTCTGTGGCCTGATAGGAATCCTACATATTGTTTGCTGCAGTTGTTTTAGCATCAGCGGCGGCCTTGTGGCTCTCTGTTGTCGTGGTCATTTCCCAATCACGTCTTTTGTGCTTGCGGCTCCTCCTGCTCTCCTTTCCCATCTCTACCTTTTGCAGAAATGCGTATTTATAAGCAGTTCACGTGTCCCCCAGACACACATCTGCTGTCTTTCAAGCACCAACTCTCTCCTCTTCACTCATTTTCCACATGCAGACACTCCCGGCTAAGAGCTTCATTAAATGTTCAGGTTGTTATGACGACTATGAGTGCAGCATTCAGCACTACATTAAGAGTCTGAAGAAGCTCTTACACTGCTGCACGTCTGCAGCTTTAATGCGATGTTAATTCTACGGAAAAATCCTTGGGAAACAATTCCAAAGAAGGCCTGTGCTAAAAGATTAATCACTTTTGTTTAAGTTTTGGTTTGAGAAACAAATTATATTTCAGGGGGAAATCTAAGAAATAAAAAGCCAGCCAGCTATTCAATTATATTGTTAAGTTGTCTAATAGGATCCTTGTGACTGTGCTGAAAAACACAGGCTAAATCAAAACAGCAGTTCATGTCGTCGTCCATATTTCTCAAAATGTTTCATTAAAATACTCGTAAACTTGTCCCCCCGACTGGTGGGCTGTACTCCTATCAGCCTACAGTGATGTGCAGTCTGCAGATAGTTCTGCCTGGTACGATGTTCTTTAATTCATGAAACGTTGCTGCGTTATGAGGCCTTCAGTCTCTTTGCTCTGGGAGTGGAGTTTGATGCTGCTCCAAGTCATCAGATGCAAAGTGGCTGCAAGTGTCACAACTGGGATGAAGTGGCCCGGGGACAGTTGAGGACCCGGTGCAGGATCAGTGCTCCCTGACTTTCTTATGGTAGTGTGGGGGGCAGGGTGTAGGGTCTTTGCTGTAGAGGAGGCTGTCGGTGGTCACAGGCCCGCTGCATTGCACAACTCGAGTCTACTACCGGTCCAGTTAATAGAAAGTCTTGTTTTATACTTTATATAATGACTATATCAACTTAAAAGAACATTAAAGAACTAAATTGTCTCTTACTTTCTCAGATCAACGTGATTCTTGTTTAAATACAGTGGCTCCATCAGTGCTAAACCTTGTTTAAAGAAACGTCTTATTTTCTGCTGGTAAAGAAACAGGATTAGCTGGCGCCTGACTGTCGTGACACTTAAAGTTTTGCTAATTTGTCTTGTGGTAGGGCTAATTTACCTGACCAGGTTGCACACATCGTTTTTATTTCTCATTATTTGTATTTATTCAGAAAATCCAAGAATTTATCATAGTTTTCTTTAATATTCAGAAGGACGTGAGAATCCATGATACAAAGCTCAAATCAGATACAAAGCAGGAGATAAACTCTAACTGCAGATCAATTAGAACTGGTCAACAAGATCTTTGAGCCTCAGTTAAATTTCCAAGCTTCCAAGCTTATATTTCGACGAAGCCATCACCACCCTGCCCTGCCTCTTACTGCGTCTTTAGCCTCTCTGCATATTCAAGTTTCTAATATGTGGAGTCAAATGCATCATTCTTTAATTTATCCATGGAAACAATATGCACAGCATCGTGTTTGCAGATGACTTTCCTGCAGCTCTGAGGAAGCGTTGACATTTTGACAGTCCTGCCAGGTGTCTACAACCATGACAGGCATAAAAAACAAGGTGCCGGGCAGCACATCTGCATTCCTGTCGAGGTCACAGCAGAATACACAGAAAGCACAAACCCAAGACATCCCTGCAATGGTGTCCAGCGGAGGGAAAAGTAGCTCCTTATCCAGTTTGACAGGATTCATCCCTGTTTGTCTTCTAACTGCTCGGGACAGCTTCGACCTCACGTCGAGTAAAAGCATTGTCCACGTCGAAAAGAGTAAGAATCTCATTTCAGCATGTCATATTGATTCCTGTGTTCAGCCAACTGCCCGAGTGCACATGTCAGAGTGTGCACACTTTACCTTGGCATGAAGGGAAATTATTTGGCTGCCACAAGGATAATCATGGAGGAGTAACCATTGGAATGAGGCGTGTGTTAAAGCAGCACTTCAAACACTCCAGTGTTGTCTCGAGTGTTATCGCCATGGCAGAGTGTTCAGACATTAGACTGTAGGGTGGCATCAAGTGCCAGGGCCCAAAAAAAACAACAAAAAAAACTACATCACCGGTCATTTTTTGTACAATGTTCTGCCAAACTGTGAGAGATGCCTTTGAATTCCAGTCCGAGTTCACTGTGTATGAGTGTGCCAGCAGCGCCCACAGGGCTCAGATGTGACTTTGTCCGAAATGCTAATAAATGTTTTCATCTAAGTAAAAGTAGGTTATTTTTAGAATTATAGGTTTTGGAAAACTTTATTCTTGCACACAACGATAGTATTGATCGTTTGCTGTTTAAAAAACTAATAAGAGGATGAAAGATATTTGACAGATAAAAGCATTAAAAGACTGTTGAGTTTGGAAATTAATCTGCAACTTTTTTTAAAATCTCTTTTAAGTCCAGCAAAAATACCAAATATTCCAGAGTTTCAGCTTCTCTTTTTGGGGATATGCTGCTCGTCTTTGTCTTACAGTAAATATAGAAAATGAACATTTTTTTTATGGAACGAATAATCAATCTAGAACACAGTCGATAACCACACTGATCGCTCGTTGAGGTCCGAGTGTGAGCATGAAGGGATTTTAGTTTGTCTTGCTCATGATCAGTGTTCATATTTAATTACCTTAGAAAGTTCTTTGAATGTCTCTTGAAGTTTAGATTTGGCCTTTTTGTGAAATATATATATATATAAAAAACCAAACCCTGGCCGTTCCTGGATTTGCAAATTAACGAAAACAAATTATCACAGCTTGTGACTCTGCTGCATTTTCTCTCAGTCCCCCAACAGTTTAGCTTGTTTGTTTTGCATGGCCAGGAATTGAATATTTACCCTGATGCAGTTCCCCGCAGAATTTGGATTTTGATTAGCAATTCATGGCCTCCTTAAGGCAGGGTAACAAAGCAATCAATATCCTCTCCTCAGATGAGGATGGGGGGGTACATTGTGGGGATTAATTTACTATTACAAAATGGAAAATCAATGATAGGCTCCTCACATACATGTACACACACACACACACACACACACACACACAAAGATGCGCAAATACATGAAAAGGGCCCAGCTGGATGTTCTGTGCTTTGTTCTCGTCTCTGCTGCACTGTGTCACTGTGCTGTTACATTACTGTGATGGATGACAATGAAGGGGATTCCATGGCTACATTAGATTTTCCAGCTACGTCTCCTTACAGGCAGCAACATCCGCAGCCTTTCATTTAAACAGAGATCTGATGTAATTACCACAGCCTCATTACGCTGCTTGTTACCCTCCCCAGTGTTTACCATTAGTCCAGTGGAAAAACACAAGACTTCCAAGTTTAGTCAAATGAAAGCTTCCCCTGAACTACCCTGAAGTTCACTGTTTGAGGCAGGCGTTTCCTACTTGATGTTTTTCCCCTGAAATGTTGTCCATACTTATTTGCTGAGTCCTTCCCCTCAAATCAAATATGCTGGAACAAAATGCAATGAATCACCCCTTCAGGTGGAATATGTTCAGCGTTGCTCTTAGACATTGCAGGTGTGTTGGTGGCTTTAAGCGTTTGGTCAAAGATCCCTCAGTTCCCTTCAGTGGATCAATCGATTTTTATGATATTTTGGGGGAACTCCTCTGATTTTACACTAGGCTACTGGCCCGAGGCTGCATTAGCTGCTACCTGCATAATATGTGAATCTCTGTCCAAGCAGTTAGCAGTGAGTTGCATTGTGGGTAGTGTCAGGTGCCAGGTTTGGACAAGGAAGAAGAATGCATGGACAAAAAAAGGATATCTCTGCTTCTGCTGCATCAGTTTTGACCCCTTTCTTTTTTTTTTTTTTAAACTATTCATCATCAGTGGAGAGAAGGGCCCCTGTACATTTTTCAACAAAAGAAAAAAAACATTGTTTATATCTTATATTTCTTTACAAAATGCTTTCTGATACCTGAGTTCCAACAAACATCCTACATTATTTACATTCATGTTTACTAAGTAGCATTCCTCCTCCTCTTCATCCTTCTTCGTCCCTGGCTTTGTCGACGGGGACCCTCTCACAAAACCACTGGTTACTGCACCATCATGGGCATTTTTTACACAGACTCTTAATGACTAAGGCAGTGAAATAATATTGAAAATCTGCCAAGTTTCACTTTTAATTCCACCTTCCATCGAGCAGTGTTTACTAATTACCATGACCAAATATTTGGGCTTCACAAGTCCACAAAGATGGTCTCTCACACCATCTGCAGATGAGAATCTCAGCATCTGTGTTAAAGTCCTTGTTTCAGAAACTTCATTTTGGGCTTTAAAAAACTGGTATTTGCAGCAGAGTTTCACTGGGGCCCTTTAGGACTGTGTGTCGCTGTGGTGCTTTCCTGAAAGCCAGAAGGACGTCAAATGCAAGCTTTGGCTTCTTCAACCACAAAGTCTACACCATGAAGTCCTTGTGAGGATTTAGTTAGAATAACGATCTAATAACGATAGTTTTGTGCAGGAAAAAGCCGATTAATTGTCCGATGTCCCCTCCCCCGTGAAATAGAATTTGACAATTGGAAATGAAGAATCTTCGACTTCATTAGAAACTGTTGAACGTCTGAGTCAAAGTAATAAATAGCTCAATAAAAAGAGGCAGCATGCTTCCAGTCAAGCAGCACTTTTCTGCAGTTTAATGTGTTTATAATGAGACGCTATAACCAACAGCCGTGTCACGTTCATAACTTACATGTAAAGCCGTCTTTATAGAAAGTCGCTGTATGAGCCATGTTCCACCGATAGCGATAGTTTGCAGAACATCTGTGCCGATTCATCGGCCAAACTGATTAATCGGTCGACCTCTATAACAAACTCGGTGCATTTAACAAAGTCGGTGGAGATGAAGTTTCACCGGATGTAGCGGAGTTGCTCGAGGCGCTCAGCAGCCACATGTGCACTTCATGCTTCATCTCCCCTGATCTTCTCAGGGCCTCCCTTGCACCTCCTTACAGCAGCAGCATGCTACAGTGGATAAGAGAAAGTGCTGATTCGGTCCGACTGGCCTCTTTAATTTGTGATGAGCGTGGGAGAGCGGGGACCCCACGGGGGCCGCCACAGAGCCTTGTGGCCAGGTTGTGCTGCTGCTCCATCCCTAGCCAGCTGTAGACGCACCTGCCAAGTCAGCGCCGGTTACCCAGTTCGCTTTCTGGTTCACGCCACTACTGGGAAGAGTGGAATGTGCAAGCTAAGAACTGACCTCTTTTTTGATGCCCAGAGAGGAGCATGAAAATGTCACTTTGGGTTCTGAGGACTATTGGTGAGATCATTCTTTAATACAAACCCATCGCACGCCATTTGTCCTCAGACTTTATTTACTATTCGGTTACAGAATACTTTGGTGTTAATGTGAGTTCTCCAACACCTTTTGCCAGCATACAAATCTATGATTTAATACTTGAAAAAGATTTTACTACCCCGACTGCTGCCAGGCTTTTATAGCATTTTAGATCATTTGTGGACCTTTAGCAAACTGTAAAACAGGAAACTATGTTGTAAAACCATTTCTAAAAGGTAAGCACACAGGAGATTCAATTTCACACTGTGTGTTTTTATACCATAGCGGTTTTAAAGCAGCATAAATGTGGTTGCCTTCGTTCATTAGTCAGGATAGAGTTATTGAAGATAAAAAACTGCTGAGACTGTTGAGTGCATCCTACTTTGAATCCACTTTGTGACTGAAATCACATAAACAGACTTGACAAACACATGATGTGCACAGGGAAACATACTGTGGAGGATCAGCTGAGTCTGGATCACTGGAGTTCACATGGAGATGCCAAATCCAGCACACGATGTTACACTGCAGCTGTAAATTCATCCTGATTCGTGAAGAGAACTCAGTCTTGGCAGAAGTTGCAGAGACTTGTGGGCATGTTTAAGAGTCATCCAGCCTGCGTGGAGGGCAGACAGTGAGCTCGGACACCTGGGTAATCTCATTCATTTAAATAGGGATATGAATGATCACATTACTGTGTGATCAGTGTAAACATCATATCCTAAATTTAAAGTAACTGTAATATTAGTGTGTATCCAAAAGTACTTGGTGAGATATGGATTTCACATGTGGGCACCTCAGCCCTGCCATGAGTGTCTGTTGCCATAGTTTTTTTAAAAATCTATATTTTTATGCTCTACTTATGAAAATGGGAAACTACTGCCTGTCTTTTTCTTCGGGGCTGTTCTAGCATTACAGAAAGTTATTCAAAGTGCAAATATTTACAAGACGTAATGAACCCAGTATCGTGTCAGGTGCCTGTGTGAACACTGAAACTGGTTTTGCTCGCTGTAATCAGTACTCCTGTCCATACAGACACCCTTTCCTAAAGACATTTCTTTGTTTCTGGAGCTAATATGATCATTCAGTTGTCAGAATTAGACAAATTAAGTTGACATCTTTCAAAGTAACAGTCATTTTACTCCAAATTTTCCTCTTTGTGCCACAAACATCCCACCAAACTATATAGAGACTCAGGTCAGAGTGCGCATGTGAGGAGCTGTTAACTAGGAACCAGTCAGTGGTTGTGTGCTGTAGTTCTTGGAACACTGATCTCACCCAGGAGGGCAAAGTGAATGCAACTAAACTACCTGGTATATATGAAAAATAAATGAAGAAATGATTTGAGAGACAGTTGAACATCAGAGAGCAGTCTGGTGCATGCATGTTTTATTTGAGAGTGCTGATGTCGAAGGAGTCTGTTATATAACTGAATTTGAGGTTCCCGTGTACAGTACGTCTGTCAGACTTCAAACCTGTCTTCAAAGATGCTTTGGAATTTTTTGCACTTCTGGGAAAAATGTTTGACTTTCACTTACGAAGAAAAAGAGCATATGCGGCTTCGTGCCGAGTCTAATTAGTTACCGGTAAAAGCAAATATTTGCTTGGAGCAGCTTCGGTCACAGAAATAATAACTTTGTTGCTTTTCTTTATTTATTGTCTGGTGAATTCACATTTGCATTTTTTAGTGGCTCAGCACTTTTCCTAATGAAGAAAACAGTCTTTCATTAAGACAGCTCGAGCTTCGGTGTGTTTAAATGTGAGATGGAGTACAGCCTGCATGGTGGGGATGTAGGAATCTGTCAGCTGTCCTCTCAGAGACAGCGAGGAGGACGTCTTCCCTTTCACTCTGACCACACCTTCTCTCTTTCTTCTGTTAGGTTTTTTCTTCTGTTGAATATTGTGTGAATCACTCTACAGTTCGGTGACGCGTTGATCATCTTCATCCCGATGCAAAGGCCTGAGAGCACAATACAGGCAAAACACAGATGATATGGCCGTCTTAGAGAGCGGCTGAATGCTCAGTAACAATCCATTTGTTGTAAGCACACCTCCCCTGCATAACAATTAAGCGACATCGCCACTGAGTCCATCAGAGACAGATGGCATGGCCAATACAGCAGGGAAAAAGAGAAACTCTCGAGGTTGGGCTGTTTCCTTTAAAGATGATTGTTTCCAGCCCGCTGGGGCTGCGGCCTGATGTTCACGGCATTGTTAGACGAGCGAGGTGAACGACAAATTGCAATAATACTCGTGGCAAGAAATTCCTGGTACATATCCAGCCGCGCTTTGTGATTTTGTGTCATATTTTGAAACAAAATTGGCCGCATTCTCATGAAATTGAAGCCTTCATTAGCAGCCTCTGCAGAATTCATTACTGAATGGCAACCCCTGCATCCATTGCCAGCATCGGTTGACTCTAATAGCAAACAAGAGCCTTATCCCTGGATGAGGCCAGAGGCAGCACACTGCAGCCCGGAGGCCGGCGAGAGCGAATCCTGTTGCCAGGCAACGGTTTACGGATGGAGGGGGGGGAGGGCTAGTAGCGGGGTCCTCAACTGCTGCCCACGCCCCTGCCTGTCCTTCGTCATCGTCGCGTCAAGATTAGATCTGCTACTTGCCTGGCCTTGAATTATTGATTTGATTTTCAACATTTTACTGTGCTGCTCCTACCTGAGATACCTGCCATCAGCTGTCACTGACCGCCAGTCTGCTGTTTCCTGAGGCTCAGGGAGAACCAACATGTGCAGTACGACTAGAGTAAAGATGAATCCCTCTTGATTTTAGCCATAAAAATCTCAACTCTGCGGTTCCTTTTACTATAAACGGACCCTGAAGGTGGAAGAACTTAAGAGATTTCTGTGCTTTATGTTGCAGGTATTTAGTTACCAAAATGAGGAAACCACAAGGTGGCAGGCAGAGTTCTTCAGCCTCATCACTTAAACTGAATGTTTTTTACCTTTCCCTCTTTGTGGGCTCTCTGCAGGGTTGTGTGTTTGGTTGTTGTTGTTGATTTCGGATGCCTGTCTGTGATGGAGCCTCATTTGTTTCCTGAATGTCTAATCTGCCAAGTTCATGCCTTTGGCTACCCACTGAGAAGGGGGTCCTTGTTCTGCGTCGGCCTGGCAATCCCAGTGACTGCTGCTGTCCCCGGCCTCTTGTGCACATTAACATACAGCTGTCCCACAGGATGTAGTGAGACAGACACCCATGAGCTTCAGAGGGAAGCTGGGCACTCCCTCTCCTCTCCCAGATTCAACTCACAGGCAGCAGCCGCAGCAGATGGGCTGTGGAGATTAAACCACGAGGCACATGGCAGCTATTGTGGGCTGCCCATTGTGAAATTTAAAGGTCATCTATAGGGTCAAGGCTGAATTGGTGTGGTGAGCCTCGCCTCTCATACATGAACTCAGTTGGTGAAGGTTTTTGCTAATGATAGCTTTTTGGCTTGTCAGGAATATTGATCGACAGAGTGCACCAAGGGGAAGCAAGCGTCAGGGAGCAGGTTACAGACAGGAGCACTGGGTGAAATGTTCTGAATCAGCTGCAATATGCACATTTTCTTTTTGTCTGGGATTCTGTATTTTTCTTTATTTTCACTGCGGAGAAGCAAAAACAAAGCTTATTACATACTATCTCATTCCTCTGTGTTGTACATTTCTATTGGCAGTCAAACAACAGTAGTCAACCACACTGTTTCATTGGTTGACATGTCTTCATTGTGATGAACATGGGCACTAAAGGGTAGTTTGAGTCGATACCATATACGTTCTCCTGCTGCCGTTAATGCACCAAATCCTCTTCTGAAAATGGCCACCAACAGATGCACTCTTTATTCTAGTTTCTAGCTGTTTTAGCTGCATTTTTTTTAAATTAAACTATATATGTATTACCTTTTTTAAAGATTAACGGCTGCATTAGGAACACATTGGCATGGGACTGAGTGCCCTAGACAGGCTGGGAAAGTCAGAAAGAAAGGAGAGATGGACTAACGCATGGTTGATTCTTCATTGGATTTTCTGACAATAAGATTAGTACAGAATATCACCAGCCTGTTTCTTCATTCTGCGCCTCAAACATACCCACCTACTCATTTTAAAACACAATGAAAACAACCATGCAGATCAGTATAACCCCGCTGAAAAACTGTCAGAATGAAACGAGGAGCAAAACATCAACACTTGTCAGTAAAGCCAGTTTTAAGCAGCTACATCATTTTGACTTGCCTGACATTTGAAATCTTGGATTTCAGGTTGCATTTGACTCAAAGGTCGTGGAACATGACAGAGGAAATAGAAAGTGACTGAAAGAGATGATTTGCCTTAAACATCCCCCGCTTGAGTTGAGCTGAAGGTTCGTGAACGGTCCACGCAACCCCAAAATACAGCACTTTATCAATTTTAGATTCCATAAAATATCAATTTCAGCTGCTTAAGTTTTGTCAGCACCCACTCAAATGTCTTCTCCAATGAGGAGCTGAAGCACTGTGTGGATTTGAGGTTTGGATAACCTCTGCTGGTCGCTGTGTTCACTCTACTTCCCTCTCTCTGAGCGGTATCACCCCCAAGTTGTGTCCCGCTATTTTTGAAATGCAGACCAACTTCCTCTAAAGAAGACGGTGTGGTTTCTCCGTTGAGAACTTTAAAGCCTCCCATGCTGTTGCGGTGTGAGCGTCTGACAGTGTGTGCTGAGGAAAGTCTATTTTTGGGAAGTTGTTCCAACCTCACTTCCATTTTCCACTCTTGTGCTCATTTCATTGACTGGCCAGTTGGCTGCCGAGCTTCTGTGTTGGGAAAGTAAAGAAAAAGAGATGACAGCCTGACATATCAACTGGCTCCTTGTGAAAAAAGAAGAGACAGCCATCCACCTGACACAAGCAGTTGAAGTTTATGTGTTTGACTGAGTTTTAACTTTGCTTTAATTTGTGAAGTTAGTTGCGTTCAAGGAGAGCAAAGCCCTCTGATTGTTGGGTTATGTTTGCATGAATCACTCAAGCATGTGGGACCGTTGTTCTCATGAGGCACCGTGTTGAGCTTTACAATCCTGATGCGTGCAGCATAATTTAAACTTGGAGTGTTCACGCTGACTGGTCGGCCCCCGGAGTGCCTGCACCATTTAAACAGAAAGGCCTGTTTCCTTTTTCATGCCATCTGCTACGTCGACGCCTGCAGTAGCTGTATGGCTGCCGGTTAGCTCGCCCCCGGGCTAGATGTCGTTTCAAGGTAGACAGCTCATCGAGATGAATGACAAGGTTTGCAGAGTGAGGACAATTGACAGCTTGAACTAACAATACACTTCCTGCCACAAGGTGAAAATTTGCATGTTGTAGCGTGTTACAGCTTGACCTCTGCGTTACATGGACAGACATTTTCAAGTAAATACAACACCTCTGACCTGAAACTGAAAGTGAACTGTTCTTCGTTATTTCAGGCAGACTATATCTGCAGCCAACTTTCGATTCAACTCAATATTCCTTTATTAGTCCCACAAGGGGACTAATAAAGGAACTTTGAGTAATTTACCAGTGGACAGTAGCAGCCATATTGTCTCTGTCAACTTATTTCTGTCAAAACAGGGACACAAAAAAAGCCAGAGCAACAACGGAGAGTGTAATCAAACTCCACATACTGTGTTCATTTTGCTTTGCAGTTTTTTGATTGTCAAGGCAAAAGCCAGGCCAGTGCCAAAAAATCAGAATGAATCCAACAATCAACATTGTGATTGAGAAAATAACACTACTGCGAAACATATATACAAGTATGACCTTTATTTCAAACAGGTGATCTCACTGAAATCAAGATGTCTTTTGCAAGAGCATCACAAAGTAGAGTTGAAGCTCAAAGTTTGAAATCAGCCAACAGGATGAGACGTTTGAGTTTTACAATCCAGCCCGTAATCAAGCACAGGCATGATGGCTGACTGTGCAATCATTTCCCAGTCCTCAAGACAGAAACACGCTTTATTCAGATACAAGAAAAAAACCCATTTTTATCTCCAGTTTCTGTGCCAGTTGCTCCACATGCTTCAGAAGAAGACGAGATCAGATTGTCTTTGGTCTGTTTTGGATTATTTGAGAAACACGTTCAGTTTGCAGAAAGTATTGTTGGACGTGTCTGTGAATAAAGAATGTCAAACAATATCTCGCTCACACTTGAAAACTTCCATAATGTTGCTGAGCTCTACCTACAAACTTTCTGGCATCAGCCTCATCTCATGCACAAGACTTGCACTCTGCAGCCTGGTGCATGACTATGCTTTATATTTCCTGTTGCAGTGCTCTCTGGGAATTCTCGTATCCATTATGAATGGCATAAATCACTACACATGAGCAAACAAATCAACAAGCGCACCCAAACTCCAGCTCCTAAAGGTGCTTTTCCAAATGACCCAATATACTCTTCTCTCCTTATTCATTCTGTGCAAGACTTGAAGTGAGAGAGTGGTGTCCTCTGTGTAGTTCGGTGTGTAGGAGTGTTCGAGTATGTCAGAAGCTGTGTGAGTGGAGGCAGGGAGGAGGAAAAGACTGCAGCAGAGTCTGAATAGTGACACATAACCACAGCTTCCAGTGTGTACCACTCTCTGAGAGTTAAAGCCTCCGACAGCAACCGGGAAGTGCTCACTGAAACCCTGCTAAACACATTGCTAATATATTAGCAGCCTAGTTAAAGTTGCAGCAGATGTGTCATTAAGACGAGGCAGACGACTGGTTTTCATGAGCACAAACCTCTTTTCATGCAAAATGCACGTCCAGCCATTGAGGATTTCCTTCTGGCAGCAGCTGGGTTTTTCCTCTGTCCTCCGTCTGCCTCCGTGTTGCCCAGCATGGGATGTTAACTCCTCAGAGGCCCCATGCTGTCTACCTTCACAGCCAGACAGATCTCCACCTCAAGATTCAACGGACATATGGCAACCACCTACAACGTCAGCATTGCCAATTACTACTGCAGACCCAGATAGCGCATTCATGTATTTGTGCAGTTCTGCGGTTCTGTGAAGTAGATTCTTCTTCCTCATCTATTGTTGAGCTTTCTTTCTCAAGCGTTGACTGAGGTTTTTCCCCATTTGAGGCCACATATTTACTGCTGAAGAGTACTGCAGTACTCTCTAGCCTGCACACTCTGTTATCTCTGCATTAATACATACGGCAGGTCTCTTCTGTCCACAGCTGCTGCAGTAGTATCAAGTATTTGTGTGTTTGTGTGGGAGTGAAACAAACATGCTTGCAAGGTCCATGCAAGGTTCACTGCTCCTGCGCCCTTCCTAAAATGAAACATTTATGACCCTCGACCCTCGTCATTCCATGTAGCCTTGTAAATCTTAGGGGGCACATCTCTCTCGGCATCACTATCATCCATCTCACCACACACTAAAGGTCCCAGTATTGTACTTTTACTGTGTAGTAGCCCAGTCGGTTTTCTTCAGAACAACAGGATTCAGTCTTTTCCTCATATTTTGGAGACCGCTTTTCTCAATGACTCTCGTTGCCTCAGCCAAAATGGCGACTTGATCCTCAGTCCTACCTGTGTGGCAGGTTAAGCAGAGTTAAGTATTCTTCATAAACCAAATCATTGCATTAGCTGTGATCATCTTCTTCTTGTGCATTCTTTCTCCACAAGCAGTTTCCAGTTGGCCTCAGGCTGTTTAGTTAAGTAATAGCTCCTCGTCCTTTGTGTTCACAGTGCACGCCACTTTTAAGTGTCTGCATCTGTTAATGTGGAGGCATACAAGATGCTTTTCATTGCAGTCTCTGTACACCACTGACAGAAAGATACGGCAGCAATGGCAAGAAAACACAGACAAATATGTTTGATTTGCACATTATAGAGGAGGGTTGAATTTAGCTGTGTCTGGGCTTTAGTCGTTTCATTCACTGAATATACTCTGTCATTCACACTTGATATTAACATACACATATCCACCATTAACACCAATACTGGCTCTTTATTAGTCATGATAAAGCACTTATTAATGCCTTATTCTAAAGCATTAATAAGTGCTTTATCATGAATAATAAAGAGGCAATATGCTTCTAAAATGCATGTTAATGAGCAACTACTTAATGGTGAATATTTGTACCTTAATATAATTCTATATGTGTAGCTTAATATCATTCAGCATGACTATGTTGTACAACTACCAGGCCTTTCTTCACCAACAAATCCCCAAATACATGCATGAACTTTCACACACCTTTTTATTTATTTATCGCTGTTTCGAAATATAACCACTGTGTGACTCCCACTTTGTGATACGGCAGTTGATAGCAGGCGAGTCAGGCACTAAAAAGGTTGCCATTGCCCGCTCTGCTGGGGGTCCATCAGAGATAACAGTAATCCCAGACACTTTAGACAAGAGCCATGGCTCTCAAAGCATGGCCGGTGGACACATCTAAACAAGATCAAATGTGCCCTTCACTCTCTGGAAATTGGATTTCTATGACAACATGAGAGTCACACATTTCTCATATCATTTTTTTTGTCGCTGTCCTTCTCTGACTGTCCAGAACAGGGCTGACAAAATAGGAGCTGGATATTCATCTTTAAGATGAGCAAAGATGTTCAGTCCAGATTACCTCATTAGTCAGGCTCACCTTGGTTTAATCTTCAGAAAAGGCTGAGAGCTATAGTACCTCATTCTCAAGACAAAACCGCTTTCTCAGTCGTCTCAGATCAATTTCCTTCCTGTCTTCCTCCTTTTTGAACTTCATCATTTTACAAGTTGTTTAAAAGTGTCCCTCCATTTATCTCACCAGTGTAGGGGCCACCGCCCTGCACCCTTTGCTCTTTTGTTCCTCACCAGTTGTTGAGAAGGACACTACAGTCTGTCCTATAATGAAATTCATGGTATTTTCCTCTCAGTAGAACTTCTTGAATTTGAGGAACATTGCTAAGACGGACGACACCGTTCCCTTCAAAACTCCTGCTTCTCTGCTTCCTCAGATTGGCTCAGTCAGAATGAGGTAGCACTTCATTTGAAGGAGAATGCATTAAGACTGACGGGACACCTATCGTGAACATGAAGGAGTCTTCATGAATGTTTATGTCTCTTTCATCAAGTGTCATTAAGTGTCATTCAGTCACTCGTGGCATTTTTAATGGAGGTTGGGGTTAATTGAGCAAATTAAACTTAATGACGGCAGTAGACATTCATAAAGATTCCTTCATGTTCATGACAAGTGTCGTGTCATAGTTATGAGTGTCATTATGCTGTCGTGTCACTCTTATGCTAACCCCTTCAAATAGAGAATTACCAGAGAATGTATATTAGTGTTATTAGTACTGCCACTGGCATGTAACTTCAAATTATTTTTAAATGCAGAACCCGTCTTCCACTGTAGCATAAGCTTAGAGTGTTTTTGATGATGTACTGTACTTACACGTCTCTGGGAAACTTATCTTAGAAGTACTTAATACACAGTAAACACCCCGTTTTAATTATACAGAGTATGTGAAGGTACATGTGTTGTTTTTGTTTTGAGCTAAATGCTATCATCAGCATGCTAACATTCTCACAATGACAATGCTAACATGTGGATAATTAGCAGCTATAATGTTTACCAGGTTGGCCACATTCACCCTCAGTTGAAGCTGATTGGAGCAGTTTTAGTTTTGCTGATGTTTGGTCATAAAACACAGTAGTTTTGAACTGGTGATGGTGGTTGACTGCAAATGTCAGGGTGACTCCAGAGGATCATCAGAGTTATCAGATTACATCTGAGAATTGTGAATGTCAGCAGCAAGAAAAGTCGAGGGATCACTAAAGTAATTAGGTTACACTGTTTGAGGACCATGAAGGTCAGCACAGAGTTTCATGACAATCCATCCAAGAGTTGTTGAGATGTTCAGGCTGGACAAAAGTGGACGATCCAACAGACCGACACTGCCGTAGGGCCCTAGAGCCACGCTGCTAACATGGCTAATAAAAACTGATGTTAATACACAAAAGATGGGTGAATGATCAATATATTTGCCTATTTCATTGCTTCAAAGAGACTGTGTTTAACAGCATCCTCTGATCCCTGATCCACTTAGATTAAGGTAAAATCTCAGTTCAGAGGTTGCTCAGCCATGTTTTCTTTTGAAACCATTTATTTGGAAGAGCAAACATGCAGATTACTGCTTTGTGGGAGAGATAAAGGGTAGCATGGGTAGATGGTGTTCCAGATGAGATCAGTATCACACGGGGGGATAAAATACCAAAGGCAGTGCGATGCGCAAGTTTCTGTAGTGAGTTCAGGTCAAGGCATGCGACCAAGTCACCGGCAGAGTGTCCCCACTCGGTTTGCCACCGTCTTCTCAAGCATATTTAGGGATCTACAGATGACAGGCAACACCCAGCAGGCTCAATTTGGCTCGCTTTGCTTCATCTGGGATGCAGAGTGGTAATTCTGGATGATTAAAGAGGTTTATTCGTTTCTGTGTAAATGTTTATGCCAGCCCTGGCCAAGTTTCACCTGGCTCATCACACACATTTCCATAACCCTCTTTCATTTCTGAATGAGATATGACAGCTCAGGCTGCATCCAAATGCAAAGCTACATAGGCCTATCGTTGGAAAGGGATTAGAAATGGAGGAAAATGTTAATACCTCTATGGTGAAATTTTTCCTGCATAGTTTGACATGAGAATGTGACCTCCTCCTGAGGTACTTATCGTACAGTATATTAGAATTGTTAGAGAACTTATTTGACTTAGAGAAAATCCAAGTCAACTTAATCTACAGGGCCAAAAACTGTTTTAAACTTTTAGAGTCCTGACTAAATCTTGACTTTGAGAACTTCATGTGTGTTGTGAGGCCTTTGCTTGAAACTTTCACTTCATATTTAACATTTTATTTCCTCAAACTTGCAATTGTACTGCTTCTATCAGCATCTTCTGTACATGCAACGTCCACTGCATGCCTGTTCATGATGAGGAGTGAGGCTTCGCCATTTTTCCTCGGCGGAGACGTTGTTTTTCCTTCTCTATCGTTGATCTGAGGATAGAGGGTGTCATTGTACAGATTATAAAGTCTTCTGAGACGAGCTTGTTATTTTGGGCTTTATAAATAAAACTTGACTTTGGACAGGCCCTTCAAAATGAGCAAAGTGATGCAGTTCATAGAGGTCACTCACTGAATCAGAGCCGTCCAAACGTAATGCCCAACTTTGCAGCTATATTGTAGGTCGAATGTAATGAGGATCAGCATGAAGGAGGATGTGGCTCCTGGAGAGGGTCACACATTTCTCTTTGAAGCTTTCTCTTACAACAGTTTCCAGCAAGCCAGCGTCACTGAGCTGATGTACGCCTCAGACACTCTGCCAGTGGCCCCAGGATTTGGGTATGATGCTTGCGATTGGACAACATAACGATTGGGAGCGTCATCCAAGGCTTTAAAATGCAAAGAGACACATTTAGTCATTGATTACTTTGACTTCATTACTCAACAAACTTCACACCTTTGAGGAGAAGCTGGTGAAGCATTGTCTGCCTTCATCCCTGCTCCTGAAATTCTTCCCAGCAGGACTGCAGGGACAGCCGAATGTTGTCCAGCTGTCCTTGTAGAAGTCCTCTGGGAAGAACTGTCTGCCAGGATGTACACATTATTCTCCTCAGGTGCAACTGTGTGTGTAATTGCTAAAAAATCAAACATGTCACATCCTGAGGCCACTGGCATCTTAGTGAGAAAGGCACAACTGTACCGCTGATGCAACAATTAACTGCTTTTTACAGGAAACAGTTGACGGTCGGTCATATCTCTGAAATGATCTTGCAAAGCAACAATTGAAACATGAGAAATTTTAGATTTTATAAGGTTAAACTGGGGGTTTAGAAGCCAGTCAGAAGTTAGTTTTTATATCATCAGCTTTGCTTCAAAGAGCACGTTTATTCATTGAATGTTAAGGGTTGAGCATGGCAGTATTCTGACTTTCTGTGTGGATTCCCTCAATTCAGTGTACATATTGAGGCCACTGAGTCAATATCATCTTCCCTGAGCACTCACACCAGACTGACTTATTTTCCATGGGGAAATCAGCTCCTTGCTCCTTTATCGCCTCTCTGAGGGTTCTGTGGTCAATTTTAATAGAACACATTTCTAAATAAGGAGGCAGGACGACTGTTATTCTCTGTAATGTTGCTTGATGACAGCAGACAGACAGAACAGAGCTCTAGACATCAGCATCCTGCTGCAGATGTAGCTCCGGTGGAGCTTTGTCTTTTTAGTGCCAGCTGTTCTGTAGCGTCCTCGTTGGAGGGGAACTGTGGGGGAGTCCATGTGTGAGGTTCATGAACGGTTCCTGTGTTTTGTAGACGTATTGTTTTATGCTCCTTGCAAATCCTAAGTAGCAGTCCATCACTGACGGCGGGTGGATGGACTGTAGCAGAAGCCCACAGCGTCCTGTTCCACTAGCAAACTTCTGCATTTAAGAAATGACACATTTTCTTTCTGCATGGCTTCATTTTTGTGGTTTTCTGCTTTACTGCCTGGTGCTTATTGCTAAAGCAAACATCCCACAAAATAAATCGATTTTTTTGTATTTCTGACAGGATTTGGTTGCACAAATGCAATCTAGTGTCTTTTTTTATCAGCCAGTTTATATTAGAACTTATTGTCTCCCCGGCCACACGGCGCTGGTTTTTACCATAAAATGAGACTTCACTATTCATTAACCGGCAAACGTTCCCATTTAGATTTTGTTGATTGAGTATTGAACAATAAATAACTGCATTATTTTTGCCCGCTATTTCATGACACTACCTCCCTTAAGCCTTTTAGCGTCTGCATGTGTTGGGGAGCGACACTGGCTCTTTGCATTTCGCCATAGACCGTTGCCTATTAATAATTTCCTCAAGGCTTCTCCTCCAGTATACGTTTCAAAATGCTGCATCTGCTTGAAATTCCAATTTATAAATAATTGCTAATAATTGCAAATGCTGACCTCTGTTCTTCATTTATTTTCCAAGAAGCCCATTGATGTCACAAGGGAGATACCAGTGGCTCTCGCTTTAATTTCTTTTTCGACCTGACCCCTTCAAACTTGAATGTTTCAGTCGCGTGGGTGGCTGAAGGATATGTTAATTCAACACCATGCAGATGATGCTATTATTATCCTTCGCTGAATGCCATGATCCATGGTTTCCTTATTCATCAAACCTCCCCCATGTGCATTGCATCTGTCCAGCCTGGAATGGGGCTCACACTAAAAACCTATTGAGAGGAGACCCCCCCCACTCCTCATTTTTTCCTCAGAGAGGACAATCGTACAATGACATGGCTCCGTTTAGTGATGCATCACTGCTCAAGAAGTATTTGCCTCCTTCAAGTTCACCACCTCACATTAAACATTTGCTCAAGAAAGGCCTTTTCTCCCGTGGTTTCGCTGTTTCTCACCGACATCTGCTGAGTGGAATATCAGGCCAGTCACGTACCTCCAATCGTTCTAGACAGGTGTCAGACCTGTGAGTCACTTATTCCCTCTTCTGAGTTTAAACGATTAATCAGTGACTCAACAGAAATTCAATCTGACTATTTTGATAATCAATTCAGGACTGCAGCTGACTTATTGTCATGATTGGTTAATCTGCAGATAACTTTCCTGCCTAATAGATGAATCGTTAAACTCCCTGTTGCAGCGTTTCGCAGCAGGAGTCGGCATATTCAGCCAGTATAAAGAGATTTAGCTTTATGCTAAATTGTGCTGACATTTGCTATAATTAAATTTTGACATTCATAGATTAAAGAGTTAATTAATCCATAAAATATCAGAAAAACTGCTGAGGAACATCCATTCATTAATCGCCTCGTCCCGTATCTCCACACATCCAAGGCTGCTGAACGTATCTGCAGGCTCGTATCTGTGGAGTCTGCCTGCTGAAACCTTGGCATTGACGTCTATTATTTGTTCACAGTCAGATGAGACAGCATTTGCACTTCCCCACAAGCTATCTACGGCACAACAATACAGTGAGTGTGTTTCTATACATCCACTGCTGTTCAGATATGAGCTGACGTCTATAGGCAAATGAAGACGGTTAAAATCGAGGTTAGTGTGAGGGAGAACTGTTTTTTGGAGCTTTGTGTGTGACCAGCAGGATTTTAGTTTGATGAGCAGGAGGTCAGTATGGGGGGGGGGGGGGGGGGGGGGGGAGTGTTAGGCCTGTTAATGCTTTACCAACTGGCAGAAGGAGAGCGACAAAGGAGGCCACGGCCTATTCAAAGGCCACAGTGCAAGTCCTCTCGCATGCCAAGCATTCCAATGTGCTGTGTAAAGGTTGAGCCAGCGGAGAGCTACGAGGGGGCCTTTCTCCTGAGGGCCACCTTAAACACACACAGACAAAGCCCGAGCCGCTCTGTCCGACGCACCCGGACGTCCACCGATCTGAATGATTTTCTGTGTGTATGCTTCAAGCGCTGTGTCCTCTCAAGTCCTTATGATTTCCTGTATAACTCCTGTACTGTCCTCCAGCGTAACACCCTGCATCTCACTGTCTAAGGTCATCATGCAGAAAGCTACAAGGGTTGCAGAAAGCAAGTGTCACACAGGTTTATTTATTGTCTCGTCCAAAATAACTCAACAGTTCTGTCTGACATAGTGGCAGATTTCACCACAACTCTCTTGCCAAGTTTTTCTTTGCAGTAACGAGCCCTAAAGTTCCCCCTTGTGCCAGGTCACTCAGTAATTACAGGTGTAAGCCGGGAGCGTCTGGAAGGCTGCCAGATCTCAGCGCTCCATCACCTGTGAACAGGGCCCTTCCCACGACCCTCCATTGTGTCCCCCGTTTCCATGATCTAATGCCGATGTCTTGTGAGGTCAAGGGTAGCAAACGGTCAAGGTCCGCTGAAAATAATGGCGTGGTCCAATCTGGTATGAACTGGATATCGAAAACATTTTTTCAGGAGAAACTTGTGTTACGGCGAGCCAGCAAACGCACACTCACGCTTTAATTTAAACGGCGCCCACACGTCATTGTTCAGAAACGTAACGTAGAAACGTGCTCCGGTTTGTTCTCTTGCAGCACAGTCACGCAACACAGTTGGCCAGAAACACTGTTTAATATTCTCTGTTCTCAATTTGTCCAAATTAATCAAACAAAGAGCTTCGAGTGTGTTTATCCTGCATAGCTAAACAAGATAAATATGCTTTATGTCACAACTCAGAACGCCTCGAAAGGCACTAAACGTTCATATATTTCTAAACTAAAGCTGCCATCTTGTGTTTTTTACTGGTTGTAACAATAGCAGTTGTGAAGCCGTCAGCAGAGCATATTATTGTTAACTGGCCAGGTGTTATCACCCATTACCTGCTACTGCAATGCAAATATTGGTCTGTTCCATGTGTGTGCAAATAAGCAGGTGCAGCAGACGTGGATCCATTCACGCTGTTGCCTGACAGATTATAATGGCAGACTGTTTTCTGTCATGTGATCTGTTGGCTGCGGTGTTGACAATCTTCAGTGCAGCCTGCACAATATCAGTCAAAGCACTCTTTATACACACTGGCCCCATCAGTGTTCATCACTGGAGCATCATTATGGATACATTAACATCACTTATTAAGCCAAAATGCCAAATATTCTCCGGTTTCAGCGTCTCACATGCAAACATTTGCTGCTTTTCTTTGTCTTAGATGATTAAAAACTCAATAATTAGGGGTTTCGGACTGATGGTCGGACAAAACGAGCAATTTAACAACATTTTTCACCATTTTCTGACATTTTGTAGACTGAACCATCCGCTCTGCAGATGAATAGATAATGAAAATAATGATTAGTTGCAACTGATCATATTTTGTGTGTTAAATCCTTCTCTGAAAGGTAACCATGTGCATTATGTCCCCTTTTCACATTGTGAAATAAGTACAAAGCAGCATAAAATGGATGCTTAAATTTAAGCTTGAGTAAATGTCCGTAGTTATTTCCCAGTGCTGTATGGATGCTTTAGGAGGCATATGTGCTCACTTGATTCAATCTCCACTATAATCTATTTATATTTCATAAATATGTGATGCAGAGTGTGTTGAAGTGAGGATGCTTCCACAGCAGAAATAGAGCATCCTCAGGCGGGGTGCATAGATGAGGTGTTTTGGTTCTGCAACAAGTGGGGGTCCACCTTTTCATGCGTACCCCTCCCGGTGTGTGCGCGCTGCCTCCTCTGCTGTGCACATGTCCCCGGTCTCCAGCTCGCAGAGGATGCGCCGCGCACAGCGCTGAATGTTGGACTGCACCATTCCTGCCGTCTCCAGCGGGGAGGCTGTAATCCGATCCTGTTTGGAGGAGCCGCCGTGCAGCCTGGGAAGAGGAAGAGGGCACTGCTCTGCGCTCTGACGCTCTCCCCCTCCACTCCTCCCCTTTCCGCCGAGTGTCACCCTCTCTCTCCCTCATCTGTTCGCTCCCTGCTCGGTGAGGCTGGTCGGCGGCGCACACGCCTCCGGGATCGTCGCATCGCATTGTTCACCCACCGACCGAGCCCCAGTTAAGTCGGCGCGACGCGGCGGAGCTTTTCCCCTTATTTTCTATTTGTATTTTTTTTTTTGTAAATGTCCGTACCGGGGGAATCTACCGCACGCACGCTAGTCCGGTGACGTGCCCGAGCATGTTCACATCAGAGACGGATTTACCTGAGAGTACGCTGCCCTCACACCGTCAGAGCCATCTCGCCAGCACGCACGCAGATCCGGACTTCACCGATTGTCACTGAAGAGGAAAAAGGGAAAACACACCGGATTACAAGGATGGGGTTCTACGGCACTTTAAAGATGATTTTCTACAAAGTGAGTAGGCTTCTTGTGCTTGTTGTGCGCGCGTCAGCCCCGTCTCTCATTATTTCATGTTTGACTCGCTCTGTCGCCCTCGTTATCTTTGACGCGCCTCTCACGGCAGATTGTGCGGCCACTGCGGAGGATGAACAGCGGCGTAGCAGACCCCCAGAGACGCCGCTTTAATTGCCGGGGCCTTTATGTTAGGTTATGTTATGTTCTGTCAGCGCTGCGTTTAATGTTGGAACATCACGTCGCGTTTTGGCATCCTCCTCCTCCTCCTTCTCTTCCTCCTTCGCAGCAACTTCAGCCGCGTAAATAAACCGCACCGATCCTGGGCTGGTCGTATTTGTAATCGGGGTTACTGCTGTGGCACATATGGCCGTTTAATTCTGCAATGCTGGATGAGAATATATTCAGATTTCCGCCTAACACACTCCTGATTTCCCGTGTCTGCTTGGCATTAGATCCCATTTTTCCTCCGCTTTGGCTCGATGCTCCCTGCTCCTCAGCTGTGGTCCTCCCTTCCACATAACCTAGTAGATGCTTTAGCTAATAACATATATACTGCATATAGGTGGCTGCTATCACCTCCCTGTGTGCTCTAACACATGCAGACCTCCACTTTTGTACAGAACAATCAGCCCCAGGAACAAAAACAGCCAGTTTCCCCCTGCATCCTCCCCAGTTTGCAGGGTTATTATGCTTCCACATTATGCAGCAGTGCTTATCTTGCACTGACCAAAGTGACTGCCTGAGATCCACGCATGTGATCAGTCTGCTGTCGCCTGTTGGAGTAGCCTATTCCCTGACATTGTGCACTCGCCTCAGGCTCCAACCACAGATAATGGGTCACTGTGTCAGACTGCGCGAGGTAGAATATCCTCAAGGATGTTGGGTGTATTATGCTGGATGGCAGCCATGAAATGATGCTCCCTTAGTTGGAAATGCAGAGCACAGACAAAAAATATGAAAGGGAATCTGTTACGCAGAGTGTGTAATGTAAACAAATCACATAGCATTCAAAATCTGAGGAAAAAAGCCCCTGCGGAGGGTGTGTGTGTGTGTGTGTGTGTGTGTGTGTGTGTGTGTGTGTGTGTGTGTGTGTGTGTGTGTGTGTGTGTATATATAGCTGTGTGCACTTTGTCTGTGTGGTGTTGAAGCTTTTACTCAATTACTCGTAATGATGGAGTGAAAATGTCATTCTTAATCAATAGGCAATAGTTTATTCAATTGAACAGTGACTCATTTGTGCTCTCCATCCATTTGGCGGATGTGCTCAGTCTCAGATATCAGGATGTTTTATTTTTTTTTATGTCTCTCATTTATTTGAAATACACACTCAAACCCATTTCCTGAAGCTGTTCCTTCTCTGTTCTACAACTTGCCATTTCTTCGCAAAATGGCCAGTAGTCAGAGGTGTTTCTGCGTCTCCTGCAGAGCTGATTGACGTGATGAAACTGTTTCGTGGCTGCTTGAAACGGCGTTTGAGAAACGAGAAAAGATTTTTCAAGTGACTGATGCTGCAGGATGTAGCCTGCGTGGAAACGAATCAACACATTATGTAAGAGCGATCGGCGTCTTTAAAATATCATTAACTCTCCGTGTTATCCATCTGTCGTGCTTTTGGACAGATAGGAGAGGGGGGAAGCCAAGAGGAGGGAGGGGACGACTGATTAGTGGTGATTTACAAACACGGCGCTCTCTGGTTACCTTTTCCCAGGCTGAAACACAAGAAGAGGCTGGTTACACGCTGTTTTTCTTCCACGCCCGCATTTAGTTTGAGGCTTTTCTTACATGTGCACACACAGAGGCGCACACACTCAAAGCCAGCCAGCCAGCCAGCGCTCCCCCCTTTTCTCTCTCACACACATAAAACACGCACACACACACACACACCCAGTGCATGCTCACACACACCCAGGCTCTCCTTGGCTACTGAACTGCCATTGCAGTGAGATCACTGCTTTAAGAACAAGGCAGTTGGGTTTAAGAGCTGGATCTAAACGAGCAGGAATAACTTCTAAACCCTCCCAGTCAAACACACCGTCCTATGTTAAACGCAGACAAGTGGAGCAGAAGCTGCATGTCAGCCTAGCTGCTGAAAACATTTAGACTACATTTGCATGTTTTTTGCCACTTGTGATGCTTTTCCCAGTGCTTTTTCTGTACGTCCCCATAATGAATCACTCATGGCTCTTCCCTTGATCCTCTCTGCAGCTGCACACAGGAGCTAACCTGTGAGGGAAAGCTCACAAATCATTGGTCAGATCACAGTCTGATGTCCAGGGGGGACCTAACCTGCAGTACATGTTGGTGTGCTGGTCATGTCCACACGTCTGTAGAAACCCCAGCCTTGGTTGTGTCAGTCGTCTTGGTGCATTGATTCATTCTGTTGGATACTGAGGTCAGGGTCCCGTATTGATACCCATCACTCATTCAGCGTTGCTGAATCGTTTTTTCTTCTTTCGTCATTGTTTTGACATGTTGCAACACTCAGATGAGAGCCTCAGGCTGGAAACACTGGGAGGACAAACACACACTCACCAAATTATAGTGATAAAAACAACAAAACACACATCTTGAGGGGAGACATGTAATCATGCCACTGTAAAGCCAGACAGTATGGAGTCAAACGTCCAGCGCTGTTTCCTTGTGTAGTCTACACAACAATAACTCCCCAAAATGAATCGAAAACAGCATTGTTTTCCACAAAGGGAGGGGGAAGTTAATTCTGAATGTGGTTTCTGCTCTCAACAAGCCATGATCAGTCCCTACAATAGCTGGAGGACACATGGAAGTTCTGAAACAAATTGTCCTGCACAGGTTGTGTCTTGCAGCACAACAGACTGGACTGTAACAGCAGACCATGAAAGTGCAAAGCATGAACTGTTGCGCCACAACAGGAAAAAAAAAAAAAAAAAAATCATTCACCTGTACCGTTTCTGTTTTTCAGTCAAAACATGCCCTCACACTGCGCGTGTACACGTATGGAGACTCCTTAAAACGAAGCCCAGAGAGAGAGGGGTTCATCTTTGCCTCTTTTGTTAAGAATCTTTGGCTTTAGTCGAAGATGAAATCTGAAATCTCCCTCTCACTTCAACATGAAACCTATTTAATGAATCAAGAAACAAGGCCAGACAATCAAGCTGTGTATCTTATTCTAATCCACGTTCAGCTCGTCGATCTTGAAGGATCGGCGATGAGATGGTGATCACTTGCATGTGTGGCGAGAGGCCTCGCCAAAGAGGCGGGCATGGGATGAAGAACAGCGGCCTGCCCAGGCCCTCACACAGGCGCCTTTGTTTGCGCTGTGGGGTAGGTGCTAGCAGAGATCGGGTGCTGTGTGCACATGCAGGTGATCGAGGGCGATAAAGAAGCGACTAACTGTGTTTTCTCTCTCAGATATCAGTGTGAATCATACTTCAGTGCAACAGAATGCAGCCTCCCCGAAACACGTTTGTGGTTACTCAGTGTGCATGAAGAGTCTGCACACAGAGTTTTGGGTGTGAATGGATGATTGCTTCTGGAAGGCATGTGTGGTTGCCCCGGGATCGCTGTTTTCTCTTGTCATGTGTCTCCAGAATGGAAAATAATCCAAATAAAGCTCAGCACTGTTAGGAAAGCTCCTGCTTTGTATCCTCACAGTGTCGAGCTGCTTCACCTACAGAAGAGTCTCTGCTTTGTTATGGGGCGTGTTAATAAAGTGAATCTCTAGCCTGTGCATTAAAGTTTAATTTCCTATTTGCATAAAGCTGTTGCAAGACTGTGGTGTCTGGTTTTTTTTTAATATGCTGAATTTCAGACATAATGTTAACAAAGTCTGTAACTTGCAAAAGCAATTTTCTGCTTCCCATCCCTGTTTTTAAAAACTTCCATGAACCGTGTCCTCGCTTAAATTTGCTTTTCAAGAGCCGGCTGCTCCCTAAAAGTTATCAGAGAGGAGAACAAATGATGGATTATAGAACAAATGCCAGAGCTGCCCCCCCCAAACAAACTCTACATGGCACACATGTACATTTCTGTGTGCGTCTCTGATGGATGTCATGTAATATTTAGCTTTCTGTTTTCTGTTTTTCGGTACAGCCTCCTCTGGTGTTGCAGTGATGGTTTCTAATGTTCTTTTCTGTTTTTCTCTCTCAGATGAAGAGAAAGTTGGACCATGGCCCCGAGGTCCGATCTTTCCCTTCAGGAAAAAAGCCCTGCAAAGGCCCGGAATATCCAAGGTAAAGCAGCCTGGACTTCATTCATAAACCTTGCAGATGCTCATAAGAGACACATCTTTCCTCAGTTTGACTTCTACTACAGCGTTTTGCATTTGTTACCTCCTTTGGGTCCAAATGATCTTAGCAGAAATGACATGTTAGGAAGCCGTATTTTCATTTTCTGCACATATTAAATGACCGAGCATGAAGAGAAATGCTGAAAAGAAATCCTTAAAAATATCAAGAGGTATGAACAAAGATGCTGGAGTCTTCAAAGAGAATGATGCTTCACATCACTTCGCGTCTCCAGCATCCAGTCAGCAGTCCCAGATGTTTCTCCAACCCTGAATATTTAATGCACGTGTTCACATGTAGCCACATTAAAATTCAGACTGAACACAGCCACTTAGCTGTAAATGTTGCCATGTAACCGGCTCCGTCTCAGCTTCCTCTGCCATTAAAAATGAATCAATAATGAAATGGACCCCCAGCTTTCCATTTTGCTGTCAGCGAGCAGATTCTGGAACGTGGAGGGCGCCCACCGGACGGCTTCTCCCGCCGCCCCTGCATTACGAGGGCGCACGAGCGCCCTTTGAAGTCCAGAGCTGCTTTTCACATCCTGGTTCTTACAACGGGAGTCTGGACCTGAGCAGAAAACTGTGGGACTGTGCAGACTTTGAAGTCTCTGAGTCGAAAATATATATACCTTGGAAGTACTTTCAGGCAAATATTTACAGAGTTTGTGATTTTGAGGCGATGCTGGGTTTCACCCAGTTTGTAAATGTGCTATAAGGACATAAAAATGCCCTCATTGTTCTGAAGCCACAATGTTTTGTTTCAGTTCATTCATTCAGGCTGGAACCGTCTGTTCAGAGCTGATTTTGAATCCTGAATTATTTTACCTTTATTATTATAACTGCATGTCTGCTCACATGCTCACAGAAGGAAAAAGAAGGAGGGTTAACGTAGAGAATTAGCATAACATAAAGAGGACTGTTTTGATTTGGATTTGTCTCTCAGGATGCTTTCAGCTGAAGTTTTTACTGCTAAATCAAATCAGTGAAGGGCAAAAATGCTTTCAGTTTAAAGTGCAGCCTTAAATATTTAACGTCACATTATTTGTTCCACTGTTCCATCTTTGGTGTTTTCTCTTGTCAGGATTATTTGTTGTGCAGCAAAACTCACTCAGGAGCCACTAAATGCCCTGAAAATGAGCCTATGATTGTCAACAGTGTGTGTCCTTTATATGTTCCCACAGCACTTGAAAGCAGCTTCATGTACTCTCTGATGCGTGCAGCCGTCGCTCTTTTCCTGTGGAGATCTCACACGATGACTCGTTTTTAAGGGTGTTTCTCTCCTTGTTAATTGCAGTCCGACGGGAATTGTCCCGTGTCCGGCCACGCCCACCACATTTGGCCACATCAGAACAGCCAATGGTCAGGGGCAGCAGAGACGGCGCATCACCTCAATCCAGCCACCCACGGGTCTCCAGGAATGGCTCCGAACATTTCAGGTGAGCGCGGCCGGCTTTTCTTCTTTCTTCTTCTTCTTTTCCCTCATGGGCAGCGCTGAACCCTCGAGCAAAAGCTCATCAAAAAGCAGATGTTGTGCCCAATCAATGTTCACTTAGCCTCAAAGATAATTGGTGCCTTGTTGTTCTGGCCCACCACATTACCATAGGCACTGTAGCGTGGAATTGGAATTAGCCGTACCTGTTCAGACTAAAAAAGCAGATGCATAGATCACATGTTTCCACTGTAGACCTGAAGTCTGTACTCCAACACGTCGTCTCCTTTAATCTGCTGAAACAAATACCATAAAGTCACTGCAGGGTGATCTTAGCCTAAAACTACAGTCTCATGTATTTTTAAGGACAGTAATGAAGACTTTATTTGTCCCCATGATTTGCAAATAAACAAGAAAAGTCATTTGATCTAGTTTTGAGCCACTTCAGCGTGTGCAGCGCCCAGAGACTGATAAAGATGGAAAGTAATTCATTTCTCCATACAACAGTTTACTCTACTTTTTATATGAATTTCCCTATATTATCATTGTGGGCACAGATGCAGCATAATGGAGCCATTTCTTTCCTGTTAGCTTCAGCTCTAATGGTTCTACACCTCATGGAAAATAGGATGTCATTTAAACATATTAGCCTTGATGGGGTCTCTCTGATTTCCTATGTAATAGGTTGCCATGGATTTCATTACCTAAGAGAGTTTAAACTCATTATCTTTGAATAGCTGGGCGAACCTGTGACACCTCCGTGTTTATTTTACATATATTATCCTCAGGCCAGCCCTGCTGCAGTGTCTGTACTGCCTTTAATCTGGCGGCTAAACCTCAAACTTACATTCTGTACATTCTTCAGTCCAGTCCGAGCCTGTAGCTCCTGTTAGAGAGCGAGACACGACTGCAAAGCAGCACGCTGGAGCTACAAAGAATGTTTTCCACAAAAACCTCCAAACTGCGGCTGTTATTTTGGGATTTTGCTCTCCAAATGACAAACACAAGGACGCACGTGGTCGTGGCAAAGTCACATATTACATGAAAGGATTAGTTTGAGATTTTAGGAAATGCGCTTAGTCGCCGTTTTGCAGAGTTAGATGAGAAGATCAATGCCACTCATTTCTCCCCATTAAATGTGAAGCTGCAGCTGATTAGCTTAGCTTAGCATAAAGACTCCAGAATCCACCTAGCAGCACCTCTAAAGCTCACTAATTAACAAGATATGTCTCGCTTAATCTGTGCAAAAACTTTATTTTACAAACAACATACTCTGGTTTTAAGAGGGATTATGTTTGGGGCTATTATGTGACAAAGAAAGAAAATAAGCATATTTTCCAAAATGCCAAACTTCCTTTCATACAACCAGCAAACCGGCACATGTGGAATTACACTGTACTTTTTGAAATTTAACTTTAATCATGCCCATTTCCTGCTGAAATTATCAAAACAACAAGGCAAAGGGAATTACTGTGAGTGGCAGAAAAGATGAAATAATTGCCTTCTCAGTGTCTTTGTAGCTCAGTAATCTGTGTTTTGCTTGCAGCCTTTTTGAAGGCTGAAGAATTCAGTCTTTATGAAATGAAGTAGGAGTTTTTCAGCAGATTCTTGAACGTTTCCCAGGATGTTTGGACTCAAGTATTTTACCAGCAGCCCGTCACAATGATTAGCTGATCAAACGAATGACGCTGAATGTTCAAGTGTCAGCACTGTGATCCCAGATGTTGCCTCCTGGCTTGTGTTACAGCTGCTCTGACACTGAGGGGAGATCCTTCACCAAAAATAATAAACTGCAATTAATCACCACTTTATCCTGGAAACGCTTGAAGTTTGATTTGAAATAAATATTCAGAGATATTCTGCAATGTTTATAGCCCCACAGGGAACAATGCAGCTTCAACTTTTGAACCCCCTGATTACCTCCAGGACCAGCACCTCTGGCTAAAGCTTTTAGCTGCCAAATTACAGGTGGTTTGCGTGTGCCAGAGTTTCCATCGCGCCTCATAGCCTGTAATCATTGTCAGATTTCAGCGCTCCACAGAGGAAAACAACTGCGGCTGTACATATAGTGTAGTGCTTTTCAGCAGCATTAAAGAGCAGAACATTCAGGCAGAAGAAGTAACCCACAGAGACGTTAATGGAGTCTGGTTTCTGACGTTCACATTTTCCGCTAATGTGTTGGCTGCTAGAAATAGACAGGTGCCTCAAGCAGCTCAGAGCCGCTGCGGAGGTCACGTAGGGAACATTAGCGTGTTGGACGCGCTGCACGAGGCGAGATATTTCCACGACGTTCCAATCAAAGAAAATGAGAGCGTACACAAGCACGCCGAGGCGTTTGACAACAATCAACCCGCACTGCCCCGCTGCTGCGTTTCAGCTGTCTACAGCTGTGCTGGGTGTGGCAGTCCAGATGTGGAGGTATAATGAAGTTCTGCTGACTGTGTTCAACTAGTGCACGGCCACCTGTGATAGCCAACATGCAGAAAACATCTTTCTCTCTATTGTGGGAACTTCTGGAGAACACAGTGCAGAGACGGCTCGAGTAGAAAGTTTGTCATTACAGGATTTGGTGTATACATGAGAAAAACTCAAAGCGGCTTAACATGATTACATACAAGGTAAATTATAGGAATGCTGCTGTTTGTGCTGCTGAACATGTTTATTAGACACTTTAGTGTCCAGCAGCAAAATGCACAACTGTCCAAAATCTGGTGGAGGTCAGCAGTGAGGAGTATTCTGTGAAACAGGTCTAACTGACAGCCGTTGCAGCTCAGTGTGTTTATCAGCTGCGCCTTTTCTTCATCGTCACCAGCCGTCGCCTCGCGTCAACAATCGTTTGTGAGGCTTCAAAACATGTGACCAGAGGGGTGCATCATAACCTCTGGAGGGTCAGGATTACTGGGTTTCATCTTGAGCTGACCCTGCAGTTTCTTTTTTTGGGAGGTTTTCATTGGCCGCCCCGTACTAGCTGCTCACGCACGTTTGATTTCTAAAGAAAAAGAAAATCCTAAGCTCTCCAACTGAGCCACACACCTCCAGTCGTTTGTCTAACTTCCTTTTTTTTTGATGATATGTAGTGTAGCTTTTGTTCCCGTCGAGCTTGAACGCACTTATTAGCGCGATGTAGAGCATGTCGTTCTCTAAAAGCCGCTCCTCCTCCTCCTGTGTTTTCCAGAGCTGGACCGGCCCAGAGAAGCTGCTGGCGCTGGATGAGTTGATTGACAGCTGTGAGCCCACACAAGTCAAGCATATGATGCAGGTGATCGAGCCGCAGTTTCAGCGAGACTTCATCTCCCTGCTGCCCAAAGAGGTGAGTCCCTGAATCCCCCCTTTCCTGTTAAACAATTCACAGCTTCATGTCCTGCTCCTTGTCCTCCTGTTCCTCCTCCTCCTGACCTGAACTCCAATAGGAATCTCCCTCGTGGCAGACTTATCTGTGGATGACGACAGAGACGAGGCTTCCTCTCCAGCCCTTATCCTGTCACCGTCTTTCCTCACGTCGTTTACCGGCATCCATAGTGGGAGTCTTGTTTTTGCTCCGCATCATAACTGACAATACAAACAATCTGAAGTGTCTCGCTGATGATAAGATCACATAAGGGATTCTTACAAAACAGCCTCAATCCACCGTATCTGGTGTAGCTGATCAAATACTTAACACCTTGTCTCTGCCTGGCAGGTGTGAGGATGAAAGGGGGGGTTGGTATCGTAGAGTGTGAGGCAATAGGATGCAAGATTTCAAGGTGTCGGCGCCACTTCCTCCAAAGCCAAATATACACCAGCATCATGTGTGTTCTCAGGACACGGGCCCTCTCTTTTCATTTCGCTTTGTTCCTCCTTCTTTCACGTCCTGTTCCCTGTGACTTCTTTTGATAATCCTGTGTCTCCTCTGCCAGAGCTGCTGCTGGGTTTATATTGGGTGGTGCTGTCAAGTCACTTTAACGGGACAATCCCTGTGGCTGCACTGTAGATACAGTCGAAATTGAAACTATGAAGAGAATCTGCAGAGGGCGGCAAGTCGGGCTTAAAAAGCAATCACTGACTCGAGGTCCATTCATAAAACTTTTAGCATGTCCTCCAGCCCGGTAATGACTGGCTTAGACAGGCTTTCAGGTGATGGAGGGATGTGGAGGTTTGTGGGTTCTGTCTGGGGCAAGTGCCTTGAAATAACCTTAAAACTAAACTGTGAAAACCCGACGAGCACCAGATAAGGACTTCATAATGATCCTCTTAAAATGTCGCCAAAGAAGTTTTGAACTGCGGAAAGTCGGACATTTAACCGGGAGATATGGAGAAGTCTTTGAGGAACTTTTCATAAATGCACAACGATGTTCAGATCAGAACAAACTGCATGAAAACATCACCTCAGGCTGTGGGAAATCATTAAAAGCTGTATCTGCTTATTGGGAATCTGATGCAGCCACACGTTTCACAGACTGGGAAAGATGTGGAACGCTCCAAAAACACCTGTTTGGAACATTCCACAGGTAAACAGGCTCATTGGTAACAGGTGAGAGGATCATGATTGGGTATGAAAGGGGCATCCTGGAAAGGCTCAGTCGATCATAGAGGATGAAGCGACTTCACCACTTTGTGAACACACGATTGGATGAAGGAGATGAACACGACTCAGAAACATTTCAGAAAACTGTTGTCAGTGAACACAGTTTTTAAAGGGATTGCAGTCAGTTTTTATTGATGTTTTACTCAGCGAACGACTGATTAGTCCAGAGAATAATTGGCAGGTTGATCGATTATGATAATAATCATCACTCGCAGCCCAACATGAGACGAGATCTGAGAGCAAAACAAAGACTCTCCAAGCTAACCGAACGTTTGTCCTTCAACTCCATCCTGACGTTCACCACTTGGCTCTGAATCTGTCACGCTGCTTGTTGTGAGTCATTATCATCCTGGATTATTGTGATATAAATAAAAGAACAATATTTGCTCTCCGGGTTACATCTCATCCTGCAAACTGAACCCATAATCCTTCCCCTTTTTATGATGATACAGAGTAATCACCTAACCTAATGGTTAATCCACTGCATTGTCATAGTTGCAACAGACATTGCGTGTTAAGGGCTTTATCTAAATATATGACTGCTCTTTTCCTCTTGCTCAGGGGTCCAGATTTGCGCTCATTAGACCAGGTTTTGTGTCTTTTATATGCAGACTTTGGTTTGACGAGCAGCAGCCCTGGCGCCTTTAGCTGCCGTGTGAAGCTCCTTTTGTAGATTTTTTCAATAGAAATGTTGATTTCATTCTGTGGTAATGCCATTGTCTACCACTGTCAGTTAGATGCACGATGTTAATATTGTGCACATAGTTTGTTTGTGTTTTCTCAGCTCTTCCTGTTTGTTGTTGTGATTCACTCGCTTCAAACTTCCATGTGCTGTTTGTTCTGTTGTGTCTACCTGCTGCAGTGAACAATGGCTCCTTTCTGTGTCTGCGTTTCCATTAACACCTCTCACATTCCTCGTCCTTGTCTTTCAACAGCTGGCTTTGTATGTGCTGTCATTCCTGGAACCGAAGGACCTCCTCCAAGCAGCCCAGACGTGTCGCTACTGGCGCATCCTGGCAGAAGACAACCTGCTGTGGAGGGAGAAATGCAGGGAAGAAGGTGAGAGTCGCGTCTTTGCAACATGCCGACACCCAGCGGAAACAGTCTGAAGCCCCCGCTGGGGTCAGCTCTGTGATTCAAGACGTGGTTGTACCTGTTTTTAAAAGACTGTCAGAGCAAAAACACGAGCCCATTAGCCCAATCTGCCTCCGTCTCTGTCTCCTAACAGGCATCGATGAGCCTCTGCCCCTCAAGAAGAGGAAAATCGTCAAGCCTGGCTTCACTCACAGCCCCTGGAAGAGTGCCTACATCAGGCAGCACAGAATAGACACCAACTGGAGGAGAGGCGACCTCAAATCACCCAAGGTAGCTTTTCCTTCAAACTTTTAATTCCCCGCAGGGAAGCTGATCTTACGGATCTTTTATCAAATGACTTTAAGTCAAAAAAAAAGAGACGGTTCAATAAGAGTGTGAGGTGTGGAGTTAGTGATGGGTCAGGTCGGCGCTCCGTGCTGAATGATAATGGAGCCGGTGGACAGGGTGATCTTGCTCGCTTTCACTCTAAAGACTCCATTTGTCTTTTGCCTGCTCAGAAGTTTCCCATAAAGCACGACCAGCATGCCAGAGCTGATCCTTAATGGGCCTTGTGTGAAACGGCCTCGGGTCGTTTTAGGCCGCCGCTGATGTAAATTTGGTTACCGTGTGTGCTCTTCATACTCCTTTGCATATACAGTGTTTGCTGAGCTTGCAGTCCTGTGACCCATTATTAGCCTGCAGAGACTCCACACACACACACACACACACACACACACACACACACACACACAGCTCTGCTTAAAGAGCTGTGTACACCTGCAGCACTCGATGACATTTCCCTCTTATCTGGTCTTTGATGCATAAAGCAGGAGACACGTGTCAGTGTCCGCCTCCGTTCTTGCCAGTTGCTTTGTCATTCCACGTCCACCTGTCCTCCGTGTCCTTCTCACTGCAGCTCTCTTTATCCGTCTCATCTAAAAGGTGCTGAAAGGTCACGATGACCATGTGATCACCTGCCTCCAGTTCTGTGGCAACCGCATCGTCAGCGGCTCCGACGACAACACTCTGAAAGTCTGGTCGGCCATCACGGGAAAGGTATGAGTTTACTGCTTTTCTTCTTCAGTCGAACATTGCTTCATCCTTTCATTTCTCAGAGTTGTTGAATGGGAAGTGAAGGAGACGCTCATTTAAATTATCATTTAATGCTCACAAGCCTTTGTATATAGCATGTTGTACATTTAGCTAATGGCCTCACATGGGACACCTGACTGTATCTGCACAGCTGCCACCAACCTGATAGCTGGTCATTAGTAACATTTGCTCTGTCACATAAAAACATCCTGGCAAGGCCATCTCAGCCTGCTCTCCCCTCTTACGTTTAGCAGACTTGTTACACAGCACATGTCCGCAAGTGCTGTTAGTATTCATTGCTGAAGCTGGTGCAGCCACACAGGCCTTGTGCTGCAGCTTTACGCTGTGTATTATAAAGGAAGGCAGTGGCTGTACTGTTGTGTTGGAGAGAGGTTCACAGACTGTTGTAAATCGCAGCACTTTCATGCCTCAATGTTGGACTCCATTTTCAAAAGAGCCTTTTTTTTTAACTAAAAATCCTCTCTAAAGCATTATTGCATATTTTTCTCATCTCCACACTATTCCTTTCACTTTCTCTTGGTAAATAACTGAGATCCGGTTTGGTTGCGAACTTGCTGGTTCGTTTCACAAAAATAAAAACACATGCACAAAAAAAAAAAAGCCCTTAGAGAGATTGATATTCTGCATGATCACACTGCAGCAGGTTTCCCTTTCTGTCGGACACAATAGACCAGAGAGCCTGCTTTTCACTGCTGCAAAGACTCGGCCTAACAGATAGTAAAGTTGGCATCCAGCCCACGAGTGATTACACGCATATCAGTCACAGCATTTGCTGATCTGAACAGATCTCGCCAAGGTCATCCGATAGGCATGGAGCACGATTTGGCTCTCCTTCACCCAAAGTCTAATATCTGCATGACAGGTTGTTGAGTTACAGCTGTGGTGGCTCCATATTTCGGTGGTGGAAGTCTGCGATGAGTCACATCACCAGCAGGCTCAACTGCTTTCTCGTGAAACCACCCTGCATCCAGAGTTGCGTCACACAGACGCGCAGCGTATCGTCTGTGGTTTCTACAACGCTAATCCGACTCAGAATTGTTTGTTTACATTAGTCACGAGGAAGAGATGAGCCTAAATCCGTTTCTGTTTGGGTGCTGCATTCAGAGCACATTCCCTCTGTGGATTTCATCTCTTTGCCTCCTTAGCTCTCAACACCAGAGAGAGAATCCCTCACTCGAGAGGAATGGCCAATTAAGCCTAGTCGACCATTTCAGGCGAAGTGGCTGTCAATGCCAGTAAAACTGTAAAGTAAAAGTACAATGGGATTACCAGCAGCTGCATTTGTTTTTCCTCTCCGCTGTCAACATTCTTTACAGTCTTTGCCAGCCTATTTGAGGACTTGATTGCTGCGTTTTTCTCTCCATCAGTTTGTCCCGTGAGATGCAGGACTGTAAAGAGGCTATCAGGGATCTCGAGGTGTTGGACGGTTTGCAGTGGTCCTTGGGTGAATGCCTCGTGTGGCTCCCAGTCCACATGCAAATCCCTACTCCTCGTGTCTTCACATTGCAAACAGCCAAGCTTTTAGGGATATATATATTCCATAACCTTCCTTTTTCAAAGTGCTTTGTTTGACCTTGGCTGCGCCTTTTTATCTTTTGCATAAATCCTTTAACTTCAAAGAAAGCTCAGCCGCTAACGCCACAGCTCGGGTCTTCCTCAGAATTGGATCAATAAGACGTAGCAGCACAATGATCAGCAGGGATGAAGAGCTCTGATGTTAGTCTTTCAATGCTGGTTGAAGGCGTGGTTTTCTCTTCTTTGCGCCATCAACTACATGCTCTGAAAAGACGTTTCATTTGATTTCGGGTCGTTTTTCATCCATCAGAAAAAGCAGCCACCGCAAACCAGCAATGACTTTGGTGGACGATTACAGATTATAAGGGTAAATTGGCTCATACTCTCGGAGATCAGCAGCGACATCTGTCCTTTTCTTCACTGGAGAGACTTGAAATGCTGCTCCGGTGGCTTGCGCTGCAGGTAGAGGACTCAAATTGATGGGATGGAGAAAGAAATTGGTCACAGCATGGACAAGTTGTGCCAGAGGTAGAGCGGCGGCAACACTTCTCCTCGGCCACTTGGGCCACTTGTACTCGGAGGTCTTGTGTTCAGTTTGGAGCGATCAGAAAGTTCCCGTGATGGGACAGCGTGCAGCGAACCACCAAAATGTTCTGTTTTTTTCTACTCACAGTATCCCCAACCCATCTCTCAACAGTGCATCGGATATGATGCTGACGAGGTCGACACAGATGTTGTTATCAATAGTTTAATGAATCCGTTTTTTGGTTTGTGCATTATGTATGTTTCAAACTCACTGGGCAAAGCGTCCGTTGTCGAGAGGGTTATTTGCATGGACGTGGCTTAAATTATAAAATGTTCAACAAACGTTCATCAGACACAGTTACTCCAGCGCAGTCTCGCCAAGGACTAACAAATTTGAAGGTGTTTGTGTGGCATTTTGCTAATGATTCTTCTTCACTGCCAGTTTTGTCTTGCGCTTGATTAATCTTGTTATATAAAACACATTGAACCCTGATTGAAAACCGAACCCTTGCTGTGAGGCAATCAGGGAGTTATTATATGAGCACATTATATTTAAATGCTTCCACACCTCTGAAAGAACTGGGCCGTTGCTTAGCGATCAGCTGAGACAATGGGGATTTGATTGTGGTGAAAATGTTGCATCAGAGATTGAACTTTGAAATAAAAGGTTCAGATTTGTGGTCTGCGGGAATTTCAGAAAGCCTGCTTTCCAGCTGAAGACGACACCTGAAGGCTCTGTCTTCACCTGGTGGACCCTTTGTCTTGGCATGTCCTCCAGCGTCAGTGAAAGGTGTCAGTCTTCCTCACACAACAGCTGCGCACATCTCATCGCTGCAAAGGTGGCTGATGCTTAACAGAGCAGCGCTTGTCCTTGGTGGTGTCTGTCAGCAGCAGTCTCGCCTGTCAGGCAGATCTAAGATGGCAGACCTGGGGACTGCTGTCGTATCCAGGAGAGGTGTCCTCTGCCAGATGCTTTCGCTGCGTGCATACCCAGATCGCCCTCACCTCTGTTTTTTAACCAGGAGATTAAAGATTGCTCATGGAGCTGTGAACTCAAGAGGAATCCTGTTAACATGATTAGAGATCTGAAATTACTGCTTAAATTGTCAAATGACATTACTGAAATGCCATCTAGCATTAATGCACGGCTGCGACTGGCTGAGGCTGCAGGTTTGTGTTTCCATAATAACGCCACAGTGCAGCCATGAAATGACATCGGCCCGTTTGTATTTAAAGTTAAACAGTAAATCATGACCCATGTCATCAAATGAGCAGCTCAGGGGGTGGAAAAGTGCAGACATGTTGCCATAATCATTCTCACTCGTCGCTCAGAACACCTTCAGCCTTCACCATTTTGATCCATCTCCACCAGCATTCATCTGTTTTTCGGTAGAACATGCCAAGAAGGAGGATGCAGCAGCGCAGTTCATTACGTTATCTGTCAGGATGGCAGGGAGGACGTCACTGCTCGTCAGAGAGAGCAACACAGAAATTTGGGCTAATATGTCGAGGGTTTCTGGTTTAGCTATGGGTTAACTTATCTGTTTTACACAGCAGATATGAACAGCGTTGTTGCTGTGGTTGATCTCTCCTGAGCTTTGTCAAACAGACTTCTGTCAGCATAGAAGGCAACAGCGAGGGTCATCTGAAATATGTCTCTCCTGTCCGACCTGCAATCTGTAATAATGCGGTGTCTCGATGTGAAGAAACTAATGTTTGCGTATGGCTTTAGCTAAGTCGAATGAAGGTGACATTTTCAATGCAAAGAGAAAACTAGTGTTTGATGGCATTGAGCTCTGCGGCTGCTGGGCTGGATGCTGTCCCACTGTTTGTTTTCTTTAAATGAACAGAAATTATAATGCAGATATTAAAGGTTCTATGAAAACCCACGTGTGTTCAGAAAAGGTCCTTCACAGGTTCATTAAAAGAATGCAAATCTTTCACTCTCAGGGACGGCCTCATTTTCTGTTTGTTTCACTGACAGATAAAGAAGCCTAAGCCCTTCATTTCAGGTATTCTCTCTGCCCACGCACTGTTTGAGTAGGCTCTAATCACACACTGGGATTCTTGTTCTTGGAACCTCAACCACTGGCTTCGATTCACCAGAAAAATCTTACATCCTTGAGAGTGCGATTCACAATAAACTGCAGGCCTGCGTTACAGAAGAAAAGCAAGTATTTATCGCACATGTGGACAATTAGGATCTGGATAATATAGCATGATTTTTCCACCAAACAGCCGTGTTTCTGCTAAATGTACAAAAAAGTCTAATTTAGTCAGATGTTCCTCCGGCTGCAGTATCATTCTTGTCTTTGCTGTGTAAAGCTGAGGAAAAGGACCCCGGTGATAAAACATGTACAACTTTTAACACTGTATTGAGGTTGATTGTTAGGTCGTGCCACGTTGGCCCACAGTTAATGAAGTGATTCCCTTTATCACAGCACCGAGGACAGGCTGCAGCATCATCTTCCTCTTTCACTCGCTGCAGTAAAGCCGCTCGCCCTGCGCCGCCGCTCACCGCTGAGCGGCTTATCGGCTGCAGTCAGGGGGTCACATGTCGTACACCTGAGCAACACGCTCCACTCTGAACCTCAGCACCAACCACCGCTGCCCGCCTACACAGCTCACTCCTCTCCTCTCCCCGAAGAATTCCAGTTTAATGCATTTAGGATAATTAAATGGAGGGACAAATGAGACAAACTGCAGGGACGCAAATTCAATTGATCAGAAAAATTTCCATAACTGCGGTAATCAATAGCTAATCTACCGTCCCTAATGAGGATGAATGGGTGCATTTCTTTATTGAAGACAGTTGTCAACCCTTTCTGCCAAGAGAATGAATCGCCCGCTTTTCCAACAGATAAGTGAAAGCAATTATAAAAGCTGAGGCAGAGATTTGGTTCCCAGCGCAGCAGCAGCAGCAGGTATGCAATGACTGAACTCATCTTTCCCCTCAGAGGTCACAGACATTTCATTTTACTTGTCTTTATTTCCCCCGAAGGCAGGAGGAGGTCATGATGGGAAAAAAACCACAAATGTGATTTTAGGAGTTCTTAAACTCAAATGTGATAAATATGAATGAAATCACCCCGAATGTCTTTGAAAGTAACTTCTCTAACAGCCACAGTCTGCAGTGACAGTGAGGGAATGCACTGATCAAGAGTCTCCTTCTTCTTCTGTGGTCTTCTCAGTGTCTGCGTACGTTGGTGGGCCACACGGGCGGCGTGTGGTCATCCCAGATGAGAGACAACATTATTATCAGCGGCTCCACCGATCGCACACTCAAGGTCTGGAACGCAGAGACGGGAGAATGTATCCACACCCTCTATGGGCATACCTCAACAGTGCGCTGCATGCACCTCCATGAGAAAAGGTATGGGCCCGTCTTCACCATGCAGAGTTAAAAAACAGCACTTTGGTCATACAAAACAAGCCATTTTAAGATACTTTTCAGGAATCTACCAATTGCACCCGTAAATAAATCCTCCAAACACGCTAATCAGAGAGCGCTTTACAGATTAACTTGCAGCAAACGAGTACAGAAATGTAAATATTTGTCTCTCTTCTCTTAAAGGAATAGTTTATGTGAAATCTGTGGATTCGCTTTCTTGCAGAGAATTAGATGAGAAGATAGTTAACACTCATATCTTTAAGACGGTTAGCTTAGCTTAGCATAAAGAGTGGAAGCAGGGGGAAACAGCTAGCCTGGATCTGCCCAAATACAATGATGAAAAAGCATTTGTCTCAAAATGTCCAGCTCTTCCTTCAATGCCTCATATGCTCTGTTAATGTCAGAATAGAGACTGAGCAGCAAAAAGAGCATCTCTGCAGCTCTGCAAGAGGACAGTGCCTCTATGAAAGTGAGCATGTGGTCTTATAGTGATTAAATAGACCCTGTGAACTGTCTGAAGTGAACTGCTGCTCACTCGTTCGCTCAGTATTACACTCCAGAGACTCAAAGTGCTCTTTTTGCCTTAGGGCCCACCAAGGTTTTTATGTAGCATTTGATTACTCACTCACTGTGGAAATGCTGTGAGCTGCAGGCACATGGTGAATAACACGTCGCTGATTTCCATCTATGCTGCACCGTGAGGCGTCTTTTTAAATAAAGAGCGTGCGCTGTGTGTATTTACAGCAGGTCTTCTTTTTAATCTAGGCAGCCTGTGATAGAGATCATGTCATAATGTGGAGGGATGTGTGTCTTTATGGACGTGTCGGGAACCTGGTGGAAATTAAGGAGAGAAGTGTCAATCAGTCGCCGGATTTTCCTGAAATGAGAATATTTTCCCTCTGTGTCTCAGTTTTTTAATAATATCCGTGGGCCAAACTGTTCTTACGGTAATAATCTGAAAACTGTAAAACCGGAGTAACAATCTTCCCTAAAGGGAGTTTCCTCCTCTGTTATATATCTTTCCTTTTCCATTCTGGGTGAAGACACTGCTGGAGGGCGGCTGTTTAAGTTGAATGGGTGTTTTTGTACATTCAAGTATGAACACGAATGTGATACTGTGGGTTTCTGGTTGTCAGAGCAGTGAAAGGAAATGTTCATACCTGCCTCATTATTCTGTCAATGCAGCTGCCAGCGAATGAATGAAAGTGTTGTGAAGACTGTTGAGTTTAATCTTAAAGAATGGAAGACGCTCCCGCTGTGGGGACGTGAAGCTCAGCACAAAGACTTCTGCTGAATTCAGCCTCACTCGCTGCCTTTGTGGTTTCCCGTCAGGGTGGTCAGTGGCTCTCGTGACGCCACGCTGCGCGTCTGGGACATTGAGACAGGTCAGTGTTTACACGTCCTCATGGGCCACGTGGCGGCGGTGCGCTGCGTCCAGTACGATGGGCGGCGGGTGGTCAGCGGTGCCTACGACTTCATGGTCAAAGTGTGGGACCCCGAGACGGAGACCTGCCTCCACACGCTGCAGGGCCACACCAACAGAGTGTACTCGTTACAGGTGAGCCGCCTCAGACACACCTTCACTGTGTGTGTGTGTTTGTGTGTGTGTGCGTGTGTGTGTGCGTGTGTGTGTGTGTGTGTGTTAAAGACCACAGCAGCATTGGGTTTTAGTCGTTTCTTAAAAAACTAGCAGCTGGTTTTAAACTAGTAACTGTTTAAAGTTACAGAATATCTTCTCTTGTCAGGACTTGTAATGTGTAAACTAGTCATGACAGAACATCTGTTGCTCCATCCGTTAAAAACTGTGCAAACAGGAAGCCGCTGTCACATCAGTTACATAACTTCCACAAATGATGCTGATGTGCTTTTATCTGCAAGCAGAAAGTGTGTTGTAGTGTTCATGCAGTTTAGAATGAAGTAAATGTCAGATTATGCTAACCTAACTGATATTATTGGGGTAACTTGAGTTATTTTTTGTTAAATCTACTTTAAAATCTCCAGTTTCTGTCATTATTTAACAGCAGTTTAGATCAAAAGTCGCTCATCCTCCAAAATTTAACTCTTCAGTCTAAACACATTCGCAAGCTAACCTCAGTTTTGCGCGTTCGTTCGTTCGTTCGGCAGTAACATAACTTTCAATTTAGTGATTCTAGAACAGATATGTACATACTGTATGTACAAATACTCCGTTTTTGTTATTTGAAATACCTTTTCTTGTATCCAGATAGTGTCTTAGCCACACAGAAGGCCACACACCTGTCAGTCTCATCTGACTGCACTGATGCTTTTCTTCTATAATGTTTTAATGTATCCTGGTGTGTGTGTGTGTGTGTTTGTGTGTTCATTCTGTAAAAAATAAATCGCCCCTCTGTGTCCTCTAAGACGTCCTCTCACCCACTCTGTGTGATTACAGTGCACCTCAGCTGGTGTCATCACCTGAGAGGTGAGAGGAGGCCGTTTGCTGCTCTGACAGATTGCTTTTTGTGCCACGTGTATCGTTAGGCTTTTAAAGCGCTGATGCTCTGCTGTTGGACGAGGGCACGAAAAGTTTTGCAGATCAATAAAATTCATTCATTTCAATGAGTTTAATCTGGAGTTTGTTAATGGGAAGAAAGTACGCTGTGTCTGTATCAGCTGCACCAGCTGCGAGTGGAGGTGACAGTTACTGATGGCGCCTTCTGATCCTCTCTGTCTTCCAGTTCGATGGGATCCACGTGGTGAGCGGCTCGCTGGACACGTCTATAAGGGTCTGGGACGTGGAGACGGGCAACTGCATCCACACGCTAACGGGGCATCAGTCCCTCACCAGCGGCATGGAGCTCAAAGACAACATCCTGGTCTCAGGCAACGCAGACTCCACTGTCAAGATCTGGGACATCAAGACGGGCCAGTGTCTGCAAACACTGCAAGGTGAGTCCACCATCGCGGCGGCGTAGCAGCAGCTACAATATTTACACAGAAAGGTTAATAAATGATGGTGACTACAGTTAGAATTTATTTGGCGTTATCTGTGACTCAGTACTCTGATGTGCACTTCCTCTTTGTTTGGAACGGACGATAGAACAAGCGTGATCTTACGCTGCATTCACTTGAGATGCAAGCCGCTGCTGTTCAGGCGCTAACACCTTACAACAACAACAACAACAACAACAACACCACCACCACAAAGCACAGGAGGTGGGACTTAGCTTGAAACTGGGAGACCAATTAAAACCCAGACTACATGTCCGGTCTGCCAACACCTCGTGGCCCTGCGGGACCTGATCACGGTCTCATTTCCTTTGTGTCCATCTGAATAGTTCAAACTCTATTAGCGGCGCTGCAGCCTCACAGGAAGCTGGAAATCCTTTGCTGAATAGCAGCAGCAACCATCAGGGCCCCACCCCTAAATACCCTCATTAGCAAACTACAGCCGTGCACGCTGCTCCTACCAACACCAACACACACCCCCGCCGAACAAAAGGATGCCCCAGTGAGAGTCTGAGGAGAGAGGGGAGGGCTAAGAGCGACCGGGGGAGGATGTTTGTGAAGAGGGGACGACTACAGTGAAGGGATGAGAGAACTTTGTAGGTCATACAATTAGGTCAGTGGGCAGTTTCTGCCATTCATTAGCGTGTCTCCGTAAGACAATGGGCCAGCAACAAGGTCGCCACTGTCCGCCGGAGAGAGTAAAGGTAATGATGGAGCAGGCTGCTTTGTTGTGGTAATGGAGGGAGGAGGGAGGGAGGCAGGCAGGCAGGCGTGTTGGGGGTTGGTACAGAGCTGCATTGTAAACTCGGGTAAATAACGCCGCTTTTGATCTAACTGCAGACAGAAATGGAAAAGACGTGAAAGCTTGTTGACGGTGAGGTTTCAACAAATTTTCCCTGCGAATGGATCGTGAGAGCGGCGAGAAATCAGACGCGTCTGAATGAAACCGCTGCTATAGTAACCTCAATGGAAAGCACTTCATTTGCCAGCACTTGATTTCTGCGCTTGTTTCTGTTTTTTGTCGCCCTAATTGATTTAATTAAGATATCATTTTCAAGCCTGAGGGAAATCTGAAGTCACTGCACACGTACAGTCACAAATAAAGTCACCTCAGTGCAGCGAGAGCCCCCATCTTCACTTCAACGGTGGCCTCCTGCCAGCTGCCAGCACACAAACACAGCGGGCGGAGGTGTAGCTGGAGCTGCTTAGCCTCCGTGACAGTGACAGGCCGGAGTCCTGGCATGTCGCTGCCTGCAGCTCCTCCTAAACACCTCGCTGCACTCACAACAGCTTCGGGATCAGCAGACAGGCGTTTTCTCTTCGTCTCACAGGCTTACGGGGGGTTTGTTTCCACTTCTTGTGCTCCGGCTCTCGTTCATCTTAAATTCAGCCATCCACTACGTCACTCATTCATTATTATTACTACAACAGGAGGCGCAGGGCGGGGCTTCCTCCACGCATGTGTTTAGTGGAGATGGTTAAGCTCTTTACACAAACTGTTCAGAAATGACATTTGCCGTGTGAAACTGTGCTTTTCCCCCCAAATGTTAATGTTCTCCATCATAAAACTGGTTTTACGATGTTAGCAGGGGTGGGTTTATTTCCGGCCACTGCGGAAAACCCTGCAGGATTTACCAGTAAACTGAAAGTCTCCTCTTGCGCCTCACCGTTTACATTTCCGTCACATGACAAGAAGTTAAAGGTCGGTTCGGTAAACTATTGAAGCTGCTTTTCAAGACGTAAATGTGCACGTAAAGAGAGGACAGTTCATGCTGAGGCGGCTTCTACACTGACTGCATGACTTTAAAGTCCAAATGTTCGTAGCGCTGTCGGCATAAATCTCTCCTTCAATTACGACAAAGTGAATAAATCATTAACAGTGGAGAAAAAAATCTCTTCCTTTCAGAAAAGTTGAAGCAGCCTTGACGCTTGTGTTTGATCAGTGACGTTAAGAGCTGCCCCTGATAGTTATTTCCTGAGCCCCCAGAAACTTGTTCCTGGAGGAGGTACTTTTTGGGGGGCTGAGGAGCTAAATGTAGACCCCACGTCCAGCAGTGGTGAAGGACTTGTCCTTTCCATCTTCACCTCATCCCTCTAACCAGCTGCTTCTTTGTGTCTTCAGGGCCCCACAAGCACCAGAGCGCCGTCACGTGCCTCCAGTTCAACAAGAACTTCGTCATCACCAGCTCGGACGACGGCACCGTCAAACTGTGGGACCTGAAGACGGGCGAGTTCATCCGAAACCTGGTGACCCTGGAGAGCGGCGGCAGTGGCGGCGTGGTGTGGCGCATCCGGGCCTCCAACACCAAGCTGGTGTGCGCGGTGGGCAGCCGCAATGGCACAGAGGAGACCAAGCTGCTGGTGCTGGACTTTGACGTGGACATGAAGTGAGAGGGGACACGGTGAGGGAGGACGAAGAGAGCGAACCACAGAGGAAGGAATAGAGGGAATGGGACGTGAGGCGCCTAGAAACTGGGCCAAAGCCCAGAACTCTTCACCCAAACTCGCAAAATCTACATCCACCATCACCACCACCACCACCAACACCACCACCAGTGGGCTGTCCTGTCCTCTACCATCATCTTCCCCGTCCCCCTTTGGGCAAATGTTCCCGACAGAGCCACAGACCCTCACATGTGTTCAGCCCCTGTTTTTGACCCCCTACCACCAGTAGGTGGTGGAGTCGGAGGGGGTGGGGGCACGACCGGTCTGTCCCTCGATTGGCTGGGAGAAAGAGGAAGAGAGGAAAGACGACTGAACTTTCGAAGTGACCGTCCACCTTTTCGGTTCGGGGTCAGCTTCGCGCAGGGACTTGGTTTTGCTCAAGCCTGACAGATTTTGAGATGTACAGAGATATATTATTTTTTAAAGACCCCCCCCCTCCCCCACCACCCCCATCAGTGCGCGCCCACACACACATACACTCAAACAGCCAACCGGAAAAGATTGAGGAAGACGTTTAAAGCTAAATTTCCACACAGTCACACCTAAAGAGCTGCTCGTCGTAGAGAGAAAGCCTGCAATCAGGCCGGTTTCTTGTCACTCCATCTCCGTTCTGATTGTTCTTCGCTTTCAGTTTGATTTCTTTACAATATCGCACACAAACACAACTGTGAATTTCAGTACGTTTTTGGTTTATCATATGAAAGGGGTTTCTTTTTTTTTTTTTTTCTTTCCTCGCAGTTGCCAACAGCAACAAATCCCAGTATTAGAAAGCTGCTCTGTTTAGGTTTGCTGTCGTTATGTCACGAGGGTTGTTTTTGTTGTTTATTTGAGTTGTTTGTTCTTCCTTTCTGTTTTCTACATACCTGGGTTTGGAGCTCCATCTCCACGTAAACATCAGTGCTGTCCAGAATTTTTCAGAGTCTAGCTGGGGTGGTTTCCTCAATGCCGGCGCTGTGACAAGAGGAAGTAAAGGTTCTTAGCTCCAAGCGCTGTGGATTAATGCCCTGAGCCCCCCCGGCCCCTTCCCCTCTACTGTTTTCCCCCAGTGGCCAAACTGTATTTATGCTGCTAGATGAATGGAAAAAGAGAGAGAGGGAACTTTTACTTGCTGCGACGTTTTAGTCCCAGGCAAAATTCCAAATTGAACTCTATATGTTTGGACTTAAAGAAGCAAAAGATGACAAAAAAAAAAAAAAAAAACATCCGACATTTTTTTGTTTATTTTGTTTGTTTTTGCCACTGAAACTTGAGCCAAACGTGCCTCTACGAGGCTGAGCAGAGGGAGCGCGTCCGACAGATACTGACGGGATCGCCTGCAGAGAGGAAACGAGGGGATGTACACTGTTGGCGTGCGTGTGTGTGCGTGCATGAGTGCGTGTGTTAGCGTGTTAATGGGCAACTTGTAAACACATTCCTTGGGACAAAGCTCTTTCAGCCTGTTCTTTGGGGAAATGTACAAATGCTGTGTGGACTGGCAAAGACAAAAAAACCTAGCAGATGTATCGGTTTTAACACGTGAATGAAAGAACCGTCTGTATCCGTGTGTGATTGTTGTTCCATTCAAAGATGTCTAAAGCAACAGAGGAGACCATCACAAGCATCAACTGACAGGTGGAGCTGCCAGGAGTCTTAGTGTTACGTGTGTCGCAGTTAAAATCAGCGTGGCGGCCGCTCGGTGGCGGCCGCAGACTCGCGGATCGTCGGTGGGAAAAATACAAACACAAAGGTGAACAGAAACATTGTAGCCAAACGAAAATCGTCTCAATCTCCAAGAGTCACAACTCAAGCTGAACTGTGAAAGTGGTATAACACTGTATATTAAAAAAGAAAAAAAAGAAAACAATCTTGCTCTATCTCCTCTCGTTGTTTTCTCCCTCTGTTTTAATTTATGATCTGGTTTGAGAAATCAGATTTGTTGCAGGTGTTTTATTTTTTCAGTTCATGTAAACTGCCTGGCAAAAAAGAAAACAGACAGAAAAAACCTTAAAGGGATTGTGTATTTGTTTGATTCACTTAGAATTTTATTTTCTTATAACTTAAGTGCAATAAAATGTGGGTTTTTCTTTTTTCATTTCAAGCATATCAGTTGTCTGTTTTTGTTACCTGTGTGAAGGCATCTTATATGTTCAATAAAGCAAATTATTTGGTTAATTACATCCACGAGGGAATACTTTTAACATTCATCGCAGGGGTTTTAGGCCAAATTTGACTGAGCAGAGCGACTGAATGGCCCTCAATATTCGGAGAAAAGCAGGTTTTCTTTATCAGGTCAGTCTCGACGTTGGATGTTCCTTCATGTTTTTGTTTTACTTCATAGATAAAGTTTTTCATCTTCTCTGCTTGTTTGATTCAAATCATAATCACACAAAGTCCCAGTGGTCTCCGCAATACTGACTCACTGTTGCAGGTTATAGACTGGGACATCAACCCTCCAAAAACAGGTAAACATCTCAATACTACGGCCCCAGTTTGCCTTTTTATGTCTTATGCTGGTTAGAGCTCAAACAGTTCATAACACTGGCTTATATTTTAGCACAACACACATTCAGTTTCTTAACTTCCAGTCCTTTAAACCCAAAGTCCCAGTTTGAAGAGAGGTCCCTGACAGCCAAATACTGCTGCTAATGCTGAAACAACTGGTCAGTTAATCAATGAGTCGATCCACAGAACAATTTTCATAATCAAGTCATTCATCAAGCAGAAAGTATCCTCCTGTTCCAGCTCTCGAAATGTGAGGATTTGCTGCTCTCCTATTTTTAAATCTAATCTCTGAGTTTTGGAATATTGATCAGAGGAAGGATATTGGTGCAACACGTTTTTCACAATTTTCTGACATCTGATGAACTAAATGATGAATCTAAAGAAATATTGCTGCTCTAATGCTGACGTGTTTGCAAAAACGAAAGCCATCCAAAGTTATTTTTTAAGTTTTCTCAGATTTTGTGATAGAAGCTTCTTCAGGGTCAAGTTTTACTCTTTGTTCCATATTTTAAATGAATTTCTTTGCGACTTAGACGGACAGAAGCCCAAAGTGATGCCCAAAATGCAGGCACTGGCAGACATCGCCTTGATTTTGGCCACAAAAAGGGGCATTTTTGCACACCTTCACTGCTCTGACGTGGATTACTGCACTTTCTTCTGCCACCCAGAGTCCATGATTGTCTCACTACCTAAACTTCAATGTAGATTTAAATCCAGCTGCAGATCAAACCTTTTCGCTCTCCAGCCTGCGCGGCCTCTGCAGAGGTGTGCCCTCTGTACTCCATTTCTACTATTGTTCTTGTGCTGTTTTCAAAGCCACTGAATGCACGGTGTGACAGTAAAAGAAAAAAAAAAACAAAAACCCTGAATCAACACAGCCTGAAGAGGCAGACAAAAGATTTGGGATCATGTTTTTAATCCCAGTGATTTTCCATAAAAGTAATTTTATTAAGAGAGATTAATCTGCCCCCTGAAAACATGATAATGGGCCATTTTTCCAATTTAGTCTTTCAATTGAATTATTGTTTTTGAACCTCTTAAGATAATCTGTATGATTTTTGCCTCACTGATGCCAGAACAGAGGAGCTCCTTTCTTTCATGCTGCTCACCATGAAGGCGACCGATTTGAATTTGACCCTCTGTGGTCAAATTGCTCTCAATTATATCCGGACCGTTATCTGTCACGAGCCCACACGGCTCAGCGCAGCGGCGGGAACAGAGTCTGTGCTGTGCCGTGGATTCCCTCCCGCCTGTTGCCTAGCGATAGCTCATCCCTGGCCGGGCCTCAGAGCTCGGTATAAATGGTATTGTGAGGAAGCGGCGAGGGCTGTGCATCCTCACATGAATGGACGCATGGGGGAGTTTCCACTGTGGTTGGCAAGGTTACTCTGAGCGCCTGTTTGTTCCCAGGCTCCACTCGTGTGTTGTGTAAGCGGCAGCTCGGCTCCACTGACGGGTCCTCCAGGACAGTAATCCAGTTTTTTTTTGTTTGTTTGTTTGTTTTTGTTTTTTGTTTTTGGAGTAGAAGATTTGTTCAGAAATGTTTCGGGTTTCTTGAATTTTAATCACTTTTTTATATTTCATAGACTAAATGATCAACAAATGGAGGGAACAGTTGTTCTGCTCAGATCCTTAACTAAGGGAAAAGTATCAAGATCACAATGTAAAAATACTCAGTTACAATTAAAGTCCTGCTACTGAAATCACGCTTAAAGGGGAAGTGCCCTTTTCAGAAGCATGCTGAGGCTTCAGAGGCAGGTGTGTGAAAACAGAAAAACAGAAAAATTACCTCAAGTGATGTCACTTAAGGCAGCGTCAGTTGGGGCTGAAGACTATAAGTTTGCAAAAACAAACAAACAAACAAACAAAAAAAAACAGGGTGTGGAGCCAGAAAGAAGTAAGATGACCAGATATCTCTAACTACAGCTATTAGCCACTACTAGCGTAAAACACCCAAACATCAGACCAGACAATCAGCAGCCTATGTCTTGTTTTGTTTTTTTTTCTGTTATCCTATCTTTTTGATCTCCATATATGTTAAATAATTCTCAAAAATGCAAAAAAAAAAAAAAAAAAAAAAGACTATCGGCAGCCCATTTGCATTGTGGGTAATGGAGGCACTTGTTTCTGGCAAGAAAGGCAAACGTGGAGTTAAAAGAGGCTTAACGGGTTGTGGTTTGATTTTTATACTTAAAAAAAATAATAAAACTGAATCGTGAATTCGACAATGTTGGGAATGTTTTTCTAAATCGGTCCAGTACTCCATCAGCAAATACAGTTAAAAAAATCAAAGTAAAAGTACTTGTTCTGCAGAAAAATTGGCCGTGTGCACTGATGTGTCAGTGTGTAAGCAGCATTTTATTGTTGAAGCTGGTCAATGTGGAGCTACTTTTAATTATTGTAGTTATGCAGTGGTTGCCAACTTCGGGTCACAGGGTGAATCTGAGGCGTCATGACATAAATGGGAGCTCTGCCACACAAACTTGTACTTTGAACCTTTCTCTAATTTGTTTTTTTTGGTGAAATGTAGGATCATTTTACATCCTTGGTTGTTGAGCAGAGGAGTGTATCCTGTAGTAATACATGCATCAGAGAACTGAAGTAACCAGGTAACCTAAAGTGTTTTTTATGTACAATCTTAATCTGAAAAGTAACCAGTAACTAACGCTGTCAAAAAAAATGTGAAAAGTGCATTAAAAAGTGCAGTATTTCTCCCTAAAATGTTGGAAAGTGGAAAAACAATTAAATACTCAATTAAATACTCAGGTATGGTACAAATGCCTCAAAATTGTTTTTAGGTACAATACTAAAAACAAACCAGCACAGAATAGCTAGCTGCAGCCCCACAGTGCAGATTTATTATCATTATTTTCTGCCGCAGAAGCTCAAACTGCCGTGAACTGTAATGAGTTAGAGTCGTGACACTCTGGAAACGACGTCCAAGAACTGCCCAAGAAACACGGGTCCAATCAGCCAGATGGTGGCGCTGTGATTAAGGCCGAAAAAAAAAATCAGTCTTAAACCAGCTGAAGTGGCTTCGCTCACCTTTGTGAAGCCTGAAACACGCTTGTGGCTGCTTACGGGTTTGATTTTGGCCAAATGAGCTGCTTCCTCCTGTTGAGCCAGAATGGCTGCTTACGGTTATATTTTGTGTTTATATGAGGGAACAGTGGAGAAAAAGCTTAACGGCACATCTACAGTTACAAACATCTGGAGAAGGAGACAGTGACGTATCTCCACAGATAGCCCTTTAATGAACTTAATTTTAGGAAGTGATGAATCACCTCGTTCCTTGAGGTTACTGGCCATTCATCTGCCTTCACGCTTACTGCCTGGATTGCACTTCACCTCCTCTTGATGAATGAACGAGCCTCTCCCTGCTCTCGCAGCTCAAGCCGACCACGTCTGCTGCTGCCCCTCAGCACTAACTCATCCAGCGACAAACAACACGCCGCACACATGAGCGATGGAAAGACGAGCCAGGGATGCTGCCTCAATGAGCAGATTTTGATGGTATGGGAAGCATTTAAGTGGTTTGGATGTCAAGATAAAAGCAAGTGGAGGGGGGCTCCCACACCTCATTCCATATCCCTCCATCTCTTTGTTCAGTAATCCTGCCCTGCAGCATCGTGGCTCCTCTCATTGCCAGCAGATTCTCAAAGGGCCGTAGCATTAGCAGTGGTAGTGTTCCACGTCTCTGCTTAATCCTATTTTGGACCTTTGTTGTAGCACCAGAACTGATAAAGGAGCACTTAATCGCTATAACCTGCTGTCAATGGATGATGCTGAATGGAGTTACAGTATTGTTGCTCACCGCTGATCCACGCGCACACGCATTGGTGGATCGAAAAGGCCTTTGTTTCCTTCGGGGAGCTGATGTTGATGTCGGTCATTAATCTTGACTGTTTCCCTCTGAGGAAGCACAAACAGTTGAGGCTGTGAGGTCAGCGGCTCACTCGACTCCTCCCTCGTGGCTTGAAGTGTGCGTTTGTGTGAATTTGACGAGTCTGACCTTTTTCTCCTTTATGCTCGTCATGCATCCAAAAAGCTGCAGTTCTTGAAAACCCTATTGAAATGCCAGGTTTGTCACAGGCAAAACTGGCGATTGGAGTGAAATCCTGTGTTTGATCGCAGCTCAGCGCCGCACCAAATGACACCTTGTGTTTCATAATGAGATGTGTCAGAGTCATTCGTGAGTACAATAATCCAGCACGAGAGAGCGAGAAGCAGAAATATGCATTCATCTTTTCCCCTCTCTTTAAAGGAGGCAGGTTAATCACAGCCAGGTGAGCATGAGGCAGATCAGATCAGCTGAAGCTCTTCGATGGCCCTGAGTGGATTCACGCCTGACTGCCACTTCTTCAGCATCAAGAAGCTGACAGCAGGAGGTAAAACTGCTCGGCTCGTTCACTCATATGGCTGATAATCCCACGAACCTCCAAACACCGACATTTATTTTAAATTACAGTCAAGATTTCAGTGTCTCAATAAATAACCCACCACGTGGGGCTGAATTATTGAGGAACCTTTAAAATAATGTACGAGACATCTAAAAATTTCCTTTTGATCCGACGATGCAAATACACAAACACGGCATCTTTGCTTTGAAAGTTTTAACCCGCTTTGACGTGTGGAAGCTCTAAATCAAAGGCACCTGCTGAATCCTTAAACATGTTTTGTTACTCACTTCAGTCCAGGTATACACTGATGTCACCTGAGTTCATGTGATCGTCTCGTGAGTCAGCTGAGTTGAATCAGTGAATGATCTGTGGGTACTTCTGGCGCTACTATCCTGTGACCTGGATGACTCAACGCCTCTTCACACTCTGTAATTTTGGGCTGCTTTACAAAAGCGGATCTTTCTTTTTTTTCAGGACCAACTTCTCATGTCTGCCGCTGTAACTCACATCTATAAACTGCCGCAAACGACATGAAGTGACACCCAGCACGCTGGACGACGCTGCGTCATATTTGACCCAAAAAAAGTGAAAAATGCTCCCTCGCTGTGGCTAAAGCCTGTTTTCAAAACATGGCAGCCTCACAGATGGATGAGTTAATGATGTTAGTGCCTCCTCCTGCAACTGTTTCTCTGTTTAGATCGTAATTCTGACATTCATCGTGTCATGCAGTGCGACACAGATTGCAACCGAGACTTTACCCATTGCAATTACCCGTCCTGGACACGTGTCACACTGTCTGTGCAAGATGTAATGAACCTGCAAGACTGTTGTTATCACACAGCGTGAAGGGCCTTAAGTTTAAAGGATCAGGGAATCGTGTGGTTTCTAGCGATGCAGATGGTTTTCTTTGCTCACTTTGTAATTCAAATAAACCAGCAGTGAGGGAGAACACGTTTTGGTAACTAATGGCCATTTTCATAACTGATTATTTTCCTGTCTGTTATTCTTTTGGCTGAAGCTGAAGGTGAATTCTTCAAATTGCTTGTTTTGTATAGTTTTGTTTGGTGGAGCTCATTACTGCTTAACATCCCGCTCATTGATTAATTGTTTCACCCATAAAACAGTTTCCACAGTGCGTTTCATTCAAATAACACACTAAAACTCACTCCATTAGCACCAATATGAAACAGAGAAAAATCACATTTTAGAGGCTGGAACAGGTGAATGTTTGGCATTTTTGGCTGGAAAATGACAAAACCACCTGTCAGATATTTTTCTGTTGACAGACTAGTAGCACAAAGTATTTTGCCGTGTGAGTGACCTCTCTGTGTCATGACCTTGAGTTTGCAGGATTTAAAGGTGGGACAGTAAAAGTGTGTTTTCCTACCGTGGACGAATGTAAAGGAGCATTCAGCTTCACACCAGAGCCCATCTGCAACTCATGTGCGTAGGCGGCAGAAGTATGGCAGGGGAGGATGCCAGCACATACTGCTATGGAGGGGGCATGCACGCCGACTATCCAGCACCACCTGTCTCACTCGGGTAACTGATGAGCACAAGGTGTGCAACGGTGTGTGCTCCCATTTATCTGCAGAGAAGATGAGTAAGCAAATTCACCTGTGGTGTCGTCCTCAAGTGCTAATTATGCGGTCAATTTTCTGCAACAGAGGACAGAGTGTGAGACAGATTTATTATGTTTTGCATGAATATGGAAGAGAGAGCGCTCGGATTTAACTGATTCCATGTCAAGGAAATGCAGTTGCATTTGCTCTTTTTTTTATGTTTAAGCAGTTGTGTACTCCTCGTTGTGTGTGTGCTGCTGCTGCTGCTGCTGCTGCTGCTGGTGCTTTCCTGTGCCTGCTTGGCCCTCTGTGGCTTGGCAGGGAGACGCTGCTGCTGACAGCTCCTGAGCAGGAGAGTGCCGCAGGCAGAGCTCGGGCATGACAAACCCTTCTGGAGCACAATTATGACTCAACAGAGACACAAAAACTACTCATCTCCCTAATGTCCTGACCTTCTGCATAATTCTCAAAATATGTGTGTCCTCTGCAGGAATCTTTCAACCCTGGAAAAGATATTCCCGGTTTATTGTTTACTTATTGTCAAAGTTTAGGCCATCATTTCTATCAATTATGATAACACTGTACACACAACATCCTCTCTATTTTATGCCTGTAGCCTCTGGCTGTTGAATGAGGAGGGTGGGCTGATTCAGGTCTAGTCTGAGGGAGGTGACTGGCGATGCTGCTCCACAGGAGTCGGTCCCATGGTGCAGTGGGGTGCTAACACAACTCCAGCAAGGCGCCACATTGGCCCGTCAAACACATGCAAGCGCACATTCCTGGTGGATGAGGTCGTAACGTCAACACTGTTTCTGCTGTTTACCTCGTGATCGTTGTGTTGAAAGATAAAATATTTCCTCTGTTGTAACTTTCCAGAGTAAAATCACATCTGTGTAACACTGTTGTGCAGTGTTTCAGCATCTAATTAGCCTTTAAACACATCAGTGTGTTACTCAAACTGGACCTCCTGGATTGTATTTCCTCTGACTAACGTGGCCATTTCTTGAAAATCTGAATGATCTTTCAGCTCACCAGTACACAGTACCTGCACCTCAGCCCACAGGACTACTTCTACCTGTACAGTGTACTGTCGCCTCCTGTGGTGCAGCCGGCACACACACGTCTGAGTCAAACTGAAAAGTGGCTTTGAACTGATTATGTTGACAACCGTCTCTGACTGCTTAAGGTTACAGTCATAATGAATGAGGATGCCTCTGCCTGTGACGACCGGCTTTCCCTTCATTTGTTTAAACTGCTCCTGAATAGTTTTAAACACAGCTGGAGTGGAAATCAAACGTGATTGGTTGTCTCCAGGTTCTTGCTCCTGCACCTCAGAGACGATCTGCTCCACTCCTCCACGTCGTGCCTCTTGAGGACTTGTGAGACTCGGATCGCGGCAGCAGTGTTGGGATGTTATTTGAAGGTTTCGTTCACGTTGTGTGGCCGCCTGTTGCGCCTCTATTGTTTGAGTCCACATGTGGGAGTCAGAGCAGCTTGTTGGCAGAGGTGCACACACCTGCGTATCTGATGCACAGCTGGCACAGCATGGATACTTCATTAATTGTTAAATCTTCCAGCACAGAAGCAGGACAGTAATTGACCTCAAAGTCAAAGTTTAGACAGCGAGAGCTGACTTTCCATCTTAAATAGGAATATTTTGCCCTTTCTTTGTTCCAGTTAAATCATTAGAGACTAACTACTTGTGTTTCTTGCTCCTTCTCGCTTCTTTTTAGCGCCACATTCCTGAATTCCAGCAATTAACTTGGTGAGAACAATGTTATTACTTATAGAAATAATGGCCAAAACTATGACAATAAGGCATAAGTTGCAAAAGAGTCATCCTTTAATGTGCAGAGCCACAGGTTGACACTTCCAGCTTGGATGGAGCAAGATTCAAAAATCATTCAAGTGTCTCAGTGAAATCAGAGAAAAACATGTTTTACTTTATCTGGGTTAAATATTACCCAGAGACAGAGAGAGAGAGGACGGATGCAGCGGAGCAAGTACTGCGAGTGCCTTTAATACCAGGACACTAATTATACTCACCATCTGCAAAATATTGTGCCGCAGCGATTCCCAAGACTGTCGTGTTGTTACGCTTTCATCATGATCACAATTTTCCCCCAGAGGAAACGTTTCCATCCAACCTGGGACCAATACAAATCTGCAAAAGGCTCCTGTCAAGTGTTGCAATGTAACAGTATGATTATTATCCTGTTAGAGGTCACAGCAACGTTCAATTAGTTTTGTACTCGTGTTCAAGTTAATTGGAAGAGCATACTCGCATGCAAAAGCGATTCAAAGTGCTTTGCAGGGTGATGAAGCAATAAGAGGGTGAGAGCAAAGACACAGAGAGACACATATTCAGACAAAGGTAGTGAAGATAGTGTTTGTGCAAACCTCACATGAGCAGGCAAGCTGTTCGGGGCTTTAGGTGCACAAACACTCAACGTTCGACCGCCAGATTCAGAATGAGCTCTGGGAATTGGAAGGAGACATCTGTCGGATGACCTGAGAAATCTGCTGGGTGGACAAATTGGAAGCATGTCAGATATACAATGTGGACCAGACCATTAAGAGCTTCATAGAGCGGCAGCCGGATCTTTAAGTCAATTCTGAGTGTTACGATTGAATTGGACTAAAGATGCGAGTGGCTGCATTTTCAATGAGCTGAAGCCCTTGAATAGCTACTACAGGATGACAAGCAAACATACAGGTTAGGCATCAAACTGGAATGCAGCACGTTTCTTTAACATACAACAACTTATTTGACAAAACAATCTTTAAAAGTCTGACATATGCTTCTTGAAGAGGTTGGAACAGTAAGAACATTCTGTTAGTTAAAGTGTGGTGCTGTCCATTAGCTTAGCTTAGCATAGAAAAGGTTAGACTGTGTACCTCTCACTAAAAACACAAAGTCCCAATTTTAGGTCCATGCATGAAGTAAGAATCCCACCCAGACACAAGACCAGGAGGGGAGCCACTAAACCAGCACAGACCACCAGCAGGACTCTCTTCTCTTCTGCACCATCGAAACATCAAGCCAGTCTTCAACTTACAAGGTTCAGCTCTTACCCACAATCCATTTCACAGGTTAAGATCTCTGCTGTTACACTGCACTAAAGAGAGGACCCCACTGACAGACAGGAGAGGACGTGGTTAATAAGCTCTCCATCACTTCCTCTTGAAAGGATCACCTCCGCCATGTGAAGTAACGCGCTAATATTCAAACAACTTAAGCGGGTTTCTGCTGGTTCGACCATCTGAAGGAAGAAGTCAACATGCTGCACATACTACTCTGTGCAGATTAACAAACCTAATCTTCCATTGCGTTACTGGTTCTGTGCTTTAAACGGTTTCATTTCCATTGCTGTGGAAGACAAGCCTTCACCAGATGATCACAAATATTTGGTTCAAAGCGCCGTCTGGTCATTGGCATTAATTGTTGAGAGGCGCAGTAACAGCCCCCCAGCTGACATGACATGACTTATGGTGTAATATCAAGGAAGTGGAGGATATGGCAAACAATTACTGGAATGCACAAAGGGGTTACAGCCCCCCACCCCCCACCCCCGATAACGGACCAACTGCTATGAAGTGAACAAACTCTATAGGTTAATAAAGACAAGGTGAAAAAGCCCTGGAAAAAGCCAGTAACGCTACCTTGAGCTTAGATAGTTTCATCAAGGTCAAAAATGAACCTTCGTGCTCAATTTAAGAGTTCGTTATGACCACATTGCGATCTCAGAGCAGAGGTCAACTTCGCCTGAAGACGAGGGATGAAAGTAGATCATCAGCGGGACGATAAATTATCTCGACCCTCTTGTGACCCCACTGCGACCTGAAGTCACTGAGCTCTGCGACATTACTGTGCTCCCTAATGGCTTCCTGTCAGTCTGCAGGATATGATGTATTTCAGAGTTAAAACGCTTCCAAGACAAGTGATTCACCCTGAAACGTTGTGTAATCATTATTGATTCTCATTGTTCTTGTTTTCTCTAATCACCTTAATTGCTAAAATACTATTTTAGAGAGCAGATAATCACAACCATAATAACTCCGGTGCTTCTGCTAATCCTTCTCCAAAGCTACTGAAGAAATGTTGTATTTTCTATCAGTTTTTTCTTCTTTTTTTTTTTGAAATCTCAATTAATTAGTGTTACATCAAAGGAGCAGTCTCACTCTATAAGCAGGAAATGTAATTAGGCACTAATGAAGAAGAAGAAGACTGTGCTGCTTTCATTCCTCCACAGTGACACTAAAGGCTTGCGTCACATCAATATCTCACTTCTTACCCCCACGGGGAGTTGATCAGACAGTCGCTGGGTGAGGGGCTTTAAACCTCTTGGGTGAGATGAGACATGTGGGGAGGGGGAGGGGGGGTTGTTCCTAATGACAAGTGTAGGAGAGCTCAGGCTGTCGAGAAAGCCCGACTTCAAAGGGACGAATGAAGAGAGAGAAAGATGGCAAACACGGGCGGGCATAACATGTCAGAACAGAGAGTGGGCTGAGGGCGTCTGAGGGAGCAGAATATAAAGGTTTGGGATTTCAACCGAAGCCGAATGCCCTCAAACACCGTCAAAGAGGCACCAGAGAGCTGAAGTCCACCTACAAAGACTGTACAGTGCAGCGTCCAAACACATGCGCTCACCCTTTGAAGCCTGCAGGTCTTTGTTTGTGATGTATAATTAAGAAAACTGCAGCTGGACGCTGGCGCGTTGCAACGCCCTGGATTGTATTTTGACTGACAATAATGATGGTAGCCCCCGGCTGTGTGAAACAACTTGCATGATGATGTGCACCACACAAAACTGATCAAAGCCCCAAAATATGAAATGTGAAGATTAAGGTTTGAAATGAGAGAAAGAAAGAAAGAAGAAAGAAAGAAATCCTGGAAGAAAAAGCCAGTTTCACCATAGAAACAGCAAATGAGCAAATGAATGCATATCAGACGTTTTACAGAAATAGACTCTTTTCTCGCTCTTCTCTCAGGGAGGACTCCTTCAAACCCTGGTGAAATAAGGCATGCATAAGGGCCTCCCCGGCGGACCGTGATGTATGCGATCAGTTTGCTCGAAACATAATGAAGATGCTCCGGGCCCGTTCAGAGCGGATTCGCCGGACGTTTGCTGTGCCGCTGATGACTGCCAGAGCCTTGGGATAATGAGGCCCGGGATAAGACGACTGTGAAGAGGGATTGGAGGAATCTGCGGCAGAATGTTGGCAGGCTTGTGTTGTCTGAGCCGGGCTTGAACACCAACTGCACCAGAGGAAGACTCTTTCAGATGAGGGGAGGGTGGGAGAGGAGCGGAGGAGGCAGTTTGTGTGAAAGAAAGAAAAGAAAAACACCCACGTGTAACAGCAAAACATTCTGCCTTAAAACGTGCTAGAGTTCCCCATGTGGCCTGCCGCTACCAAAGAGACAGGAAGCAGAATAGAGGGATGTCAGTCAGTCAGACAGTGAGTGGGATGAGATGATCTGCCAGCAGATGAGATGAGCTGACATTACCAAACATACTGTACGGTGTGTGTATCAGAGAGGAAACACAACGCTTCGTGTCCTGGTTTTCGGCTGTTTTGCTGTTTCTCAAAACGCACACAACTTAAATCGTTTGTTAGACTCAACTCGGCAGGGCGGGTTTTGAAACTTTTTTAAAGATTTTTTTTTTGGCCTTTTGCCTTTATTCGACAGAGTAGCTGAGACACAGGAGACGAGGGGGAGAGAGAGGGATTGACATGCAGCAATGGGCCTCGGGTTGGAAATGAACGCGGGCCGCTGCAGTCAGGACAAAGCCTGAGAGTATCTACAGGTCAGCTACCAGAAACTCCTGAATGTGAGGGAGGCGATAATAAACTGTACAATATTAAAAGCTACAGTATTTATTCAGTATAATAAATTAATGCCAAATAAATAACTTACAATATGAAATAATATCAATAAATGGCTGTTATTTGTACCTCCAGTCTATATCCATCTGCATATGATAAGATTATGGTGCCGGAAGTATTCTGGGTCTGTTTGGAGTCTGAGTGGTGTTGACCAATCATGTTTGAGCAGGTTTGGTTGCCTGCAGGTAAACAGTCTGTGAGGAAAGCTTAGATTTGAAAGATCTTTTTTTAAATGTACCTGCATTAATATGCAGATGTCTGTTTATAGGGATTCTCTGAAATGTCAAGTTGTTGTGGAGCTCGAAAGTCAAGCTGCTGGTCGGACTGTAAACATCGGACAATATCAGTTATCCAGATATCAAATGGCTACACCGGAAGCCCCCAAACATTGGCCTTTGACTCACGACGCTAAATCATCATCAGATAATAACCCATGAACAAACATGGCCCCCATTTCTCCTACACAGGAGCAAGAAACCCAGACTGACAGTGGTTGTTTCATGTCATATTATGATAGTTTGTGCTGCTTTGTGGTCATACTGTGCTCTTTGTGGTCATATTGCATCTCACTGTGGTCATTTTGCGTCTCTTTGTGGTCATATTGCATCTCACTGTGGTCATTTTGCGTCTCTTTGTGGTCATATTGCATCTCACTGTGGTCATTTTGCGTCTCTTTGTGGTCATTTTGTGTCTCATTGTGGTCATTTTGCGTCTCTTTGTGGTCATATTGCATCTCACTGTGGTCATTTTGCATCCCTCTGTGGTAATTTTTCATCTCTCTGTGGTCATGTTAATACGCAAGTTCTGATAGTAACAAGCCAATGACCCATCACTTTCTAATTCTGGTAGGGGGGGACACCAGGGATGGCCAATCAGATTTTGGTGGGGCTTGTGCCGCCCCTGGCCTGGCCTCTGGCTCCGCCTCTGGAACTTGGTCAAAGCCTTTTATTATTTTTATTATTTTGACAGAGGCGAGGCGCAGAGCAGAAGCTATCAAGGGAACAGAAAGACGCTAGTTGTGCTTGTGTCTCCTGCTTTTTATTCAGAGAAAACGTTTTATGACATTTTTAAATATGTACAGTGTTTTATGTGGGGATGTAAGTGACAATGTTCCTGCTTTTGTTGTTTTCAATTTCTATGCATCAAAAACATCAACTTCTCTAACAAAAACACAATTTCAGCGCCCCATTTTCAGTTGGCACTGCAGTTCACAGGGGCCATTCATTACCCTCTCTCATTCACAGTTCCCCTTGAACCAAAGGGAATGATTAAAAAAGCTCCGATTGGTTGGAGAGATTCTGATTCTGCAGTCGCCCCAGACTTCAATCACCCTCTAATTGAAAAGTTATAATGAGGTTCAGCCGAGCTCAGCTAAAGCACTCCAGCTTGACTCCGATTCAGCGTGGCCTCGTCTCCCGGAACAAAGCAAAGATACAGTCGTTTGAATTTTCACACAAACAACCGCCGTGGAAACAGATCTTTGCGAGAGGTTTTTATTCTGATTTCTTATCAAGCTTAAAATGAAGTGACATTAAAGCTTGATTTCATGCAAATTGAATGCACAAAAGCAGTTTGTATTTTTCCTTTTGCTGCCTGTGTAATTAGTTGCAGTCCATTCAGAGTCACAGCGGAAATGGAAGGAAAACAATGCATACATATTGCATTAGAGAGCAGATGGCTGAGGAGGAGCATCATTAATCAAAGATCCATAAATACAGCTCATAATGTTAATCCAGCATTTATTTTCAAACCTGTGGGCACTTGTAACCAGCTTTTTCTACAAAGTATTCTTCAAAACGGACAAAGATGCAAAGTCAGAGTATGTGCTGAGTTATCTGTTGGTGGTCTCACCACCACAGTTCACACCATACCTGCTTATTTTTCCATGCAGAAACATGAAGCATGAGTACTACAATCCCTGATGTATGCCAGCTTGCATGCTTTCATTTTCACCTTGAGCCCCACCGTGGCTCCGTTAGTATTCCTCAGACGTCTCATCTTGCTGCTCTAGCTTTGAGGTACTGTGTGTGTGTGTGTGTGTGTGTGTGTGTGTGTGTGTGTATATATATATATATTTATGAATGTGAGTTTGTGCATGTGGATGTATGTTTTTTTATTGTAGAGGTGCTTCAAATGACGACTGGCTGCCTTCCTGTGGGCATCACAGCGACACAGGAGGCAGACAATCAATCGCCACTCGCCCGTATCGCCTCAAATTAATTTCCCAATGATTACCTCCAGGTATCCGCTGCTGCTGTTTTTCCTCTGCAGATCTATAATGCAAACACTCTGCAGCAGCTGCACGTGTGTGTATGTGTGGCTTTATTTTTTTGTCTGATGCACAAGCTGGCCGCAGCCAACTATAGCTTGTTGAAAAATGAGCACCCCTGGGCGCCGAGGGAGGGAAAGCAAGAGAAGATGGGGAAGAAACAGGAAGACAGAAGAGATGAAGTTTGACTGTGTGTGTGTGTGTGTGTGTGTGTGTGTGTGTGTGTGTGTGTGTGTGTGTGTGTGTGTGTTGAGGCTGAGAACATTTTTTCTTAGACAAAGGAGGCACAGGCTTAATATAAGAAGCCTGGCAAAATGTTAAAGGTGTAAAGAGAGGCACGAGTCAATCTCGAGAGAAGGCTGCGAGTGGATCTGTTGCACTGATCAATACCCACAGGATCCTCTGCTGAGTGTGTGATCCTTACATAAACGTGGAGGCAAAGCCTATTACTGTGCACCCAGCTCCCATATACAGTTAAAATATTATTTCACGCTTCGGTGCCCATTAGCTTACTGGACTATTTTAATAAAAACAAGAGACATATCCTGAATGCAGGCAAAACAGATTCATAATGTTTCCTCATACGTCTTCCAAATCACATCGAGTCACTGCTTCTGCTGCTGATTTCCAGAGAACAACGCATCTCCAATATCCTGTTGGCATCCTATCGGGGAGGATGAAAAGAAAAGAAAAGAAAAGAAAAAGAGCACACAGAAGCAGCAAATTCCAACTATCATAAGTCCAAATGAATCTATTACCATAATTCTCACAGCTACTCAGTTTTTTCATATCTCTGTGCTCAGGGGCAACGCTCCGAGCCTTTCCTACCCATCTCCATTACGCTCAGCTTGTCAGCCGGCAAGCCGAGCAGAACAAGGGAGGAGGAACAGTGGTCATAATGAGACAGACGATAACAAAGCAGAGGATGGAGAGATGGCAGTGACGGAGCGAGGTGGTGCTAAACAGTCGGCATGGCCTGAAATGAAGCGTTGTCATCTCTCACGAGCTGCGACGAGGAACTCGTGAATTTAATACGAAGGAAATGATGATTAGGGGGTTTTCATCATTTCAAGTAGCCTGCCGTTGTCCGGAGCAATATCGAGCGCTACTCTCTACATCATTTAGAGAAAACTATGAATTAAACATGGCCACTTGAAGCCACTGGTGGAGATGTGATGAAATTCCAAAACATTACTGACACTTGTTGTTACGTGTTATTTGATTAAAATAGCGTCCACAAGAGTGGAGGATTTTGAAGTGATGCATGATTAACTGGGAGGTGAAATGAACCTCACTGTTGCTAATTCTCTGCAGAGTGCTACTGCCTTTGGCGATTGTAGCACTGGTATGAAATTATTCATTTGCAGCGCTGAAATAAAATGAATCAATTCTTGTGCTTCCAGCCTTACTGTTCCAGCTGCCCTTTTTCTCCCATTTCATGTCTGCTCTTTGGGGCTCAGATTCATCCATGTGGTACCGCTAAACCTTTCGGTCTGTTTTGCCTGCAGCTTCAGCAGGTGTATCCACAGTCCGTCACAGGTCATTGATCCTCAGTCTGTCCACCTGCTGCCTGTCTGTCCGCCTTCAAGACTGCAAACAGGAAGCTGCTCTCGCTGCCAAACTGAGAGGTCGGAGGGCAAAAAGCTGCTCCCTTTCCTTCTTATGAGAGTGTGGCCCAGTTCCAGTGTTCACACTAAGCCCTAAACACCCTTCAGACATCATGTGACATTACATGCAGGAACAGCATAAGTGCCTGAGTGAAGGAGGGGACGAGGGCTCCTAATGTTCATAGGAGGGCTCAGTATTTAGTTAAATCACACTGGGCATTCCTCTGGCCACATATTCATGCCTTCATGTAATGAAAGGCCAGACGCAGCACTTGTTCTCATGAATATGTAAATATGTTCATGCCACCTCTTTGCTTTTTAATGTGTTTCTATGATTTATGATTGGAACAGTTTCATTATTACAACTCAGGGCTCTAATTTGACCAGAGAGCCGAGGGACAGTCCTGAGCCCTCACAGACTACATGAAAAAACAAAGCCCATTTCATGTCAATGAGCCCACTGTATTTGCGTGGCCGGAGTGCCAAAACAAAGAGACAAAACACAGGGCTGTTCAGCAAAGTACAACCGCGATTCCAAAAAAGTTGGGACACTGTGTAAAACTAATCCTCTTTGACATAAACTCAACTGAAAACAGCACAAAGACAATATATTTAATGTTTGACCTCATCAGCTTCATTGATTTGTGTGGATGGAACGCTCCAAAAACACCTGTTTGGAACATTCCACAGGTAAACAGGCTCACTGGTAACAGGCGAGAGTATCATGACTGGGTATGAAAGGGGCATCCTGGAAAGGCTCAGTCGTTCACGAGCGAGGATGAAGCGAGGTTCATCTCTTTTCAGGAACACTTCAGAAAACTGTTGTTGGTAAACACATTTCCTTTCCAAAGATTGCATTCTGGTTTCCAACTTCTTCAGAACACCTGGCTAACTTTGGCCTCAACGCAATGCAACATACTCTGCAACAAATGACAATTACACCCATGCGAGAGTACATTACTCATAGATCACTTTGTATGAACGTGACAATTCAGCTGTTAAATTCACAAAAATTGAGACGGAATGTCTGTAATAGGTTTCCAGACATGTCAAATCCTGTCTCACAATATCACAAACCACTACGCAGTGTTTTCCTGAGTCTTAAAGGCCAAGGCACGCCTCAAACAAGCCACATGTTGCCTGATCACATCTGGACACAGAAGTGTTTAAAGCTGTTTGGTCACACTCCAAAACACGGCATCATAGACAGAGCTGAGAGGCGATGATCGGTTGAAAATGAGAATAACAGTGCACACCTTGGGACGGTCTTTCCTCGAAGGCGTTCAAGGGTTTGCATTTGTTTGTGCACACACAACGTGGCTGTGTACACAATAAACAAGAGAACATATGACAGAAGTTCAAACAGTGCCTTGTTTCCCACCTCGGCACTTACAGTCTGAAGGTGTGAGACTGAGATGGGCCCGTGTCACTGAGGACAGGACAGGGCCAACATGCGCTCATTTCAGAGGACTGTTGTGATGTGGGAGACAAGTGGCTCCACCTGTTTGTTTGACCTGGACAGAAAGAGTAAATCCCCAGTCCTACGATCAGCAGTTCAAGCACGAAAGCTCTGTTTTTTTTTTTGTTTTTTTTTTTGTTTTTTTTGTTTTGAGTCTTCCTTCCCAAAAGTTCACAGTCTTGTGTTCGACAAAGTATTGACATTGAAATTCACAGCGAGCAGCCATAAAAACCTCGATTTAAAACACACTGTGGAGAATCTCAGTTTTCTACACAAGCCAACACAAACTCAGCGACAGTGCCAGAGAGTCAGGGTTGATGTGCAGTCGGGATCAGCGCTCCAGGAACTGAGTGATACAGTATTGATGGTCGGGCCTAAATAATTAATCCAACAGAAGAACAGAATGTGTTGCTGCTTCACATCAGCGGGCTGTCACGAAAAGAGTCGTCTTTTCTGACAACACAGCGATCACAAAACACAATGCCATCAATTAACCATCAGTGACCATTCAAAGCGTCCTCTAATATCTCCAAAAAAAAAAAAAAAAAAACATTATTTCAAGACACAGCCCAGATTTCAATCCTTGCTCCTGTATTCCCTTTTCCCTTCTAATCATCTGCCCGAGCAGCCCACAGCAGAGACTGAGCAGTGCTGTACCCTTGCAGTTTGTCTTGTACAATAGCAGGCGTACAGTATCAGAGCCCTAAAATGGAACACAATGGCATCCCCAGATAAAAGCCCCCCAAATTGGCATCCATAGATGAGGAACAAGGGTGTGTGTTTCCAGCCCGACCGTCTCCGTCTCCCTCTGCTGCTCTGACAGCTGTGTCTGTTTCACAGGCCTCATTATGAGCCTCTCTGTCTCAGCTCCTCTCCCTGTACCTCACCCTCGATCTCGTCCTCGTATATTTCCCTCTCTATCCCTGAGACTGGGCCTGATCTTTGACTGCCACCCCTTTATCTCTGCAGGTCCATCTACTGCCCTGATTGGCAGGTAATTACCAGCCAGGTGACAGCAGCCTATTCTAAGAGTTGAGAGGTCATCAATGTGTTTTTTTTTCTTTTTCTTTTTCTTTTTTTTGCAGATTTCCAGGACCTCCTGAAGTTCTCAGAGCTGGGTTCTCCTTGTGAGGCAGTGTCAGGCGGTGACAGTGCAGAGCTGTTAGTTCTGTCTTCATGTGCGTGGTGTTGTCAGTGCCGCTCCCATCCACATCCTTCCAAGCCATCTTTGATCCTGTGACTGAAAGGCAGGCAGGGGGAAAGGGCTTGTTTTTCTGTCTTAACCACTGTTATTACAGCGGGACAGGCGAGTAATTGCTCTGATTCGAGTGCATGTGAGGTTATGTAGAAAAATACTGTAAACTAAGTGAGAGGAGGAGAAGAAGAAGGAAGAGCAGCGCGAAAAGAGGAAAAGATGCCTGAACAACAACAAACAACAAAGCCTGAAGACAAAGTGTGTCAGCAATGAGATAGTGGCTTAAAGTGACAGTTTAAAGTCGCAGGGAAAGCGTTTTTCGATGGTGTCTTTATAGCACAGGGAGGGACAGCTCAAAAGGTAAATAAGTTGGACAATAACAAACCCTGAAAATGACTTGGAAGAAGCGCCTGTAAGTCTTTATTTTGTTGTGCATGCCATGAGCAGCCTCCAGACCTTCTTATTGGAGCTGGCGTGCACCACATTCTATTTGTTTTTGCTTTGTAAAGAAGGAGGTGATAAATGTTGAACGGCAGTTAGTTTTACTGAAGAGGGAGGATACGTTGAACTGGCGGAGAAGAAGGAGCAGCTGGAAATGTGTCGGAGGAAATGTGATGCTACCAAGCAGATGAATCAGTTATTGCAGCCTGTATTGCGGCGATGTGTTGTTACATTTCTGGGGAGATGTGCATTAGGCAACGGCATAGACAAGAATCACTATAAGGAACCTCTATCACATTACAGTCCTTTTATCCAGGGTCAGGGCTAGGCTAAAGAGACTTTGATATAAATAATATGAGGAAAAATAGGTGAAAAACTATTTTACTTTAACTTAAACCAGGTGTGCAATGTTTCTGTCCTGAAGCCCACTGCCTAAACGTCCCCTCGTATCCACAGTGTCATGGATGTGACAGCCAGCCTGTTTCTCTTCAGCTTCTGCTTCCCGGCCTTTTGTCTTGCAAAGTGGTATAATTGTTGTCTGTGTTCTCTGCTCAGGTGTCTGCTGGCCGCTACCCCTCATTTATCTCATTCACAGAATGAACACATTAAAACAGCATCCTGCAGCTACGCTAGCTGTTCAAAGACCCATTAGCCACCACTTAGCATTAGCTTCTCAGCTCCAATTCGGACACAGATGTATCATAATGTGCTCTGTAGTCAATCACAGGATATTTTAAGCAACAGCCAAAACAACCAGTTTACCTGTGTGTATTTTTTTACATTTTGAACTCTATATATAATCCTGGTCAAGATGTATGAACAGATAAACTACTGAGAAAAGAGACTCAGCTGTTCCTGTGAAATTGAGAGAGGTAAAAATTAAATCACCCCATCTGAGTGAAGCCATGGCGCCTGTCAGAGTGATGCTCTTGTGATATTCTCAGAACAACAAGTTGTGTCTCTTGTTTCTACTCAGCATACTGTTATTGCACACTTGGACCTCAGTTACATAAGACTCAGTAGCCTTTATTTAGCCCGAGAAGGCTCTCATTTGAGGTGCAGCATAAATGATGCAGGGCTCTGAATGACGCACGCAGACACAAAAGCGATGGAAAGGTTTCCCACTGCGGACGCCACTTTGGGCATAAACAGTCGCCACCATGCTGGCAACACGGCTGAGTCACATACTGGACAGCATGGATGACGTCTGCACCTCTACTTAAAGTCTGTGGCTCGAGTCTCCTCCCAGGCTGGAAGGAAGCTCTCGTTTTAGATGCTCGGGTGCATAATTCAAGAATCAGACATTCAAGCATTAAAGCAAAGCTTAGAGAAATGTGCACTCGCTTGGTTAAAAAAACAAACCAAAAAAAAAAAAAAAAAAAGCTCTCTTTGAGTTAAACATTGATGCACACAAATACTAAAAAGACAAACAGTCCTACAGACACACTTGAGGGTGTGGTGGGAGTTGAGACATCCACTTCCACAAACCAACACCACAGAACATTCTGGAAACTGCTGACTGACTGTTCCCGGCCGTAACCACGCCGCCATGCAGAACCATCATTTACCAACAAGACGGTGCCATTTGCAACAGTTAACCCTAATACTTACTCCCACACATGCTGACAGTGCTATTATCATCTCAAAATTACAGTATTCTTCCTGTTCTTCACTCCTTTTCTAAAAGCAACTGGAAACACCAGCCCCCAAAGTCTCTCCCTTTGGCCCTGTGATACGTTTGAAAGTATCGACGACAGTGAGGGATAGAGGGACGTGGTCTTCATCAGAAAGAAGCCTGTGTCTTGATTGATATGCACCAACTGTCCTCATATAGGCTGCTTCTACTACTGCTGCTGCTGCACTGGAAGAAAAAAAAGGCAGGCAGGCGCAGAGCTAGTGCACAGAGACATAGATGAAAAGCCCACAGCTTACTCTATGATCCAGCCTCTCTGCTGAGCCCTAAGAAACAGGACAGAGCTGTACTCTGAGCTAAACAGACCTGCAGATATGACATCGTTAATCTCACGTAAACTGGCCTAATTGACACTTGCTGCTGCCCAGGATGCAGGTCCGTTCTTGTTTTATACCACCTCGTGCTATGAGATCTGAAAGGTTAAAAAGACTGTCGCCAGATGGGATTGTATTTGACAGGAGTCTTTGATCTGTGGCACAATGAGTGAAGAAAGAGAATTTATCCCTAATGATGCAAGAAAGAGAAATACAGTCATCACCGTGTTGGCGTGCAGGACTTTATTTGATCGTCTACTGCTAAAAGGTCAAAGGCCTCCTGCTGAGCGGGGCGAAATAAAAAAAATCGAGACATATGCCACAGCGAGACATCACAGGGCCTCTCAGATGTTTACAAAATTAATGGCTTTCAAAAGACCCAAACAGTTGCAGCCATATTTAACAGACCCTCATGCTACATCACCTACAGTATGGCAGCCCAAACCGTAACTTAGCTCATTAAATGGAGACAAAAGAGGGCTTGACAGTTTACATAAAGCACAGCAGATATGTGCCCTGTAGGCATAATCAACAACACCAAAACATCTCCTTAATTAAAAATCATTAACTTGATGCATTCGCTATTAACAGCACCAATTAATTACTTACAGAGCTAATGTCTCATAAATAATGGAAAGCAGGGTAGATGGATGAAAGGATAGATGGATGCGCTCACTGTAGCGCAAGAGGGAAAGAACAGATGGATGTTCCTTTTGCTCGTTTTGCTGCGTCAGTTCACGTTTAGTCTCCCGCCCAGACCACTAAACTACACTAATGGGGTTCTGGTGTCAGCGGTCCGGCGGTTGATGGCGACAACTTTGTTTAGGGGAACAAATGAATCTGTCTGAACCGCTGCTTGAGCCATCTGTTGATGGGAGCCCACTTCCACTGACGCAACGACTGCCGCTGCAAAGACATGAAGCCTTGGTATCCAGCGTTGCTAATTTCATTAAGTGTGTACGAGGCCATAAGTGTCTGCACACGCACTCCCACATCTGCATGTTGTTGCTGTTGCAGGAGGAAGTGTTTCTGCACTGTAGCAGCAGATGGTCAAAGCTTGACCCAATTTGTGCCTCTCATGTGTTGCCATTACATTCCAGTCACAGAGCTAAACATCCGTTTCTCCAAAAAAAAAAAAAAAAAAAAAAAAAAGAATGTCTGGCATACTCTGAAAAACCCAAAGGTCATTTGACAAAATACTTACTGTTGTGAAGGTATTTCCAAAACCCTCAACCATCTGGATGAAAAAATTATTTCAGCTGTTGCACAATAAAAAAATAAAAAAGAACATTAATCCTGCTGATTCTGTTGATCCCCTGATTTTACCTCTAGAGCCACCACGAGGTTGACATCAGCGGTTCAGAGTGAAATATCTTAAAGACAAAAACATGCTGTCAAGAGCATGCCAAAGCAACAGTCCGCGACCTAACCCGAAGCCGAAAGCCAAGCTGGCCAGTCAGAAGCCTCAATAAAATCTATTTCCAGAGGCTATTAGAGGTGCGACCCCTATATTATGAATCCCACTATGGCCAAGGCATGACCCGCCTTCACTGTAGGAGGGTTCATAATTTCACGACCGGGTCTTGTCTGAAACCGATGACCCAGCCGTGGTCTGTGTCGTGGGAGTTTTGGATTATGTAGCAGTGTTCCTCAATAAAGGTGGAGGAGTACGATCACTGTATGTTTATGTGTCAACATGTAAAAAGTCCCATAAGTGACTATTTTGGCCACATCCACCACTGCCCAAAATCTCCTCAGGTAAACAAAGGAGATAATGGCCCAAACTCTGAAGTCACAAGCCAAAAACTCAGTTTTCTGTGTCAACTCTGCAAACGTTTGGAATATCTTCACCCTGGGAAGAGTTTTCCAAAATGCCAATTTCAGTGACCTATAACTGCATTTGTGGATGAAAGGTCAGAATGCATGAAAAAAGCTTTGTTAAATACTCATGTGCATGTAGACTGGACATTAGCTTCAGATGATTATAGACTAATGAGAACATAACTAGGAATATTTTATTACATTTGTGCCAAGAAATCTCCCTAAATCTTACAAACCAGACCTTTAAAAGGTCCCTAGAGGATAAATTCTCATGATTTTGGTCGTCCTTACATTTCCTTTAGCGCCACCATGAGGTTGACGATTTTTGATTCTCTTGAAATATCTCAACAACTATTATTGCAGCGATGTTTGGCACACACATTCATGTACCTCTCAGGATGATTTATAATAACTTTGAACAACTGACCTTTCATCCAGTGCCATCATGCTGAACTAAGAGCACGTTAACCATGAGATCCTTTCAGCATGTTAGCGCTGTCATTGTGAGCATGTTAGCATACCTAGCTCAAAGCACCGCTGTGCCAAAGTACAGTGCATGGTTTAGGCTCAGTCTTTTCCCAAATTATGCCACTATTACCTCATCTAAACTGAGACGACATCCAGAAATGACCAACTCTACGCCTGTGCTCAGTTTGCTCGCTGAGAAACAAATTAAATGCTTTTATTATCAGTTACTTTGTTTCTGAAGTTGTATTCTTTTTGTACATATTAATGCTTATGTTTACACCGTGTTTAGACTTTTCTTGTGTCGCACAAAAGCAGCAAGGACAACTGTCTTTTTTGTTGTGCAGCAGACTTCTTTAGATAGCTATAATAGACAAGTCCTTTGAGGATTCTGCAAATACTTTAAGATCAGCAGAAAATGTTGTTAAACAGCATTCTGGGATTTTCAAAAATCCCTGCATATTTATTTTTTGAAAAAGCAAAACAAAACAGATGCTTAGCTCTGCAACTTAAATGTAATGGAATATATGAGAGCCAAAAACTGGGGCTAGTCAAAGCTGCTCATTCATCATCAGAGAGAGTGAGCGACAGAAAGATCTGTCCTACAAATCATATAAGACAGCCATGTCTAATACAGAGATGCATCTGTATTTTAATGAGCAAAGCAAAAGCTCCCTTCTCTCCTCTCTTTTCTCACAAACACTAGATGCATTTTCTCTCTGACTGTCCCTGATTCACTTCTTTGTTTCTCATTTCTCCTCCCTCGCTTGTTTCCCCACTTCCTGTCTGTAACAGCAAAAATGAAAAATGCCACTGCTTCATATCTTTGAGCATGTCTAAAAAAATATTTTAAAAAAAAGCAGGGCTCCCAAGGCTCCCTTCCAAGTTGAAAGCAATTCTTTTGATATTTTGCAGAACAATTTCATGCCCAATTCATTTATTCCCTCGGTACTTTAATTCAGATCTGCTGTAAATTTCCAGCCATCTAATACTGTTGGAGCGGTGGTACCAATTTTCTTCAAAGTGTAGGGTCTGCAGTTAGAAACTTCATGCTCTTTAAGTATTTTATTACACACTCTTAATTACAGTCGTTCAATTTACACTTTTTCTTAGTGAGCAAGAGCTGAAAATATAAAATATTCATACATTTGGAAAACACTGGTCCCACATGAACTAATGAGCCACAGCTAGACGTAGATCTTTGTCAGTTCGAGTGGATTCAATAAACTCGAAGTGTTTAGTCATTGGTATTTGTTTCGTTAAGGTACTACAGTCTGAAGGCTTTCATATGTGACAACAAACAACAGCAAACATGACATTTCTCTTCCGTCCACCAATCAAAATCCATATTTGTCACATCCCTCTTTCTCTCAACCTAACCCCATAACTGCTAGTTTAGTCCACGCTAAACTTATTATCCCATGATCCATCAGTGGAAGTCGCAGGCGACCACAAACCACATCCGCCTCCAGATCAGAGCCGCAGTAAAACAAAGTCAGCCTCTATCTGCAGCTCTGGCGTCCACATGGAACAGAGCTGAATGTAAATATAACACAACAACACAACTTTTGTTTTTATAGGGTTTGAAGGATGATTTAGCTGTTTTGTGCAAGACAGAGCTGGAAAATAAGCCACTCAAAGTCTTTTTCTCTGACATTTCGAAATCTACTTTGGGCCATCAAGCCTTTTTACCAGGAGACATTTTGACGTGACATAGAAGGAAAGGCACAGGTGTTACCAATAACATTAACAATGCCTCTGTTCTATTCAAGACTCCCAGTAAGCTGTGACAGTGAGCCAGCATTCACAATAGCAGGACCCTGAAACTGCTAAATGCAATTCAAACATCACTCATTTTATTATCTGCACCTGCATGTCAAAATGTCCTCTGTGAAAAGGGTAGATTACCTAAATTGGAGTAAAAGAAGTACGAGAACACTTACACACCAACCTGCATATTATGCACATGCAACATTTGGGCCACAAATTGTAGAATTATTAATTTAAGGACAGACATTACTAAGTCTGGTAATCAGTGCACACAAATGATGGAACAAAATGAAGAGTCTTCAGCCATGCTAGCACCTCTGTGAGGCTATAATACCTAGGCACAGTAATGCTTTGTGCTAAATGCTAACGCCAGCGATAATACTAACATGCAGATCTTACACGGATATGTTTGCCATGTTCACTGTCTTACTTCAGCACATTAGCAAACTAACAACTGCTCATTCGCACCACATGCAAAGTCTGGCTGAAGCTGTTGGAAAAGTTATGTTGTAGCAGGTTCCTGCCTGCTTCTCAGGCTGCACACTGGTTGGTGAGGGGGCAGCATCTACATTCTGGGACCGAGCCACGAAGGGCTTTGAAAGTAATAAGAAGAATCTTAAAATCAATTCTAAAATAACTGGGCAGCCATTGTAAAGTCATTAGATTGGAGTAATGTGTTCTCTTTTTTTGGTTTTTCTTTGGAGTCTCGCTTCTGCATTTTGTACAATTTGGAGTCTGTTAATTGATTTGTGATTTATACCTGTTAAATACCATTACAACAGTCCAACTGTGAGGAAATGAAAGCATGAATGATAGTTTTAGTTTCATTAAAGCTCAACATTGACCGTACTCTGGCAATATTCCTCAGACAGTAGCAACACGACTGGATAACTTAGTCAAAGTGAGGTCGAGTCAAAGAGCACTTCCAGCTTCCTGACTTTTGGTTTGATGTCAACTGATAAGGGACCAAGAAAGGACAGGATACTGGAATGTAGACTGTCAGGACCAATATCCCCATATTTATGTGATATCACGTCACCTCCACCCCCGACCCCCATGACAGCCTGCTTTTCACTCCGTCCTCCAACACATCATATGAATTTGCTCTTTTCAAATATAACCTGACCCTTAACTCGGCTTGAGCTTGAACTCCAGCTACTCATCTCTGTGATGCCTAAAGGTAAAGCTTTCCTGTACAGGTGAAACAAACCAGTAGTCTGCACCAGTAAACACTGGCTAAATTCCAGCACCGAATTGGGCAATACTGTATGATGATAATACAAACTGCTCAAGCATCACAAATATCTTCTTGTAATAATCTCCTGTAATATCTCTAGATGTTTAAGACGTTTCAGCCAATGCTGCAAATCAATAAGAGGGATCAATCAGATGTGGTAACTTGATTTTTCAGAGAATTTAATTTACTGGATTAGCCAAAATAGACATCCAGTTATTTTATCTATCAATGGTACTGCATTAAAATTCTCGAAACCTTTCCACGATAGAGGACTTTATCCATATTGCCACACCTGAAATCAGCTAATAGCTTTATTGCTGTGTCGTGCGTCTTGGTATCTAATCATATTAGTCTTGTTATATTTGGCAAAGTAAGTGATTAGCTGGTCAAAAGATGCTGCCTGGTTTCCTGTCTTCTCAGAAGGATTCATCTGGATATTGGCATTGCATATACACAACACTGACAGACTCATTTGCCAAAATGAGACACAAAGGAAACGTCTTCGTCAAAACAACGAGCATATGCAAGCACATTGAGTGTCCGTGCAGGCAGAGAGCCTCTCAAATCAGAAAAGCCTGCTAAATCCGTGCTTTGCAGGAACTGTACCATAATAGGACACATCTTATCCCCGATAAACAAGGACACAGAGGTTTAGCAACTGGAGCACACATGCGCTGTATGTGTGATATTAATGTAGAGAGCTATCTATCAGGATTTAATTAAAAGATAAAAACAGCAGGGGTTGAACAAGAGGCTTAATTTCACTAACAGATGAATGTACACCTGCTCATTCAGGATGTTGGGGAATGGATTAGTCTTTGATTGGATTCTATAGCTGATGGGGCAAGGCAAAGAGGGTCATTACAACAAGCTGCTTGAACTACAAACCCCACCAGCTCCGCAGGGGCTCACCATTTACTTCTTAATAATTTGTGGTATCTTAAATAACTGAGTTTTCAAAAAGATTTCAGGCGCAGCTTTTCTGCCACAAATACCTCCTTCTGTCCGGACTGAAGTCCAGTCGATCTAAAAACAACTGCGCTACTGATGCCAATGATCTTTGAGTTCAATAGTTCTGCAGAGAGGCAGCAAGTGAATGATCCTGATACAGCAGCTGTGCCTCAGCTGCACGGCCACTATTAGCTCTCACTGCTGGAGAAACACCACACAGCATGACCAGCAAGCCGACAAGTTGATACTTTCAGGCAAATGAATAATGTCTGAAAGTGACCATTTTAATGATTGACTGATAGCTACTGTAATGTCTTTCATGTAAAAATGCCAAAGCCTCACTGGTCTCACTGCTGTTGTATTCTGTATCACTGTACATTTTAATTTCTCAGGTTTTGGACTGTTGGTCAGACAAAACAAGCAATTGAAGGCATCACCTTGAAACAGTCTGCTTAAATTTCAAGCATCTTTTAGCCAAAATCTAAATCTACTAACGATAAAAGCAACAGATTCAATCCTTGAGTTAAATAACTCACGTGTGGTGTCACCACAATACAACATACAGCAGAAAAAATATTGGCATTCTGTATTTATGAGACTAATTCAGTTTACATGTTTGTTGATCACCTGCTGGAGATGGAAAAGATAGGAAGTGATGGTATTAGAATTAGTTGTTCCAAACCAAACTATTAACTCTACAAAATACTGTAGCTATCACACTAAAAGAGGTAAAAGAGGTTCTAGGAGTGCCTGTTCTGTTAGCAAAGTTATTCTTTAGAGACAGAAGTGCTTCCTTCCTGCAGTCGTGTTGCAAAACTCCAATTACTTCTAACATGATGTGTGCTGCTGACACTTATGAGGATGTTGCATACAAACACTGGTTGGATGTTTGTCAAGAAATAGCTGCAGCATGCAACTTTCCCTTAAGCTACAAATTGACGTTTTTACCTTTGTATGCACAGGTTAAACAAACGAGATACAGCGGCTAATTAGCGAGCTTCAGGAGGAAGTGTTAATCCAACTGTTTTCCCTGCTTCAAATCTTTATGCTAATTTAGGCTAAACGCTTGACTCTTTGATTCCAGCTCCACGTGTAACACACCAGCATGAGAGTGGGATCAATCTACTCATCTGACTATCAAAGAAAGCAAACACGCACACAGTCTTTGCCAAAAAAGTTGATTATGGAAGAGTCTATAGTCAGTCTAAGTCTAAGTCTATGGAGCCACCAAGGCTATAGACAATATATTAAATAGAGTTACTGGTTAGGTTTGCAGTTACAACAAAGACAAGTGACTGCATGATCTTGCTGTCATTGTTTTAAAGGACAGAATGACAACATCAGTTACAATATTTTTGCATTTTTCATTAGTTTATATGCTGATTTTGTTTTTAATGTGTTTTCAGTGCAGTTTAATCGCAGTTTTTGGGGGTTGTTTGCTGTTTGTCTGTTAGCTACAGTGTCTTCTCACCCCCAGGTTTAGCTTTTAGTTTCGTTTTAGTAAACTATAATAATAATAATCTTGATTAGAAGCACTGGTTCTTGCGCTTCTTTTCCCTTTTTACGTTGTAAAAGGCACATTACCACAAGAAGCAGTTATTTCTGAATGGGAGAGTGTGAACATCCTCTGCTTTTTGAGAAATGATACTTTCTGAAGACTTCAAAACTTAATCCATTAGCACTCAGTGTATTATGACAACCAGCATACGTTTCTTTTAGTAATGAAGAGGAGAATGATTCATGCCTTGTTCTATATGACACTAATGTCTTCCTGTTGTGGCTCTGGATTTTCTGTACTAATTCGTGCATAATTCAACATGATCCTCTCAGTAGCCCACGTTGCCTTTCTTGCATCTTCGGTGATTGTAAAGCTCAGCTGTAGATTACAGCCATAATGAGCTCGCACCAGAACGCTGTGCTGTTTTCACTCTAGCCCTCATCAGAACTCGACCCCTGCAAATGAGCGCCATCATCACTGTGTTCACCGTTTAATGCTGATCATCCAATCAGGCCCTGCCGTCGCAGCTTGTGTCCCGCTCCCCTCCTGACACCCGAGGTGGACACACCGGCAAAACAGCTCTGCACAAACAAGCCATGGCAATCAATAGCCAACACAAACACATAACGGTGGTGTTCTTGTGTAGCCACTATCTATTGCTACTAAGCACCGGGCAGCTAAATAACCTTTTAGCGGGCCCAGGCAGGCGAGACAGATGACTTTCCTAAATGAGGCTTCTGCTGACACTGGGCCTTAAATCAATGGTGGTGGCAGGCGTTGAAATGAAGCCCCTGCAGCATGTGCTCAGAGTTTCCTTTGAGAGAGATTGAAGCTATACCTCTCCTCACATATTAATATTTTATCATTGGCACACTCATTTGCTCGTTCCTATGAGAAAAAAAATGTTGCTACGGGCAAAAATATGATCAAATCCAGCACAGGTTCTTCATGATCAATCATGTCTCGAAGGGTAATGTTGGTTTCATAGTACATGTTAATAATTTTTATTGTTTGTTGGATCCCGATTAGCTGCTGGTGGAACAGTTTCTGGTCTTTGTACATGACAAAAAGAAACAATTAGTGCAAATCAAGACTAAGTTAATACAGAATCCAGGAAGAAAGATGAGACAGATCCAAAAATGTAATTACAGAGTGATATTAAAATATTTTTCACTTTGTATTAGTAATATATCTGTTTTAAACATCAGAAAGCACAAAGTCCTGCTAATGTTTATGCCTCTACCAGTTTCCTTTACAATGTGCTGAGATCATCATCACATCCATGAGCCGTTAATACTTTTACTCTTCAATTGCAGAACTCTTTGATCTGCTCTCATGAAAACTAGACAAGTGCATCTTGTCTGTCTAAAGTGAGGCTGCACAAAAGTCTATACAAATGAAATACAAGCTGTAATGATGTACATGTGCACCATTCTGTGAAGTACTTATGAGCACATGTCAACAAATTATTTGTCAACAATTTGTTATCATTGAAGTTGATTTGATGCATGCTGGGACAGACAGAGGCCCTAACCTGCTATGTAAGGGCTTTTTATTGAGATGCAAATGTTGTCTCAGGGATTTTAGCTCCCAGTCAGTGGTTCATTGTGTATCCCTGGCTTCCTGGTGCTCTGCAAATTTATGATGTTATTTGCGATTCAAATAGATCCACCAGGGCATTGAGTACATGCAAGCTTTTTGTGCATATTTGATCTCCAACTTGGGGAGGGGTTTTTTCTGGAGCTTTCTCCTCACCTGACAAATTTCTTTGAAGTGGCAGTTCTCTCAAGCATAATTCATTCACTCACACACACTCGCTTAATGGAGAGTTATAAAATCTAATTTGGTATTATGAAAATAATGAGCAATTTGAAAAATGATCATTAATACATTATGAAGAATTTTCCAAATAGAGAAAGTGATGGTGTGCTAATAATATGAAGGCAATTTCCTTTGACAGGTGGCAAATGACCTTGAGGTAATGATATCTGTGATGGATATGGATGTATTTCTGCTTCTATCTATCTCACTATGGCTGTATTGAGAGTTCTTTCACACAGGGTTCCCAGTAAATTACTGGCATAACCCTTCATGCACCGCTAGTGATTCTATCTAGTTATGCTTCCATGAATACTGGAATAGATGGGGCAAGGGACAGTCCAGCAGGTGGCAAAAATGCAACTCTTATCAATACCAAATGCCGTAAAACTCAATTGATGAAGATGATCGGGCAACGCTGGATGTAATTGCATGTGGTGAAAGGTGTTTTTGCCTGTCCACATGTACTTGTATTGCTTGTTAGTTATCAAATCACTCGTAAAAAGCACTACGTCATCAGCGGAGTCTCGTGATTGGTTCGTTCGCTCCACATGAAAGCATTTTTCGTCAGACTGTTGTAACCTTTTACATGCTTGTCCCTGCTCCCATTCACACCTGAGCCCATGAAGGAAATGTTCCTGAACTTTCCAGGGATAGACTACATGCGTGAAAGGAGCTTTATACTCCACATAGAACGAGTTTGGAGAGTCTTTAAATCTTTCCAAAACCAAACATACAAAAGCAAAAGTGTCAGTAAAGGATCAAACAGTTTGCTTGTCTGCTCCTTACACAAGCTGTGAATATTAGCATGTCTACTGTTAGCAGCTAACAAGCTTACTGCCAAGAGTAGTGACCTACCAGTGTTTCTTCCAAGGCTGTAGAGCGCTTTATACTTTGTGGGGTTACGGGTTACGTTTCAAAAAAAAAAAAAGGACTGTTCGCAATAACACATCCATTATGTTGTATTGGTGGACGCTACTACATCAGAGTCTGAGCTAATATTAGCAGCTAAGTCCTGCTTAGACTCCAGTGACCTCAGCCAAACAGAGTGGAAAGTTCACAGTACACAATTTTCAGACCTCCTCCTAAAAGCCTTTTCTCCTGTAACATTAAAAGTGAAACATAGTATTTCAAAATTTAACTAACTAACTAGCTGCACGGATCATTTGCTTTTTGCCTCAGACATGCAGCTTTTCTCTTTTAGTGTCATGTAAGTATGTTGCCATCAAGAATATATTTAAAACCCCTTTCACTGACTTCTTGTTTGTTTATGTTTTTTTAAAAACATCAAAAATTCTCCTGCAAACAGTGTTTTTCAGCCAGCTTCAGGTCCTAACATTAGCTTATTTAGGTATCTACCCATGGCAGACTGAATCTGCTGATTTTGTCTCTGACATCATAGACTAATTATTTACTCCAAATTTCAAACAGAAAGCTTGAGAGGCACAGCAACAGTAACTAAGAGCGGGGCCTGCGAAGGCACAATTATATTTACAGTTCAGGTCTCTGGATCCTGGCTGAGGGCCGACTCCGAAGACAAGATCAAAGTCAAACTTGAATAAACTGAAAATTCGGGGGCTTTTGCTCTGAATTCTGGGAGCATCAGCCTGACTTTCCCCCTCAAGACAGATGACAGTGTTGAAACAGTAGCTGCTCTTTTCATCATCACACCTACAAGTCTCTCACTTTTAGGTGACCTGACATCACCAGCTCGGGGAATAGAACATCTTCTCGCTGTTTCTCTGTATGTTTTCTGCTGTTGAGCACTGCTGCATCTAATGTTCGGCTCGTCCAGTATTTAGTTCCATATTTTCCAAGTGGCTGGAAACATAATGGCCTGCACCTAAGCCACAGCAGCTAATACACCATGCTCTTCATGTAATGGATGCACATTTACCTCCATCTCTCTCCTCGCTCTCCTGCTCATTCTCTCATCTCTCGCTCTGTCACACAGACTCAAGCCTGTAATGACGCCTCACTTCAGGATGAACACGCTGCCATTTCTCATAATTACAGCCGGATGTGATTTTCATTCAGCCTCCTGGTTGACATTTCTGAACACACACACACACACACACACACACACACACACACACACACACACACACACACACACACACACACACACACACACGGCCATTAGAGGTTGCATGAGGACTCAACCCGAGAGAGACTGAATACCATTAATAAATTCATCTTTCTCAGACTTCCAACTGCGAAACATAGTGCGAACTATAATTTCAAGCTGTGAATTAAGATATGCATATTAAAGATTTCTATATGAAAGTGCATCTGTGAAGAATTTACATGGTAGGCGAAACTACTATCCAGATAGTATATTACATAACCAAAAGTATGTGGACACAGCTTCCCACCGACTGCTGTGTACTGAAGTCTGGAGCTGTTTTTCATGGTTTGGTCTAATCTTAATCCTACAGCATTCAGTCATATTTTAGGCAATAATAAGTGAGGCTGCAGCTAGAGATTATTTTCATAATCAACCTGCTTATTACATTGGGGCATTTAATCTTTAGGTATGTATAAGAAAATAATGAATTCACAAGTTCAAAGAGCCCAACTTGACGTCTTTAAATTGCTTGTTTTGTTTGACCAATAATCCAAGAAACCCAAAGATATTCAGTTTTTTATCATAAAGACACAAAACAATGAGACAATAACACAAACAAAACTGCAAATCATAAGATCTGACAAACTAGAAACAGCAGGGAAAGTTATTCAAAGTATTAATCGATCACCAAAAGTTCATTTTCTGTCAGTTAATGTTAATTCAGGTCCAATAGCGTTCTTCCTGCTGTTTGGGGGGGGCATTTCCTGTTTCAACATGCACCAAGCGTGGTAAACAAATGCTTTTCTGACTTTGTGACAGCTGTTTGTGGTAACTTGACTTGCACAGAGCCTTGACCTCAACCCCATCAGACACCTCTGGGATGAGATGGAACGCTGGCTGTGAGGCCTCATCGGCCAACATCACTGCCTGATCTCACTCATACCGTTTGTGGCTGAATGGCAGCAAATCTCTGCTCCAAAATAGAAAGTCATCACAGAAAACTGGAGGCTGTCGTAGAAGTGTATCAATACATTTGGCTTTGACGTGATTTTCAGCTATAACGTGGGTGTAATGTCCAGCTGTTCTCACACATTTGATAATAAGTGTGTGTTTGTATTTTCACAGTAGAAAAACTGTGATCTTGGTGCTTCCTCTGTTTAGGTGCTTTAAACCCTGGAAAACTTAAACTGGGCATCCCATAGTAACAGTTTGGGATCACTTTATTAATGTTTAGAGCATGGAGGCTTGATGTTGTCCTGTGGGAACAGCCTGCATAACAAATCTAAGCTCTAAGGTCCACTTAGCTTTTCTGAGTTTTGCATCTAACAGTCTCATGTGTCATCATGTGACCTATGAGGAAATGTATTGGAGATCGATTTAATAGTTGTGAGATTTTAACCGTTGAATTCCATCCAAACAATTAGGTACAATGGACCATATTCATACAGCGGCCAATTTCCACTCCCTAATTAATCAGCAACTGAAAAGACAAGAGAGTGAACATCTGGATTAGGGCTGAACTGACTTTTATTTTCACTGTCAATTAATCTGCCGATTATTTTCTTGATTAACTGATGAAATGACTGGTCTACAAATGATCAGTGTTTTCCAAAGTTCAACATGTCACCAGTACTCAATTTCCTGTCATAGAGGAGTAAAGAACCTGGAAAACATCCACATTTAAGCAGCTGAAATCAGACAATTTGGACTTATAAAATAAATACTCAAAGTAATTAATTATAAAACTAATTGACTAATCGATTTATTGTTGCAGCTCTAATCCAGATGTAGATTGGCCATATTTCAAGGTAAAACAACATCTTTGATGAGCCATTAGCCACCATTAGCCAACAGCTAACATTAACATTCAACCACTTCCTAGCTAACATAAATGTTTGATTACATCTGGTGCATTTTAATTGCAGGTTTGAAATAAATGTGTCCAAGATGTGCTTTGATGTCTAAGAAGTAACTTCCACCTTTCCTACCGTATTGTGTGACACTACCAATCAAACAAATATGTTGTTTTTCCTTAAAATATGGCCCTATGTCCCTCTGGATTTTCACTGGAAGTGGTAAAATGATAGCGATTTGTCATATTCTCTAAGTTTATACAACTTGCAACCTGGAACACATCAGCACAACATGATCCTGCTGATAAAAGCACTTGAGCTTCTCAACCGGAGCATGACGTCAGAGGAAAGGGGCCGGCGCGTCTATATTGAACATTCTGCCATACGACCTTGTAGACACACTGTCGTGATTATCAGTAAGCTGCAGAGAAGATATTGTTGTGGTGGATAAAATAAGTACAACCCTTGACACATGACATAAAATATGTTCGTCTCAACTACATAACAAGGAGTGGGACCATCAATAGCTCCCTGTAATGCTGTACAACTCCGGAGCTATTTTCAGCAGGGAAACATTTTTCAAGTATGAAACTTCTTTTTCCTTGGTGGATGAACGTGGAAATCTATGTTCTGGCAGTTCAGACACCACATATTTAGTCTCTGTGGAGCTGTGTTAGTTTCTTTGACAAACTCTCATAGTAAACTTGATTTTCACACATCTTTTAATGCTGTGGGGAAAGCTCGCCTGACAACTTCCTTGGGTAGATGAATTTAGAATAAGCATCAAGCTATTTTTGCTTTTCTGTTATTTTGGGCCCCATTTTTGCTCCTTGAACATCATAATATAATACAGCCGTTACCTTTGATTAATCAACTGCTTCAAGCAAGCAGAGGTGAGCTGTACCTTTACAGTGAGCATGGATATGATATATTATGGCACATACCATAACACTGAAATAAGTTTCCTGACATTGAAAAGCAAAGCTCAGTCGAGTAGCTGTGGACAAAGAAGAAACAGCCTTCTACCTTTTTTCCGTTACGATTTGTAGTCTTTAAATGCTCTCGTCCAACATTTCAGCACCCAGATTCTTTTCAGCCACCCTGACATGTTCCTCCTTTTTGTTTTGAGGCTTAAATGCAAAGTGATGGAGTGACAAAACACTGTCAATCAAATGTATTTCATGACCACTTGAGATTCTTGGCTGGTCTTGGAGTGTGAAAACATCTGAGGCTCTGAAACCAAGGTCTCATCGAGAGACTGAACAGCAAACCTGACTTGACTGTGAATAGGCCTCGAGCTTCTCACTCTGAACTTAAGACTTTTTTTCTTGACAATGGTCTGTATAAAACGCTGTAAAGCTCCACTCCCATTCTCCTTCCCTCTGAATCAATGCTAAGCTTGTGAATACGGACAGCTTATTTGTCAGGTCTTTCAATTAAGAGTGTACAATGCCACTGTGTTCCTAGCCAGGAATTTGGTTTTTGAGATGTATAAATACACGGGTAAACACTCTTATTTACCTCGGCGTTCTCAAACATAATCACCAGGCTTGGCTCCATGCTCTGTGCCCTGCATGAAATTAGCTTGCTATTGATTCCTTAAACATCTCCCCACAGCTCTCAGCATCGCAGGGCCCTAATTGGCTAAACCGCAGTTTTAGTTTCAAGCGACGTGACAGTTTTTGCTCTTAATGCTGTGTACAGCAGAGAGGTGGATGGCAGAAGAACCATGCGATGATATTATATCAGACCTTTTTTGTTTATAATCACATTTCACATCTCTGCCTGTGACTTGACGAGCTGGAATACCGAGGCCTTGATGTGACATTTGGTGACATTTAGCACTGGAATGTGAATGACTGAGTCTTAACATGAGAGGTCATGCCATGCGAGAGAGTTTGCCCACTAGATGTGACTCATGTCTACACTTCTGTACTTGTACACAACATTTGATTATTTTGGATCCCTACTGCTATGTCTGATTGATTTTTGCCCTTTGAGTCGGTGTGTAGTTGTTTTTAAAAGCTGACCCTTAGTTTCCACATAGTTTCTAGGAAAGGAACTGATATGTGACTGTAATTTCTTAGGAAGGTTCCTGGAAAGGACGAAGCAATTTGGCGCTAATTATAGGCAAAAGGTTTAACTGGTTCACTTTCAATTCACTGGTAACATAACCTTCTTTTAAAGTAAGCATTCAGTTCACAGCACTCAGTTTATCTCTTTGTGGAGGTATAAATTACAGGCAAGCGTACAGTTCAACACACATGGAGAGAGAGGTTTTCAATGAATAAATAAATATTTACTTGGGTTTAAATGGATCTCTTGAATTTAGGAATCATTTTGAGGAATATGCTTTGCAATTGCATATAAACTGCACCTAACTATGTAACAGCCATATAATTACCAGTTTCACTCTTTGAAACTTAAGTACTGGATCAGAAGCATGTTTCTTTTTTTCGTATAGTTCATGCAAAATTACATAGTTCTTTCCTAGAAACTTCCCACGAAATCATTAATTAACTAAAACGCCTGCCAAATCACTCAGACAATGAACTGATGAATCAATTAGTCGAGAAACAGAAAACTAATTATCAACCATTATCTGTTTTTTCTAAATTAATTTTTCAAGCAAACGTTCTCTGGTTTCGGCTTTTCATACTTGTATAATCTTGTGTGATAATAAAAATGAATATTATAGGTTATGGAGTGTTGTTTGGACAAAACAAACAAACAAACAAACAAACAATCGCATTCATCAGCTGTTTGGCCACCTGCTGATTGATAACATGCAATCATATTAATGTAGGTGTACATGGCAGCCTTAATGTTTGTGTATGTGTTTATTGATTAGTTCTTCCAGCATAATCTTCATTGCTGCTTGGACTCTCCCTCACAGAGCTTTCTAAGTCGCACCTCTTTTTGCTTTGTCGTCCAATAACAGTTGAGCAGGCTTGGTAAAAGGAGATGAGATGAGGTTTATTCCTTCCATTACGTACTGCAGTCCTTGCCGTCTGCTTCTTGAAGCTAACAGAAATTGTGGCATCCAGCTAAACGTAGAAGCTAAAAGCTTCTCTGTCCTTGCAACAGGGTGTCGACTAAGCGGAGCAGGACTCTGGATTGGTCAGTTCTTTGATGTGAGTCTGTCAGACTGTACAGCAATTTATCTAAAAAGCAGGACATTTTGAAAAATGATTTAAGTGAGTAAATGTGCTCTCCTCTACAATATTTTTTCCTCCACCCACTCCAACAGCAGGTTCTGCAACATCGCTGTTTGAGGTTCGGGCCCACAGTGACTTCTAATTGGACAGGGACTAAGGGGACACTTGTGATATGATGGCAATGACAAGAACGGCAGCGCTCAGAGCCCCACAGCCTGTGGGAGCTCTCGCTGCATCCTCTGACAGAATCGATGCGTACCGCTGGCCCCGGCGAGGCTGCAGGGACTCTGGTTCAGCAGAACTAATTACTGTTTGTCTTAAAAGTTCATTTGTTGCCGGTGTTTTTTTTTTTTTTCTTTCCATTTTTCTTTTCCACATTGGACGGAGTCGCCATTATTTTGAAGTGTTTCATTAAGTGTTAGCAATCAGAGAGCACCAGACAGCTCAAATCACTGACCTGTTTCTAAGAGCGATTCCAGACGACAGGCAGTAATTGGCAGTTATACGGCCGGTTAGATAAAATACATTTTCACAAGACTGCTTTGTGAATTCATTATCCAAATACTGGAAGTGACATATTTTTATTAGATGAAATCACGCCTCTGTCTGAGCGACATCATAAAATCATCTTCAGTATTCAAATATCTAACAAGTTGTTCTGAGGGATAACAAAGGAAAAAACGAAATCCGAGTCGTGTCATGGCCTTTGCTTTCACATCAACTCCAGACTGACAGCGTCCAGACTCGACACCACCTGATATATTGTTGTTTACCGCCTGACAGGAGCTCTGTACACCAACCTGATAGATGTGCGCGCACACACACAGACAGCCTTCCTCTTATTGGGAATCAGGGGGTGAAGCCTTCAAGCTGGGCTGCACAGCTCTGAGCTGACGCGAGAAGACAGGCTCTCGTAGGTAACTGAGGGGGAGTCGACCGGCTCGGTCTGTGGGGAATCCACGGCAGGAGCTCCCGAGCAGGTGGGGGGCTCACTGCAGTGCTCTCCTCCAGCAGAGCCTCTGATAGATTGCAGCATGCACAGACAAGACATTAACCAGCGGTAAGTGATAGTCACAGGATGCTAAGAATAGCAGTGACTCAACAAAAACAAGGAGTTACTCCAGAAATTTACCTTTTCAAGAACCACTACATAACAGCAGACGTTTCTATGTTTAGTACATCTACTTTAAAGAACTCTGAGTGATGAAAATTATATTTTTTATTTCAGTCTGCCAACATATTTATTGCCTGTATATACTGCACATAGAATAGATGAGATTGGAGAATAAACTACGGGAGAGTCGACAGGAGGATGCTGGGTGGAGCTGTGCCTTATGAGAGGCTGTGCGAGCTTCAGCAGCACAGCTTACAATGGAGCTTATTAAAAAAAACATTTGAGAGTCTAATGGTGGTTTCAGACCAAACATGAGGAGGGAATACTTTGAGCGAGTTAGTGCGCAGAATAAAGAGCAGCACTAAACAGCTAACAAGGACGCTAAGGACAACGTCAGAATGTGAACCATCATCACATTCATTCTCTAACCTGGTACCAAACCTCTGATATTTTCTGCCACGCTGGAGATTTTATTAATTAAATCCTGGTAGGATCGGAGAGTAGAGTATGTAAGACAGTGAATTCAGAGACTTTTCCCTGATTCTTCTCTACATTAACGCCCTCTGCATACGATCTGCTTCTAGTCAAGGCCTCAGTCCTACTGGATGAACACTGGGGAGGTCAAGTAGTGGCCTTGAGTAGTAGGCCAAGACACTGTTTGGTGAAGATGGGAAATGATAAAATAAATCACGAGGCTGCTAGGACTTCTTGTAAAGTAAGTAAATTAAGGGTTTTGGAAAGTTAATTTGAGTTCACTGGGTCAGCTCGAGAAAGAACTCCACATACCTGAGGGAATGCTGAACGCTAACTTCACAAACATGAACTCAGCTCCCTTTTTGGTTTTACTGCATTTATGCAATTGTATTTTCTGTAATGCTGTTTATGTCCCTGCTGTTTGTCTTCATCGATTGTTGTGTTTTCAGTTTTCTTGTATTGATTTTAACGTGGCTTGTGAAGACAGTTTCCCACAATGTGTCCCAGTAAAGTTCCTGACTAACAAACTAACATATAATGATCAGATTTCTTTAACTCTCAAATAGAAGCACTGAAACTGGCTTTAAAAATACAGTTAGCTATATCATTTAATAATGTGGTGCACACACAAAGGCCAAGCTCACACAATCCAGCATGTCCTCATATAAGTTGTAAGTTTGGCTCAGCATTAATGTGATAATATTAACATCCAATAATCCATAACACATGTAATACAGACTGAAATACTATGCTGTAATGAAGGAGTACTTTGCTGCCAGAGGCTGTAAAGCAGCAGCATATTGAGCAAAGTGTGGGCAGAGAATTGTCACCTGTTAAAGGGCAGTATATGCACATACTGCAGTCAGAGTTTGTCATGGGTGAGTACAGCAGTGTACTGAACTAGCTGGAAGGCTTTAGTCCATTTACATGACACTTTTCTTGACAGGGTTACAAACTAATAGGCATTATTCAAAGACATTTTAAATACTGAACTGTTGCAGCAACAGTGAAAACCGGCAATTTCCTTTATTTTTGCCCAAATTACACTGTCATGTCAGAGAGAACTTACATTTTTAAGTGAAATACAAATAGTCCCTGAAACAGTGAGGGCTTTGCCAACAAGTTCTGGAATGTAATTCTGAGTAGGGTACAGTTAAGTTTTACAATGTATGAATACTGAAGACAACTCAAACATTTACCCTTTCCATTCATCTCAATGCGCCATGTGGAATTTCAATTCCTCCTTTGTGACGATAAAAGATGAATGACGATGTGAACTCAGGCACCAGCTTGGAAAATCAGTGTTTATGCTTACCGTTAGTTAAGGTAAAGTTTATTGTCACTACTTGTAACTGGGAATAAATCTACCAGGCAAAATGGCACACTCAAGCACTCACTCCTCATTGGCTGAAACAGGTGATCAAACATCGTGTGAGGGTTGACTATAAAATTTTAAGCGCATATAATTTCAAAGATGGATATTAAAATGTTCCTTTGGAATCCAAAATAATCATTACTTTGGGGCTTGGCTTGCATTCAAGCATATTTAATATTTCACGCTTAAACTGAGGCACGGCATTAACAAAATCATTTAATTCATTTATTCGGTTATCAGTTAATTCATTCTTGGCAAGGCTGTTTAAATTTTCTAGCTTTATTTTCAGTTATGCCGTCTGAATTGCAAGTGGCTAATATGCTTCACAATTGGATAAAACACTTAATGTCTTTTGGTGCTGACGGCGTTGGTGGTGATGCCCTGAGTTCTTTTATACTGTGTGTGTGTGTGTGAGGGAGAGAGAGAGGGAGAAATCCTCAGAGTTTCCTCGCAGAAGTCTCTATTTAAGGGCGGCAGGGAGACGGTTAATCTCAGGTGGGCTGAGTCCACTGTGGTTTCTGCTTAATTAATGGCGTGCCATCTGTCTGTCTCCAGAGGAGGTAGACCACCAGCTGCTCAGGCTTTGATCTCACCTGTCTGTCTGTCTACGAATAAGTGTCTGCGTGTGTATAAGTGTGTCTGCATGTATGTGCATAAGCCCGTCAGTCAACACCGCCTCATTTCAGAGCTGCTTGAACGGACTGACGTCATCAGTTCTTCAAGCTACAGGTTACTTCTTGGAAACCAGCATGTCTGAGATGTTTTCTCATCTTTAAAGGAGCTTAACAGAAGCGAAACACACCAGACATACACTCCACGGACAAACGCATGCAGACACATGGACATTATACCCACACGCAACTGTTGGACATCTCTTTCTACAGCTATGGGCCTCCACTCGTCAGGACACCAGGCTGCAGGGACTCGCTCCCACTCAGCCATAAGAGCATTGGTGAGGCTGGACTCTGATGCTGGCTGATGAGGCCTGGCTCGCAGTCAGTGTTCCATTCCATCCCAAAGGTGTTTGATGGGGTTGAGGTCAGAGCTCTGTGCAGGCCAGTCAAGATCTTCCATACTAAACTCAGAGAACTATTTCTTCATGCACCTCACTTTGTGCACAGGGGTTTTGCTGCGTTGCCACAAAGTGGGAAGCACGCTATAGTCTAAATTCGGACTGTATGCTGAAGGATTTCTTTTAATTGGAAGAAGGGGTATACCAATGAAGCTGCTGGCCGATTAATCGGGCCAATATATGGCATTTTGAGATAATCGGCATCAGCGTGTGCTCACAAGGCCAATTAAACAAAAAAACATCTGCAGACGTGTCAGAGACTTTGCACATTTTTTCCTTTAGAACAGATTAGGGTCAAATAAATGTTCACTGCTGCTGGGTGTTAATTTCTTTAGATTTATGCAAGTTTCCAAATTTTTGTTCTCAGAAACGAGGAGATGCTGTATTCTGCTGATAAATGCTGTCATTATGTTTCCTGTGGACATTTATTTAGTGGATAGTGCAGATCTACTGAACAGAGACGATGCAGACAGTAACATTAGTGTTAAATAAATGTTTAAGTTTGGCAATTGTGTCTTGTTTGTTTTTAGGTTATTATTAAATTGTTGTGTTTTATCACATCTAAATAACATGACGTCAGCATTATGATATCAGCCATCGGCCTGCATGCTCTCTAAATACTGTCATCAGCCATTGAAAAACCCGTATCGGTGGGCCGCTAATTGGAAGTCAGGCACCTAAATCTAAACAGTATCATGCCTGACATTTGTGCCAATATTGTGCACAAACTACATCATATATCATATTTACATGTGCTGCTTTTCTATTTACATTCAACATTTGTGCTAGACTTTATTTTTAACTGTCTAATTCTAACTGTCTCCCTCTTCCATCAGTTCTAAGAGTCAGTTAATGCACAGCATCATTAGTTTCATCATTGATTTCCCTCAGTGCAGCCAAGGCCTGAGGAGTGTCTGCTGCCACTGACGTGTCCCCTTTAAAAGTCAAGGTGAGGCGTCGGTGTCTCGTGTGGGAGGAGAGCCCGGCGCAGATCACGAAGCCTGCATCTTGAAGCCACCTCCCGACAGCAGAGGTAAAGCACGCACGGCTTTCACTTCAATCCCGTCTCCCCTGAGAGAGTTTAAGGAGGAAGATTCACGCAACAGTTGGAGAAGAAAAGAGGCGATCGCAGTTTGTCATTGAGCGCAGTAGAAGTCACCCTGTCCCAGTTATTTTAAGAGCTTTTTACCACTGACTGCATCTTAATTTAAAAAGTGACACTTATTCAACCCGTACACAGGATTTCAGCAGAACTTCCCACAATATCATCATGCAGCATCTCTGAAATAAACGAATGATTCAGCCAGCAGGGACAGTGAGTGTCAGAAAAAAAGCTGACTTAAAATAACACCTGGTCAGTAGAGGAAATCCTGTTCGTATCCACAACATAGATTTGCTCTCATTAGCACATTTACAGTCATTACACCTGCCAACACTGTACGACTTACATTGATTTATTTTGGAGTCATGCACTGTGATGTAGGTGGGCCAGCCCACATACAGATTGATTATACTCCCAAAGAAACTCACACAACCTGCATCAGCGATTTAACAGGATTAACGGATAAACTGTGTCACACACCGTAACATCTGCCTTTTCTCAAGCAGAAATCATCTTTCATGATCGTCCTACTGGGAGAAATATTCAGAGGTTGGTGTGATTTTGCTGTAAACTGCACATTTTGAATCATTTTGGGGGCCTTTAATTAATTTCTCAGACAGCGAAGAGGTAACAGGAATTTAACAGACAAAGAACAAAATGTTGTCGGTAGCCACACGACACCAAATATCAACATAGTGCTCTTCTACATTATTAAGGAAAATATCCAATATTATTGACTCGAGGCTGTACAGCTACAAAAAGGAGACAGACTCAAATGCAGGACAGATTAACAGGTGGTCAATTCAAAAAGGCTATAATATAAATGTTGAAACAAAGAGACCTCTGTCTGCAAATCCTTATTATCAGGCTGGTGAACAAGCCTTCATCTGATCACTGCAACAATTTCCATTAATGAAATTCATTTAATGAATTCACTTTATATAAATGAATATGTGTGAAATCTCTTTTTATAGATTCTGGGACAGTATTTTAAAGCACAGACAAAGACAGACTGTGCTCCACAAGTAATGAGGGGTTCACTGTCTCACTACGTATCCTCAGGATGTTTTGTTTCCATCTGAATCTGTATTTTTATTATGTTACGGTCTCGTACCAGAGAAGCGTTGTTTTTGTTTTGATGGATGTGATAACATTCGATAGCGGGGTCTATCTTAAGTTTGTAATACTGTGAAAAAAATGAACCTGGTGCCACATTCATTATGGTGCTACGATGCTACCGAGCAATATTTTTTCTTATTTTGTTAAATTTTACAGTGTCACCATTTGAACTGACAGACGGTGATTCTACTGGATGATGGATGGTCACTAAAAGTTTCCAAATGACTTTGGAAGCCTGTGGTTCAGCATATTTACAACTCTACAGCACCTACAACCCCAGTTTTCAATCTGCAGAGACCTGCTACAGAACACACAAGTCGTGTACGTTTGTGTGGCGGCGCAGCAGAATTATGAGTGCCGTCCATCTACAGTTGTTGTTATCGAACATGGACTTTGGTGTGGTGGTGTTTTTGCGCCTCAGCAGGACTACAGAGTCCTGCTGTATCCTTTCCAGGACCCCACATTGAGAAACTAAGAAGGGCGGATACTCTGAACAGCTGTTTGGTGAATTGGCACAAACACCAGTCGGAGCCTTCCTCTCAGCAACTCAAAGTCACATAAGCCACAGTCTTGGGGGCTTCCTCATACCGCTTGACACCTCTCACTTTGGGCAATTTCGGCAAAAGGAGAGCGCCCCTCCATGAGCTTGGTTCCCCTGTGTTGACCAAATGTGATATGTAGAGGTGAGCCAAGCCACATTTGAACAGCTAGAAGGGAAAAATGTTGACATTTTGTTTGGCAAATTACTCAAATAATCAATCATCCAAATTGCTGTTGAGTGCAAATGCCGTGCAGGTGCTGCATACCAGCAGAGTGCTGTTTGAGGGCTATGGTTTATAGATTGTTGGTAGCGTCCAGTGGGCTTTGAACGGTCTTGAAAATCGGCAAGTGGAAAACAAATCATGTTCTGCCTCTCAGTTCAGTCCTGAGGCGCTCGGCTGTTTCGTTTTATTGGTCCTGAATCACTCTGATGTAGCAGGAATGACCTTGACTTCAGACTCGTGGCGCAGATCCTCGTGAAGGACAGTTTACACGGAGTGGGCGGGAGCATGGGGAGCCAAGATATTGGAAGACAACGTCCCTACTTGTAGGTTACTACCCCTCATCTGTACATCTGCCCCTTCATTAATTTCCTCTCTCTTGTGACTTATTTTCTTCTGTCCAGTCGGAGGTGTACCAGCATCCTCTCTGGGCTCCTCTGCTGTCAGCATTGTTCAAACAACCACTTGCAGCCTTGTCCTGTGCTGGAATATTAAATTTTAATCACGTCAATACAGCCTCATAATTGCATTATGATTGCAAATCACCTGCGCTATTGTTAGACAGTCATTGATGAATATGTGAATGTATGAGCTGCTGGGAGAGTGACAAATGACAGGACTAATGACACCACAGGCTGACTGCAGATTAGCTGCGGCCTTATAAGGTCAGGAGGAACTGCAGCAAACTGACGTGACTCTCTCTCACGCACACGCACACGCACACGCACACACACACACACACACACACACACACACACACACTGACTACTGCAAATATCCACAGTGGTAACAGGCAGTCTCATTCTATTTTCTACTTCTACACAAGCACGCATTTGACACATCTGCATGAGGGTATTTTATTGTATGTTTCTGAGCTCTTCCTGGCACCACTGCGTGACCCACTGCTGGCCTGAGCACAATGACTGGCCCCAGTACACTGACAGGGGGATAAGTAATAGCTCCACTATGGCTGCCAGCCTATAGTACAATCATCCCTGCTATTGCCTCCACTGATTTATTGAAAGACAACGACCTTTGGTTCCACTCAGCCCGCTGCCTGGCCCGGCTCCCAATGTATGTATTGTTTTCCATTTTAGTGCCACATATTGCCATGGGGAGACACTGCGACCCTGAGCTGGAGTCCCTGTCAGTGCTACAGCTGGCTCTGCCTTTGCTGTTAATAAAGCGGTCACGATAAATTGTTCGACACCTTTGCATTGCGGAGTCCGGACCGTATGAATGTTGACGAGCTAGAGAGGGCGCACTTTGAATTCAACGTAATTTTTGTCAAGCAATTTCAAGAATTATAACAGTGTAATGTTATTTATGACACACAACCTCAGTGAAAGACACTAATATTCCACAGTGGTATTTCATCAGTTTTAGTGTTGGGTGTATTTCCTTTGATTGATGCCTAATGCTTTAATTAAAATACGTTTCAATTATCCCAGCTGATGGAACGCAGATATAGTGCCGTGGTAAATCACACAGACAGTGAACTGGACTGTTCTTGAGATGAAACTAAATCACCCCCAGTCATATTTTGCATCTCAGAGTGTTTGTTAATTTATATTCCATTTCACTTTGTCTGGACAAAATGCTTTATGGAAAGGCAAATATTTCCAGCAGAGCCAAAAGTTGCTTCCTGCGCACACACCTTCATCAATCGCTTCATGGTGGGTGAAAGTGCTGCCAGGAGCAACCATGCTGATAAAATAATGTGGCTTCAAGCAGATCTTGATACTCATACAGCAAAAATGAAAGTCTGGTGTTAAAAAAACAAAGGAATGAAAGTGGGAAATGTGGAAAAACAGAGATTATCTGGTCCAGGCAGTGCAATTTCTCCTCTATTACCTACTCTATTCAAATTGATGAGACCTCATCTACAGGATGAGGTTAAAAGGACACAGGAAAAAAAGAAGACTAGAGCTGCTAAATGGGAGGAAGAGTGTTACTAACCACTGCAAATCTATATTTCAGAGTTTCTTGAAATGATTTCCTCATTATTACTCAATAGAGAAACACAGGAGTCTCCTGGATAATTTACCAAAATTACAGGTTAATGTCCTTGGGCCATCACTTTGAATTATTTCCATTTGTTTTTGGAGAAATCATGTCTTTTGTCCGATATGGCAGATAGCTTTAAAGTCATACTGAAATGACAGTTGGAGCTTCTTCACGATTTGTAATGTGATATATTTCCCAGTGCAACCAAATATGTGGGCTGGGCGTAATTAGACAGGGATTTGAACTAATCCATCAGATTTGACTGGACCACTCAAAAGTGGGCACCGCTAAGCAAATACAGCATGACACAGCACTAACCTCCATTAACACCTTCCCCTTTCCTGTTATTCCACCAGGGTGGAGGACTGACAAATTAATAAATTAGACAGCACCAATACCCATGAGCCTCAGCAGCTGTTGCTGTTATGAAAAAGCCAGTCAGAGGTGCCACATTCAAACAAACCTGACCCTAAATCCAAAAGAGAAGTTCATTTTAGCTGCTGAATGTTTTATCAGATTTCCACAAAGCCTAATCTCCAGCTTCAGCTCACCATTAGCGGCAGACTCAATTGAATTTTAATGAAATGATAGAAACTGCAATTTTAGGACAGCCGGGTGGGTTTGGGGTAAAGACGGGACCATGAAACATAACGCTCCTGGTTGGCGTCTATTGTTACATGTCTTTCCTCATCTTTCTCTCTGCTCATTTCATGTCATTTCCCTACTGCTGGCTTTCTATAAAATTTCCATACAACAATATTAAAAAAAATAATAAATGGTAGTTTAGGAAAATGCCCAAAACGACCGATAGTATGTTTGCCTTCTTGTGGCCACGCCAATAGTCACTGCTGTTTCTGAAGCACATGTAGCATGACATTGTGAACACACTGCAAAACATCTCAAACATAACGCATGGTGTTTCACATCAGCAAACAGACTTTTCACAAGCCATTCTGGGCCTCCACCAAAGGTCACCCTTGAACAATGACCTTGATTATAACATCCCCCTGATGTACAGCCACATGTTATCACATGACTGTGCTGAAGTTCTGGAGACTGTAAATAAAGGGGACCTTGAGCTAACATTGTGTTATCAAAGTCACATGAGTGAAGTTCATGCTCTGCTGATGGGACCACAGAATCAGAAAAGACTTCAATGGCTCGTTTTGGAAGTCAGCGACAATGTTTCTCTCTCAATGATTGTATATATGTGATGATAGAGACTGAAAGATATTTTCCATCTCTTGTGCTGAGTTTCATGTACACCTAACCAGCAGTCGCCTAAAATTATCTATGCAAGGAAATGAACATGACTTTTGCTTCCAGAACCCTCGGCGCTCAAAATAACTGCTCCTTCTCTGCTACTCCACAGGAATTATTTAAGGTTTCATGGCTCACCAAATAGTGGAATGAGAAAGGGAGAGAATATTCAGGAAGAAGGATGGAGTGAGAGTGAAAATCCTCTGTCAGCTTACATATCGAGGCTATGTTCTCCATCAGTGGGTTTGAGGGATTGAGGAAGGACAGAGAGAGAGAGATCCAGTCTGCTGGGTGCAGGAACTCAGGGGTGCCACGAAACAGTGCGCACACACACACACACACACACACATACACCTCATCTACATCTATCAACCCAAACCTGTACTTATTTTTCCGCTGCATCCCTCCAACGCTTCCTCACTTCTACGCTTCACCTCTCACTCACTCAACTGCTCTGCGCTCTTTACTGGCTCCATATTTCTCCACTGTTATTTAAAATTCATGTGCTTCAGACAATCAGTTAGACCGACTCAGGTAGCATATGAAATGTGTTGTTGTTTGTCTGCAAACAACACATCTGATGCTTAATACTGAGCACTCTGTATGTGCTTGCGTGTTTCTGTTTCTCCCTGGGGTGAAAATGCGGTTGGTAAAGAATGACTCGGTGACTGGGTGACAGGTGAGCGGAGAGGAGCCTCACAGGTTCATTACCGGCTGGCAGAGTGGAGCACTCCAGGGCACAGCAGTTGGAGGTAACGCTTCGGGCCTCCTCATCAACATCCTGTCACCTCCATTCTCATACTCTCAGACTCGGCACAGCGGCTGACCCGGTCCCCGCCAGGGAAACTGTCTTCCTGAACAATAAGTCAGCACCTGGTAGCAAGAAAAACAGTGTGTTGTTTAGTCACAGAGAAAATGAAAAAGGTGGCGTCAGCTGACCTTCATGTGAATTTGATACGCAGTTTGCAAGGAACAGCAGGGAAGGCTGAATGTCTGTCTTTGTTTGTTTGTGCAAAACGATTCACATTCAGCATCTCTTTAGCGTTTAAAAGCTTTTAGACATGGAACACGTGGCATGGCCGTCTTTGTGTGCGTCATGGCTTTTAGCTTCCATATAAAGAATGGAGATGAAATGTTTGCACGACAAATATCTGGTATGCAGGAGTGACTGATAGCATCACCTTTGGTGTGAGCTTATTTTGCAGAATCTGTGACTTTACTGACAAACATGAACTTGAGAGACTCTCCTCCCACCCTCTCACTAGTCTAACCAAGGCTGTGATTGTCCAGTACATTTTCTCAGTGTCATCATTTAATAGATAGAATGTGGACTTCTGGAGTCGACTGCATTGAGTCCAACAGCAGTCAATATTTAGAAATGTAGAAATTCCTTCTGCATTTGCTTTTTATGCACTTTATGTAATGGACTATGCTGTATGCTGTTAGCATGGATGGAGGTTGAAATCTAGACACACTGATGGTCTGATGACTGTTTTAGTTTTCCAAAATCTTTTTGATTATTTTGCCCAACACTGTCAGGAGAAAAAAAATAACAACTTTTCAGCCATGCTAGTGGTAAGGCTCCAGAGACGACAATGTTTGGTCAACCCGCCACTTTGGTCCAGAGGGCGTACAGACATTCGTGCTGACCAGAGAATGAAGCCAACTGACTTTGTTGATCCCCTGAGTTTTCCTCTAACACCACCATGAGGTTGACATTTGTTTTTTTGTCAAATTTCTCAACAACTATTGGACAAATTGTTATGAAATTTGGCACAGACATTAATGTTCCCCCAGGATGAACCATTATCACTTCTATGATTATTTTCATCGAGCACCATCATCAGGTAAAAATTTCAATTTGTCCAATACTTCAGGACCACAAAACAGCTAAATTAATCCCATCAGACCCAGCTGTACTTTGTGTTCAGTGACAATTAACAAATGCTAGCATGCTACCAAGCTAAGACAGAGAATATGGTGAACATAATGCCTGCTAGAATCATCATGTTAGCAGTCTCATTATGAGCATATTAGTTAGCTGATGTGCAAAAGTACAGCCTCACTAAGCTGCCAGCATGGCTGACTCTGTGGGTGGGTGGGGGGTCAGCCACATGACTGACGTGAACCAGGGACGTCCATGATCGGCACCTTCACCTTGGGCCAGCTGGGCCCAAGAGATGAGGTTTAAATTACAAATTACAGATGTATTACTGTGCTTTCAGACCTCTGTGTCTGCTGCTTTCAGCTTCATGTTGATGTAACAGCATTCAGTTCAGACTTGTGATGAAAGTGTTACATCAATGCTGTGATGTCTGACTCTGTAAGATTTCCATGCAGTTGCTCAGGTGCTTATACAACCATGAGAACAACACGGAAAATTAACAGCATATTTATGTAATAAAGTTTCTGACAGGTGTTATAGTCACTGCTGCAAAGCAATTAATGTCTGCATTGCGAGCATGGTCTGATTGTCTTCTTATTGTCCACGCAGACTGCCAAATAGGACTCTTAATTTGAAACTGCAATCAAACAGAGGTTTTCCAAAGGCTTAACATCAGAGGCGAAGTCTCTGAGAAGTTCCCCAGACAATTTCACTGCAGTATGAGTGTACTTTTCAGTGTTATCTCCGGGTAGAGGAGGTAGGAGAAGGAAGTCATGCAATATCAGTCGGCAATATGTTTAGCTGAGGGTAAGAAATAGCCAGGCTTGTAATTGCTTTGGGGCAAGCTAGGATGGCTCCTCTGGCAGCAGGAGATTTTCTTTTGGTCAACCATGAGGGCAATAAGACAGATAAGACAGAAGGGAGAGAGAGAGAGACTGAGAGAGGAGAGAGGAGGGAGATTTTCAGATTTTCTGAAGTGTTCAGATGAAATAGAGGCATTATCGTCCCACGAGGTTACAATGAAAAGCCCACAGTTGGCTGCCCTTCCAAATTCTGAGGTTTAGGAGAGGAAAACACATATAAGACTGAGAAGGAAAAGAGGAGAAAGAGTTTCGATTTCTGAGTGTGTTTCTGCTCATGAGCATCTTTTACAACTGTTTGTCCCCAGCTTGTGGCAACTGTCAGACAACCCTCAGAGGAATCGTGTCGCAGTTTCGGTTTAATGTTACTATCAACAGCTTTTCTCTGAACGACTTCACTCCTGTTTCATTACCGCCTCTCTACAAGATAAAACCTGCTGAACGATACAGGAAGAGGGAGTGAGGCACCTGCAGCCACTGATGTGGGCGACTGTCTCCTGCAGTGGTAATGTACATTACTTGCACTGTCAGGACAGAGCTTGTTTACTGTCTCTAAGGTGTGTCCTTTAATTAATAGCTCCAGGGCTGTTCTGTGTTAAGCTGTCTGGAGTGGGAATGAGGTTTTAAAGTGGATCAGTTGAGTTTACTCTCCACCCCTGCAGTAGAGATGTTGGTTAGAGCTGAAACAATCAGCTGATTAGCTGATGGTCTGAAAAATAACTGTCAGCTATTGTGATAATAGATTAATCGTTAAAGCAAGTTCCAGCTCTGAAACAGTAAATCATTCAGCGTCTGAGTCTTTCCCAGTATAATATTCCTCTCCTGTACAGTGAGGCTGCGAACCGCAAACTGTCAACAAATGAGCTACAAACAGTTAAACAATCTTTTGACATTCTGCAAAAGTTCCTGGTTCATCCTCGACAACTTTTAATCAGCTTTCAAGAGATTTGTTATGCAGTACAAGATAAACCCTGACTGATGTTTCACAGGTGTTCTTTTTATCTCGTGATCCGATACTGAAGCTTGGCACCCTGCATGACATGCAGCAGAGAGAACCTGACGAGCTGATTTAAGGGACTGTATCCAACGTGAATGCAAATTGTCCAAGAGAGCTTTCAGAACTTTACAACATGCAATATGTCTCACGGAGCTATTACCGCCGGTTTTAAATTACACTTCACTTCACACGACCTTCACATTCATCTGAGCCTCAACCCATTACAACCTCCAGTTTTTTAAGAGTAACTTCATGCAGTCTAATCATGTGGTTTGTCCTGCCACAACCTGCACAGCCTGGCACTATGAGACTACAGCTGGGTGTGGACACAGTGTAACAGAGCACACCCAGCATCACATCAAGGCTCCTCAACTACGTTGGTGTGAACACACCCTTAAAAAACATGAAAAAAATCCATAATGATACCAAGATACTGAACTAAAAAAATGCTCCCAGAGCTCCACAAAGGAGGCAGTCAGTGCTTAACACAAAAGCTACAGTTCAATGACCAATGAATGAGTCCTTATCTCAACAAAACGCTACTCTTCATATACATGCTCTTCACATGTAGACACAGAATCATCATTTCCATTTCACTGCGTCCCGACTGATCAGCAAGTGAAAAGACAACAGATATGATAACCCTTTAGCTACTGATAGACAACAGCTAACGTTAGCATTCAACCACTTCTTAGCTAGGATTACCGTTTAATAGTGTTACACAATACGATAGGTAAGGCCTGAATTAATTCTTAAATATCCATTAATTCAAGGATGGGAGTGAAGCACACTGGATGCATTTGGCCACTGTTAAAAACTATTTAACATTTCCATTTTTCACTTCCACCTGCACCACTGAAAGTCACTCAGCTTTGATTTAAACTCAGTTTAGACTCAGGTGGTTTTCGCTGTTTTGCCACTAGATTAATTTGTCATATGTTAACATATTATGTCATGGTGATATTTTATTGACAAACTTACACAGATACAATTTGTAGCATGAAACAGTTTAACCCAGATTAGCAACACAGACAATCTGAAAACCTTCCAGTCTAGGTGTTGCCCATGTCTGATAGAAATCTGACTACAGATACAAATGCAGATATTTTTCTTCAGTAACCTGATACAGATAATAGTATTACACGCCTACATTGTGGATACCAGAGGACATCATATCTAGGAATTAGCTTTTTGTAGCCCATCTGGTGATTCATTTGTGTTGCTCAAAATGTTCCCTTTTTGTTTGGCAAAGTTCCTGGATACATAACATCCTAATGAGATACAACAATCTTATTAAACCGAACACATTATGCCTGGAGGCACATCCTTTTTCATCCCTTTCTTTGAATCTCTTAAACTGTTATTTTGTTAAGAGTTCAGCAACATAAAACACAGGTATTTCCATTCTCATATTGAACTCTATTATGCTGTCTCTGGCTTTTCACATTATAACCAAATGCCCTGAATACCTCCTGTTGCAAAACATTTACTCTGCCAGTTGCTTTGCTCCGGCAAATCATAACAAATGTGCACAACCACATCATCTACAGTAATGCTCCTGTTTCTTTGCCTCCTTGTTCTATGCTTTATTTCCCCAAACACCCATTTTCCAGTTGGGCAGTTAATTGAATTCAGAGCTGGGTGTAAACTAGTGGGTCCTTAGCCACAGTTGCCTGCTTGCAGTGCATGAGTTAGCTGAGGTTAGATTAACTAAAGCTGGGCTCAGATAGAGCAGCCAATGGTGCATAGATACACCCACTGAGCAACTCATCATGTTATTTGATGCCGGATGCTGAGTTGCTACTGGCTCTCAACACAGATGCAGGAGTAAATCAGCTGCTCTGTTGTACAATGAGAAAGTTTAGAACTCAGTGAGATGCTTGATTTGCTTTTGGCTATAATGACAGAAGATGGATAAATGCAGCAAGTAAAGATGCTTGATGGTCTTAATATGCCAAATGATCCTGCTGGGGAGACAGTATGTCTAGAACAAATTGTCCTGGAGTATTTAGAGTATTCGTTATGCGGCATCCTAAAAAAAATAGTGTCTGCAGCGCAGTATTACAGTTCAGTATAATCTTGTCCTTCTCTTCAGAGCACCACTTAAAGTCAAAGTGTTTCATCCCTGACAGATCTGGCCCTGCACGTCCCTTTTCATAGCACTACATTTCTTTTCAAATATTCATCTAAATGCATTATTCTCATCACTCCAGCTCACCACTGAAACTACAGCAGTGAAAAAAAATAAAATAAAAAAATAATGCCGCATCCGAGCCGACCTTACTGATGGCTCCGATAGTGGCTTTAAAAATAGCCCTGGCTGTCCTCCTCTCCTTCCTCACTTCTCACAACACGCCACTGTCACTGTGTCGCACCTGCTGTGGTGAGACCATTGCATAACCATCTCTGCTCATGCAGAAGATCAGCGTTTCTCTCCAGCGACACACTGAGTGTGTGTGAGTGTGTGTGTGTGTGTGTGTGTGTGTGTGTGTGTGTGTGTGTGTTCTCTAAGGCTTCTAACAGAGAACAGTAAAGGACTCTGAAGGTCAATACACACAACAAACAGGACCAAATGCACTTTTTCCACACAAATATAACTCTGTGTGATACCAAGACAACTTCTCACGGTGGGTTTTTATCATGTTTGCAAAATCTGACTTTTAAAACAGTGTGACGTCTTCAGCTAGGATGCCCTGTCAGAGGAGAGATCACCTTGTAGTGTTTTAAATAAGAATTCTTTGAAGAATGACCAACTTTTTCTGGGAATTTGGTGACATCTAAAACCAGAATAGGAAAGAGAGAAGGAAATTAATTATCTATGAATAATTGATTTATAAACTTACCGTGCTTGTTAATTCAGACAGGGACAGTGAAAAGCTGTTCACAAGGAAGAGGAATCATTAAACACTACAGTCAGATGAAACAAATGAGCTGTTTGTTAAATCAAAGCTGAAATCCTGAACGTTTTTGGCCGCTGCAATGGCAAAAGGGCTACAGTTAAGATTGTTTTAAATGTCATAATTGTTATGGAAAAATATAACTTTCCGGTTCTACTAATTACTTTAGACAAATGTTAACATTTTATGGCATTATCAACATAGTTGGGTACAAACGAGAAAGGTCGGCACACTCTGTGGCTCTAAAACAATAGTTTAACTTTTGAATCTTCCTCCGGCCCCACCAGAAGATGATCTTATATTTCGAAACATTGCATCTAAAAGAGAATGAAACTATTTATTTGTCCTTTGTGCTCTGCAGCAATGTATATTTTTTTTCTTGCACCTGACTATTTTTGCCTGGATGCAAGCACACTTAGTCCCTCTTCATTACCAGCATTGTAGTGAGCCTTCCTGCAAATACAGGTCACTAACAGGCCAGAAAAACAAGCTAATTATGCTACTTTTTCAGTCACACTGTCATGGTGGGGTCTGACGACTGTGGCGAGGTGAGAGCTGCATCTCTTCTCTGACAGTAGGTGGTGATAATAGTGTTGAAAGGTTGGCATTTAGCAGAACAGACGAAGAATAATCTGTATATTTGTGCAAAAAGGAGGAGGGAGGCTGGATTGCTTATATTTATAGTGCTGATGCCATTCCTTGAAAATTCATTCTTTATACTACAGATGCAGGTATCAATTAATTAATCAATGGCACAATTAAGAATTTCCCACAGAATTTTACAGCATACCATCTGGGCTGAAAAAAGTCTGCTTAAGTCAGACAAAATTCTTTAAATCTTTATGAAATACAATATTAAGGGTTTATTAAAGAAGCAGCAGCGCTGCATCTAACTTTGATGGTGAGGTGCATCAGCATCTGTCTAACTCAGCTCAGCAGGAGACTGATCAATCACATTGTTCGAGTGCGTCACAGCAATTAATCAGAGCATGGTCTGGGAAAAAGGAATAATCTAGTGAAAAGATGAAATTAGTTCGCTAACCACCAGATGGACACATTTTACCAAGCAGACTCTACATCAACCTAAAGTTTATCGAGAGAAGCACTTCTGGCCTCCAGGTCGTATATGAGCTCTTTGCTAAACTGCAAAGGCTCATGTCAAAACCAGCTGCAAACGGCGTCATCATCACTACAATGTGACATTATATGCCTCGCCAACGAGAAGCAGTTCCAGCCATCGCAGAGGTTGGAGTGATGTGTGCTCAATCATTTAGTAAGGCCCTTGAAGGAAAAAGTTTCCCCACCACTGGCTTACCACCTCCACTAACTAACTTCCTGAAGGACACACTGCTCTTGTTTGTGTATGGTAGGATAACCCCCCACGCAGAAGGAATATCATTAAGAGACACACACACACTTAATATGCATTATGCATTTGCACTGGTGGACACAAGAAACTGTGAATCCAGACTCAGGAGTCAAACTGCCCAGCCACATCGATCCAATAAAAAAAAGCCAACAAGCAATTTTCGAAGGACTGAGGCATTATTTTTGTTTATGCCTTGAGGACTTATCAAGCTTTAAATCAGACGGTAAGTGAGCTATACCACAGTGATTAGTTTAGGAAAGGTCACGCAAGTAAAAGTGTCAATGTATGAGAACAATCCACGGCAGATTATAAGAAGATTGACAAGCAAACCATACATGGTTGAATTTCAGTTAATCCATCCTACATGTACGTCAATAAACGCACCATGTACACAAGGCAAACAAGTACAAACGCACAAAATACAAAAGAAGAAGAGCAAACACGTAAATGAGTGAGTAAGAAAAGCAAGATCGGCAGGTTAAACTAACAATGTGCAATTTAACAAGATCTACACCAAGAAGTGCCTTCAGCATTTATCAAGTCAAATTCTCCCAGCTTTACAAGGAGAACCCGTAATAAACCAAGAAATAACAAATAGCACTTGTGCCTGGACAGCCTGCCTTGAGTTTTAATGCTGACTTTAATTGCTCTGATTTATTGAGTTAACTTATCCATAAACCGTCCTTATGTGGCCTTCACACCAACCATTAGCTCTGTCCATTTTAATATCGCTGTAAAGCACTTTAAATAGTTTAATGCTCTCTTTTACTGAGATGCTGAGAAATACACTCAGCTGTTGATCTAACTCTCCACGGGTTGAATGTCTAATGCCTAGAAGATTGAATGTCCATGCAGTTACAATGAGTTTCTCCGCTCATGGCATTATCATACAAGCCAAAACTGTACAATACCGCATGCATTTTTTAGAATAACTATTAATAATTGATGAAATGTAACAATCACTCAAGTGTAGCCTGTTCAGAGAAGTATATTACATTTTTATTCAAGGATCTAAAAGAATGATTTTTCATCATTTTTGTCAACATAATCTCACTGTGTGTGAATAGTCTCATCTTCAGAGGAGCTCCTGTAAATTGAGTGAGTTAAATGACCTTTTTCTCTTCAAACACTTCTTTAAATGCTAACTTTTAATGGGTTTTAGGTACAGACCAGGGTTTTGACTGCAGCACGAAAGTACGAACGTCTTCTTATACAAGCTTTGGAAAACTTTTAAAACTTGTTTAAGATTCCTTAATGATATTTCTTTCATTTTACCGTTGTTTCTGTACTTAATGTTCCTCTTAATGCATACTGAGTAACACCTTTCATGTATTTGGACATCTCTTTTTGAACACTAAAGAGAGCTTTGGAGAGGATTTTGTATGCCGTAACATAACACACTCAACTGGTTTGATCTGCGACTGTCTGACTCGCTGAAATGAGATGGATTTGAAATTGCGATCCAAGACGTCTGCTGTGAATTATGTGACCTGTATTTGCTGTGAGGTGTATCGAGTGAATTATAGCAGGACTGCTGGGCAACAGTGCTCAATTTCAATTACTGTTATCACCCGCTTTAAGAGGTGCGCGCATCAAGAGGCAATGCAGTCTTCAACCAAACAGAATGGCGTCGTAGGTCAATGCACAGATAGAAAGCAGTCTTTGACAGTGAATGGAGCTCTGTCGAGAAGAATCAAGATGGAAGTTTCATAAGCTTTTGTGATTATTCGCCGCTACACCATTAAATTGAGCAAAAGTTCAACTCCCACTTTAAGATTGGATTCTCCGAGTTTTGTTTGAGAAAGTGTGACGTTTTACTGCACACATACACTGAACCTTTTCACTGAGAGAGGAGGGCCTGTAGAGGCAGGCAGGCTGATACTGACTCTGCTGATGGTGCTAAATGTTCTCAGGACATTTCATTTCCAAAAGCCTCTGCCACAGCAGTAGCAGGCAAAAGGTGGAGTTGTTGAATGGGATTATTTAGGAGGACGGAAAATCAGCAAGAGGTAATGCAGCTTTAAACTCGACTGTATCACTATATCCTTCATGCATAATAATGCACATCAATAGTGTTATGTTGTAAGTCAATGCGTGTGATCTCGCGTGATGTTACACCTTCACCAATGAAATGGACTTCTATCTTTTGTCAGTTAACTGCATTTTGTAACACTCAAAAGTCATAAATTATTTTCAGCCAGTTAATGGTGACCAATATTAAGACAATTAAGAAGAGATGCACTTAGGTTTCGTTTGCAGAATAGTTGATTTTGCTTAGTATGGTTTTATCCAACTGCAATTTTGCAAATAAAATTACATTCTGCAGAAAAGTACATTCAAGGTTCTTTCTTGACATTGGAAACAGCAGCTCTACGTTTAAAAAAAGCCACTGAGTGACTGAAGGTTTTGCAAAGTAAGCTGGACCTTGCATTACTCATTTTTTTTTTAATTATTATTAAGGTAAAGAGAACTTAAAGGTATTCTATAAAATTTGGTGGAGCCATGTAAAAAAAGGGTCAGATTCCTCCATCCTGAAAGAGGCAATGCACTGTGTGGAAAGAAGAGTTATTGCCAACGAATTTACAAACCACAACCATCATTTTGCACCCATTCTGATGCTGTTTGAGCAAAACAAGTCATGTGAATTGCATTAAACTTGCTATATTATATTGCACATAAAGTAAACAATGCAAAACATAAGCATTTTGAGTGTGTGTTATAGTGTTTCCTATGCTGAAAATCACTTCGCGCAACAACAAAAGAGGGACATGACGTCATATGCAAACAACCTATTACAGGAAAATATATACCCGTTCTTGTCGTCTTCATGGATTTGGAAATCTGGTTCCAACAAAATAACCACAAGGCCCAACGTCATGGTTTGCATCAACAAAACAACAGCACAATGTGTCTTATCTGACTGCTCTGGTTGTAAACTGACATAGATACGAGATATGAGACATACTTAATAAAACACTATTGCTGTATCTCTCTCTCTAAGCCCAACTCCTCCATCCCCCTGGCTTGGCATTTTCAAAAAGGCGGAAAAAAAAAAATCCTACAGGGCAAAATAATAATCAATATGTAAATACAGTTGCTTGGCCAACAAAGAGAGCTTCTTTTCCCAGCTACACTGTGAATGTCACAAATACCTCCAACATTTTCATTATTTTTACAGGTTTGTGGAGAACCATGAAATGAGGAGGATTTGCCAAAGTGCAAATTTAAATTCGAACCCATGCAGTCCTTGAATGATGTAGTTTCAAACAGATCTCCTAATCTTTCATGTCTTGATCTTTTATCCACTGGGGCACCTTGCAAAATGTTGCTGTCTGAATGAAGGTAGTCCACGTAACTCTCCAGGCACGGCTCGTTTTAACTCTTAAACCTTTCGTAATCAGGTTGTGTCAATGCTCTGTGTTCTCAGTAGGCACAGTGAAGACAAATATTAGGGAAAATAAAAGAAATAGCTTAATCATAATAGAAAAGAGAGAGAGGGAAAAGAAAAGGAGCTATGGTGAACAGGACAAATAAACAAATTATCTGTCCAATGAGGTGTTTGAGGCGAAAAGTGGAAGCGTGCTGATTATTTCAAATGACCTTATTTATTGTATTTATTCATCGAAGAGCCGTGTTTAAAGTTTTCCTTTTCTTGCTGGCCCACAGTCCCAAGAAGCAGATATTATTGAAATACCAAATTTGCATCTAATCTTATTTAGATGACAGAGGGTGCTGGCTCAAAGTGAAGTGCTGGCTGAGTCAAGCTCTATTTTTCTATATTAGCACGCCCTCAGTAAAACACACATGAAAGAAATGTTGCTTTTTTGCCAAATTTGTCATGTCTTCAAAGCTACCTTGACTAAAGGACAACCTCAATGCATGGCATGTTGGTTTAATAGTATTTCCTTAGACCTGAGAATTGATGCTACAAGGTCATTTCAGCAAACACTGAATCAGTATGAAAAATGGATGATTGTGTTTCGGGCTGTACCTGAATCCAAGATGACTTTTTGTTTCCAGCTTGGGCCAATGCTTTGTTTGTGTCAGATATGAGACCTGCAAGCCTCCAGAATAAGAACAGTAATGCACATTGTAGAGCAGTGTGCAACAGGTGCAGCATCAAGTACACAAGCTCAATCTAAGATTACACCTAAAAGGCCCTGAACAACACTTTGGCTGCATGCAGCAGGTATTTTGTCCCTGCTACTGCACACTGGTCAGCTGTGTGAAAACGGTCAGACTCTTCAATGGAACCCCTGAGGGATAAAACTATTATTAGGATATACAGAAAAACAAAGGATCAAAAGACTGAATTGTGTTTTTCCCACACAATGATATACCACCTAACCAAAAATAAAAGATACCATCAGAAAACTGATATGTAGTTCTGGAATTAGTAGAGTGATATATTAGAGGAAAGAAATACTTTGAAATGACAGCAAACCTTTGACCCTCAGCAGGGTCTCCTCCTCTGATGGTGTGAATCATTAGTGTTTCGTGGGAGGGTGCAGTGTAGATATTAATGAGATGTAGTCTTTGAGTTTACAGACATATTACGGGCTCCAGACATTTACAGCTGCAGTTCACAGCGGCACTTTCGGAAACAGTCACCACATTGGAGGCAATGGCTTTTTTGGAGTGGCTGTTAAAACTAGTGGTCGACCGATGTGGGTTTTTCAATGGCCGATGCCAATATTTAGACAGCAGGAGTATGTATTTAACACTAATGTTATTGTCTGCATTGAAGTGCACTTATTCTAAATAAACAATCAACAAAATAAAAATCTATAGGTAATCAAAAGTTTAAACTTTTTGACAAAAAAAAAAAAACAACAAAAAACTAATGAATGAAAAATGAAGTTTTAGTGCACTTAAGCAAGGCAATTATCAGCAGACAGCAGCTCACATGTTGGAGCTCACAGCAGCATCTCTTTGCTTCTGGTCCCAATGAACATTTAACACTAATCTCTTACTCACACAGAAAATTATTTGAAAACAAACAATGAGCAATGCCTTGGACGTGTCTGGAGACATGTATTTTGATTAACTGGCCTCGTGAAGGCTGGCATCGGCTGATGTTGATTATCTCTAAATGGCAGATAGATATCGGCCCAGCTAATCGGGCGACTGATTAATCGGACATAAGTTAAAACAGTAAAATGTTCAGGGAGAGATAATGTGTGTTTGAACAATGTAACAAACAAATGTGTTTGTGGGTTGGCTAAAAAGTAAAATGGGAAATTTCCTCTGATAAGTGAACATCAGAGTGCTGTTTCGCAAGTGTTGCCAGTACTTTGATATCACTCCTCACCGACAGCAGCTCCCAAACGGCCAAAATAAATAAGCACTGGATGGTGTACTAGTACGACTAATTCTCCTGAATCATAATAAATAAACAGACACAGGATCTGAGTTTGTTCTGTGTGATCCACCAAATTGTAGCAACAGGACAAAACATAATCTTGGCAGCCAGTCGGCCCACGTACCACCGTCTATTACACAGCCCGAATCACACATGACTACAATCATTGCTTCGCTGGTCAGGTCAAGAGGTTTCAGTCCTCTCTCCTGCAGCTGTTGAACATCTCTGAATAAAATCTCGTCTGTCCTTTACAGACTTTGAGAGGGTTATCAATGCCTTCATCTCATCTTGTGGACTACAAGAAAGCCAACTCTGACCTCAGTGTGAGTTTGTTCTCTGCAGCTGCTGCAGGGCTTATAACAAACTAAAAATTCCACTTTTTCTTTTCCTCTGGCCATTTGTGGAATTAACATTAGACTCTAATTTATAAGAGTCAATGTGGTTTAAGAATCAATCATCATATATAGTATATATCTCTTCCATTTTAACATTTTGAGTGTTGATTTATACTTTCTTGCTGCCTTTATTACCACTTACTCAAGCACTGTAATTACCTTGTTTGAGTTGAGTTGTTTGGGTTTTTATGGTACAACACAAACAGAAATTAGATGCTTACCGTAATGCTGTGATGGTCACTGTTGTCTTGGAATTTCTGTGGTAACAGAAATTCCCACACAAACATCACTACACTCTTTTCTACAGTAAAATATTTTGCATATACTCAACAGATTTGAAATTATAATTATTGATATTCAAAAGCTAATTACTTAGCCGCAAATGGCTTTCAGACTCACTAATGAACTGCTGTTGCAGAGTGTACTGGCAAAGCAGCCGTATTTACTGATATCAATTACAGTGAAATTGTGCAGTTGGAAATTCATAATGGTGCCAAATTATTGAATTATTAATTTGTGGTTTCTGTCCTTTAAAGATATTCTGCCTTCTCTGTATTGAAGAGTTTCCTCATCTCGTTTATGTTTATTACGTCAAACTGGTTTACTCCATTCAATTAAGATAGAAGTTGAGGCGGTAAATTCTCTGTATTTTTGTCATGGTTTTGCTGACCTGGAAAGGACAAAATCCAAGTTCATTAAAAAATACCTCTTCTGCACAGATGCATGAGCTGACACACACAGAGGCCGAATCGCACCAATGGTTTCAGAACATCTGACTAATTGTTTGGATGACAAGGCTGCAGCTAATGGGGAATAAATATGATTAGCTTAAATGATTTCCCTCGTATCAGTCATTAACATGAAACAAAGAGTTGATCCTCATCAAACCAATTTACGGTGGAGCTGTACTTGTCAGAATTCAATGAAATGGAAACATTTGAATATTAATATTAGAATACAAGTGTTTTTTTTCCCCCATTTCATCCATCAGGAGACTGGAAATCAACAGCAAGGACAACGGTGTCTCTTTTAAGCCAAATGTAGTGATTTCAGCTCAGACTTTTTAGATGAAGAAGCTTTTGGGGATCTCAGTTTCATGCAAAACTTACAGCCAAAGCACTTAGTCAAGTCAAGGCTGGATCACTGCCACTTTCCTCTCATTTCTTGGTATACTTATGATTTAAAAAGGCACCTGCAGGATACACACCTGCCTCAGCTGCATCAGTCACACAGGAAGTTATCAATACTATTGGGATTCAGTGTGTTATGTTGTGTCTCTTCTGTGTGTTCAGACTTAATTTGTGTTCTTAAGCAACCCAGTTTCCAATCTTAAGAAAAGTAATGCCACCTGGATTTCATGTACTGGTAATGAAGAAACAATTTACTGAATATACAAGTGAAGTCACGAAATGCTGCTCTCACAATACAATAACTGCTCAGAACAACTTAAGATTGTCTTTTATGACTGTTCACTAACAGCCCTTGTTTAAGGGTAGTGAAAGAATGTTGTTACCAGTAACCAAAACCACCATCTTTCCATAACCTTGAATAAAATGTTCTTGTAGTCTCATCAAAGCCACATATCAGAAGCAGAAAGCAAACCTTCATTGCACTGTACTGCAGGCAGTAATCCATTTGAGGGGGGTGCCATCCGCCTTGTATATGTTAGTCTAGTCTGCCTGAATCATTGATCCTGAATCTGACTGAGGGTTTTGCAACTTACAATCTATGGCCCCGACCACGGCCCTGAAATATCAGCAACCCAACTGTGGTGTATTGATAATATCCACGCAGCTGTCCATGGTGCTGAAGAAGCAGACACGTTTGTAATTGCACCTTTTTCTCTCAATCTTATGTCAGTTTTGCCTTGGATCTATAATATTCTCTAAACTATATAATATAAATAGTCAAGACTGTGGAGGGGCAAAAATATACTACTTACTGCAACAAGCGAACATAATCCAGACTCCAACACCAAGAGAGTATCTGGCAAAACCCTTTAGTAGTATACAAACGTAACACATACTGCACCCATGCACCAAATAACTCATTTGAATAAGTCTTACAATAAGCCCTCTCCTTCTCCATCCAACACAAACACAAATCTGCACAGCATAACAAAACCACAGGGCTTTCCTCACTACCACAGCTAATCATGTCAATCTCCCAAGATGCATCATTAATTGCACCTATCCAGACTCATCTCCCCTGGCCCGGACAGTAGCAGTTCCTCATCAGCTTTCAATAGATACCTCTGCGCGTGGATCAATGGGACTATTTGACAACTGGAAGTCCGAATGGGAATTTGACGGCGTGCGCTTGTGTCAGCCGGTTGCGGCTGTAATTGGGCCCGCCTGCCAATCACTGTCAAGTTTGTTAACAACGAAATGACGACGCAGCTTTGGAGTCCTGCCTGTGCACTGTTGATGCGCCAAGATGGTGAAACGGGAATGTCGGTCAGTGTCAAACAAAGAGAACAGGTGCTGACGCTGCTTATTTAGCACGTTTCATGATAGCTGCACAATGGGCTCATTATAGTTAATGGCCCAGGTTTTTTCATGGGGGAATTAATCATTATGTTTGGCTGGATAGCAACTTGAGGTCCAAATTAATTTGGACTGCAACATCAGCGCAACATGCAATTAAATAATTAGGATATTCTTCAATGACCCTCACTCTCGTTTATGGTAATTCAGTGTAACCTTGCATTACATAACATTTTTTTAGCAGCTGTAATCAAGCCAGCGGTAACAGAGTAGTGCGCAGGCTGGGGTGTGTGGTGTTTCTGCAAATTTTAATTTCGACATGTGTGTTTGTATGATAGTATAACCTTAGGAAAGGCATTTTTGGACAGATAGGATTTTTTTTTCCAAGTCTACAGTATCTTAACACAACACTTACATAACAATATGCATATTTAAAGAGTTGATGGTTGCTGTAAATGTTCCTCCTTTCCGTACTGGTTGTGAAGAGATTTCGGAACTTTTTTTCCAACTTTTTATAGACTTTCTAAAATTCTGACAACCAACCTCTACATTGCTGCAGCTCGTTCCCAAATTCAGCAATTCAGCAAGTCACCAATATACCAAACGTGCACAAGCAAGGGAAATAACTGACAAAAAAATCCCACTTCACTGACCCAGTTACTCCACCATGCAACAGAAAGAGTCCTTATTGTTTCGGCACGTTATCTTCACCCCCATCTTCCTTCCTCATTTACTCACCCTTCCTCTCATCACAGCTACCACCCTCAACCATCAAAGTCATGTAGTCATGCTAATGTTGCAGCAGCTTTATGTCTGCGAGAGCATATGCTCTGCTGCAGCAGTTATCTGAGGGCACTGCCAGGAGAGCTGCTATCTGAGCTGCAGTCTGGAAGCTACGATAGATAAGATCCCATCAGCTCCTGTGAGTACGACTCGCTACACGGATGATCACAATCCTTTACTTTCATTCATGACTCAGAGGGTTTGAGTAAAATAACAGTTCATGAGTGAACTCACTTGAACCTTAATAAATGTAATCACCATGCTCATCACTTCACAGCCCATTCCATCACACTGTATTGTTTAGCTATTCAGTTATTCATTTTCTAAATCCCACTTTCCTTTTGGTGCAAATGTCTGGTGATCTATGTTCAGGTATTTTCATTAAATATCTGCTTTTCTGAAATGCTAAGTGTGGATTTAAGTCTACTAAAACAGAAACTCTACAGTTTTGAGGACAAATTGGTTTTGGAGCAAACAGAACGGGTCAGTGTCTCTGGAAAGTTTTTCATCAACTCGGCTCTCATATCAGTCAAGACTAGAGTGTCTGTGCATAGGAGTGTGACTTTCATTTCAAACAGGAGGAAAGATATTGTCGATGTGAGTCTTTACAGTGAATCCTAATACAGTTCTGAGGAGAACGCTTTGCTTACCCAGCCTCAAAGTAAGATGAGAGGCAGTAAAGTGGATTGCTAACTACACGAGAAAAATACACACAGTAGAGGATAGAGACACACCAACAGAAAGCACACATGCCAACACCATAAGGCTGTCTTTGTGTTTTCTTTTACTGCCATATTCTAATAATATCATTGGTTAAAGTTCAATCTGATTCTGACTCTACACGCTGTTTTTGCCCCTGCTGCCTTTCTCTGCCATTGCTGGCCTCTTTGTGCTGCTGGGTAAGTTGGCTGAATGAGTCTGTCAGTAACCACTCAGCAACGGACTCAGTCAGTCACCAAAATATTTGTCCAATCGCCCAACCCTAAAATGCAGTGGCACTCAGAGAGGGCACATAAGTATCCCCATGTCTGCCTTATGCCTTCTAACCCTGAATCGGATCAACTTGTAAAAAGGAGACGAGACACAGTGCTGGTGTGAAGCGTTGAGTCAAACTATATCCAGGTGCTTCTCCTCCATCATTAGCTCCAGCTCCTTCTCCATGACACTCATTTGTCCAGAGTCAACATGCTAAAGTCCCTGCCTTCACCTGTGACCTTAGTGGGTACACCTACATCTGAGCTTGCAGCTGGTAGAACACAACTACTCCTTTAAATTATGTCACATATTTTTCATCACATTTCTTAAATTAGATCCATGGGGGAATACTGTCATGGGAGGACTTTCCCAAGAAGCAACCATCATAACTCAATTGTGACGCCAGTGCCTAAGAGCTGTAAGATGCAATTTATCTAATGGCGACACGGCGATTCCAGAAAACTGACTGGATTGTAGTCAAGAGGAAAACCCCCAGCATCTCTTTGGAAATACAAATTCAATTAACTTTTTTTACTTGAGTTTAGAGTTTCAGCAGATAATGTCACCTCCTCTAATGCGTGTCTTGGTGTTGAAAATCAGTGTTAAATTAAGACACTTTAAAAGGATCCAGAGTGGAGTTTGATTAGAGGGCAGTGTCCCCTTGATTGCCTTGCCTATCACATTGATCATGGTGATGGCTGATTACTCAGGCCACCTGCCACTTCAATGTGCTTTCCTGGCTCCAAACAACTCTCCAGATGGTGGTGACCCCAAGCGACAGACTTGAAAATGTCCCTTAAAAAAAACTATTGCTGATGTCATGGCCACTTGTCCAACAGTTGTTGAAGTCGAACATTACTGACTGGGGTGTGACCAGATGTGTCAACGCAGAGCATGAAACAGCACTTTTCTGCTCTGACAGTCATTGCCGTGATTGTCATAAATGCTTGTGTGAACAATGTCTGCTGGACATTGTTCAGAGTTATGTGCATGTCAGACATGCTCTCACTTACTGGAAATATTCTGTGTGGTTTAGGTGAGGGGTGGAAGCTGGGTAGAGGGCGCAGGAGGTGCAGGAGGACTCATCCATAACAATGACTGTGTGTTCATATCAATACTACATATATTTGGACGTATTCGCAATGTCAACGAAAGAGAGGGCAGTAATACACAGGCAAGCAGAAAAGAGGATGAGGCAGCTACACTCCGTGCAATGCTGTCGATACAGCCACTCGCTCCATGTGTAGCAGGGGAGCAGTGCATACAAAGAATGACGTGTGTGAATACGACCTCAGAGATTTCTCCTGAGGTGGAAATGATTTTGGCCAAAACATTGCAAATGTTATTGTCTCGTGGTATATACCATCATACCGCCCAACATGGATAAAGAAAACCATTGTTGACTGTAAAAAGACAGAAAAACAGTGCTCTCCCCTGTCAAAGTTAGACGTTGTACTGACCCATCCATCCACCCAGAAGTCCTTACTGTGAGGTTCTGCAGCACTAGTAACTACATTACACTACTTTGCCTTGATGCCAGTAAAAAAAAAAATCAGATGGCTGTTAAAGGTCCTTGTCAGGTATACACATTTGTCAAGGGCTATATATACAGCCAGATTTGGCCCACAGGCTGCTATTTGCCTCAGTATACAGCAGTCAAAGCTCTCACCTCTCAGCCAGAAAGTATTACTGGAAATGCAGTTCCCCCACAGTTCAACTACAGAGCTCTGACGTCAGTGCTTAGTCCACAAGTGTGACGTTCGCTTTCCTTGTGTAAAACCTTCAACTAAAAGGTGTAGATAGAAATCTGTTATAATGGCCAATTTCAACCTAAGGAAGAACTGGTCAATGCCAATTTGTGAATGTGTCAGCTCAGCTCCTCTAATTCAGACTTGCTGCACGAACACACCTCCATAACACCTTTAGACATCTGTTTCTGTGAGTATAAATATATCCATTCATACCAACCTGCAAAAAGCCGCACAGACTGGATATTTCAATTAAAAACAGCGCTGGTTATTCTTTGTCACCTGTGCAAATGTAACGTGAGGTACAGTGAGTCACGCTGACGTCAGCATATACACTAAGACTGACCTTACCATGACTAACCATGTAGTTTCCAAGGTAACAAAAGCAAAGGGATCCAGGGTTCATCATCTGTTACTCTTATACTATTCTTTTTTTCTCCTCATGTGGGCAAAGGTTAGGAGCAACAAGCATACAAGTATAGGATTACTGTACACATTTCTTAATCAGTTTGCATTAAAGCATGTCAAATTGATTACATTGCTCATTAAATATGATCATCTATGTAGTAAGTTCTCAATTCAATTCAATTCAATTCACTATTCCTTTATTAGTCCCACGAGGGGAAATTCCAAATTACAGCAGCATCAATAAAGCGGATAGAGTAATATAACAAGTGCATGCAAATTAAAAACAACAAGTATATATTTTCTTTTCTACTATACATATATATTTTCACCAGCTGACACAAATAATTCAGCCCTCACTCTTCTGCAGCAAGCTAACATCATCTTCAGATTCAATGGTGGGACTACAAATAAAGAGAACATAGCCCAAATACTGTTTCAAGAATAATAGTTAAACCAGAGCACTAAGTACGAGTAAAAATTTGTTTGTAGTCCCGAGGACAGAGAGGATGAAATGGTGGAGAAAATGGTCGTTCTAACAATGTCTGTCCAATGTGAAGGATTTACAGGGATGGATTGGCAGAAATGGAATATAATATTCCTAATTATGTTTTCACTAGTGTAGAATCACCTGAAAATGAACCTGTTGAGTGATTGTTACCTTATTAATGAGCTCTTTATATCTACAGAAACAGTGGCAGTCCGCCATATTGCACCGCCATGTTCCTACAGTAGCCCTGGGCCGACGAACCAACACTGGCTCTATAATGTACGAGAGAGTCGGAATACTTCTGCCCTGGAGAGGTTTCAGTAACGTACTGGGGAGTTTTCTGTCGTGTGCCACGAGTGATGATTGAACACCAACACTCACAGAGTACATGACAGTGACTGCTGAGCATAGAGATTTTCTTTCTGGTGATTTATAGAGAGGGAGCCTGAGCTGGACAAGGTCTCTGAGACATCAGCAGAGGGACACAAATGTCAAAAGTGTCAAATGCCAACTGGCGTGGGGAGTCTCGGCCTGCCATGTTCATTTAATATGTATTGGCTTCATTCGGATCTTTACGAAGCTTTCTGTATAGACTCCTCATGGGCTTACTTGCCTCTCTCTAAATAAAAACCACAACACCACTCAAGACATTAAAGCCAACCTTATTATTTACAGAACTGTAAAGGTCCTGGGGGGTCTCTGGGAATGTGGGAATGGCCACTTCAGCCAGGGCATCTCAGTATTTAACATGTGGGGAGATAAGGGCTTTAAGGTAATTGGAGATCTATGTCAGGACATTTTTTTCTGCAATTTCAGCAACGGTCCAATCTACTCTAAGGTCTACAGTCCATTTGTACAAGATCCAGTGGAAATGGGAGAGGGGTTTTGTGTTATTTTAGTCTACTTATTCCCTGAAATTAGCTTACTTTATTGTTATTCTATTTTACATTGATGTTATCTTTTACTCCTTTTACACTTTATATTTATTACTCAGCTTTTATTCTCATGGTTCTGTAATTGTTCAGCAATCTCTGGCAGAAGAATTTCTTTTGGGATTAATAAAGTTCTATCTTATCTTATCTCTCACTTTCCTCTGTGAAATGTGAATTCCTGGATTAATTGCTACTTCTGGCAAGAACATGTATTTTGCAAAAATGGATCAACAGCTTCTCTGTGGTACAAAGAGGTCTTTAATGTATTATTACATGAGAGGATCGGCTCTGTGCTTAAAGATAATGATAAGCCACCCATGGACTCAGTAGGGAGAGCTCATTTATTGTCAGAGGGACTTTTCTTTGACCTGGAAAGCCTCAAGACAAAATACTGGTATTGGACATACTCACTTGGACTGAGGCTGGGACAAAAGGTGGCACAGCAAAATGTGAATGGACCTGAATTATGGGATCTCTAAGCAAAAGACACTGGGTTATTGTGTTCTTGACAGCTTTCACGTCGCTTTTTTGTTGGTGTTGTTGCTCTACATTGTTTCTGTCCTGCGTATGTGCATTTCTTATTGTATATTGATCATTTAATGGTCATTTGAGAGGAGTATGTGAAATCTCGGTTTATCCCATTCGCTTTTTAATTTCAGAGTGTTCAATAATTTTCATTGTCAGACCTGTTGAGCTGATAGCTGACAGTTGGGGAAACAGCCCAGTTGCTATTTTGAGCCACAGTCAGTTGACAGCTCGGTGGCAACTGTGTAGAAACGGAGCTCAAGACATGCAGCATTAATTTAGTAAAAATACACTTTCTGTGTGCTTCTGAATCAGATATTTCACTGGAGGAGGAATATATAGTTACCGGGGAAGAGAGAGATGCTGGAAACTGCTTGAAAAATCGTTATCCTAACTAGCACATTGAGAAATTAAACTGAGCAATTATTTTTGTGTTGCCTTTTTCACCACGTGCTAACACTGTAGCAGCTATGACAGAAAGCTACGTATGGGAGAGTTGGGAATTTTATTTTCCATCTTATCTACTAATGAGTTAAAGAGGGACTTTGATCTTACACTGCAGATTCCTCGCAAAAGATTAAAATGCAAATTACTTAACAGAGAACGGTTACGATGAGTATCAGAGAATATTTTCATAATAGTCAGAGAAATTGGTAAGATTAATTCTGAGCACCCAGACGGTGGGTTTAAAGGAGCAGTTTGTGGATTTTCAACCTTATTTCCCCATGTTAGTCATACAGGTTGCATATCTATAATGTCCACAGCTCTTGCCACTGTTGTCTGCATCACTGTATCCACCTGTAGCACCTGCAGCAATTTACTTCCAGCAGTCAGTGACATATTGGATGCCTGAAGAGAGTAGATAGTTGAAGAACTGCAGGAGGGATTTGGCAGTTTTGTTTTTTCTCTTCACCAGAGCTCAGTCTGCTATCAGAGCTGAGAACCGCATTTTTGGACAGCCACACAATTTCCAGGCATGCAGCAGACATTATGGATTCCTACACATTCTATAACATGTTTTCACAGTCAGAGCAGATTTGCTTAAGCCACAGCCAACCACAGAAGGCTAGAGACTGGGTGTAGCAAAGGCTAGGAGACTGGGATGTCGAGTTTTCCATCACTGATTACTGATTATTTTATTTTTATTTTGTTAAAATGGGTGCTGGGTTTCCATGTGAGGGAAATACACTTCCTCCCCAGAGTTGGATGAGAAGAGCAACATCACTGTCACACCTGCATGTTCACTACAAAGCCCCAAAGAACAACGAGTTGTATGTTGTTTTATCTGTTCACAAACAGAAATGTAAAAATGAAAGAGAAGAAAGAGCTGCTGCTTCAAGTTGCCCGCTCTGAATTCCCATTTTGAATTTTTCTTCTAATAATGGTTTGGTTTGGATTCATTTTGTCATGACAATCTACACATAACATACTTGTTCAAACATTCACCAAAACACAAAACAAACAAATAAAGAAACAAAAAAGACACTGATGTAATCAAACATGAAACATGGTAGCACACGATAAACTGCTACTGCAACTACTACAGTTATGCATAATATCGAAGCACGGCAGAATAAAAACACTGGAAGGCATAAAACGCTCTGCTTTGTTTATATTTCTTTAAACTGATCAGAGTCATCTTGGGTGATGCTCATTCCAGGATGCAGCCTGTGCTTGTGCAAAACAGTGTTGGGGGAACTTGTTCCAGTGGAACATTTGCATGGGGGAAGCCAGGCCCTGGCATTAAGATGGATGAATCCCACGAAAGAACCAGGAGCACCTGCCTTATTGCATGATCCGAATCTTCAAAATTTGGAATTTTCAGTGTGTAGGTTGCTCACTCAGAGGTTGTGACGAGGACTTTGAGCGTTAACACTCAGGAGGTGTAAGGGAAGGAGAACATCAGCTGAAAAGTCAGCCAATAGCAGGCTTAGACCAACAGCCTTCCTGTCAGTCAGACTGGTGTAGTCCTGGCCTGGTCCAGATCAAGATAAGGACAGACTGCTGTGTCCTCACAACATTACTTACATGACATCTTCAGTGTTTCTCAACATAGAAACATGTGAGGCTCTCTTATAATGTGACCATCTGATTTAATCATTTCAACTTTCTTTTTTTCTGAGAAATCATCTCTTTTCCAACAGCTTGGCATATCAGCTTTCTCAACTTTGGAGAGAGCCAGGCTAGCGGTTTCCACCTGCTTCCAGTCTTTATGGAAAGCTAGGCTAATGGCCTCTCCACTGTAGCCTCAGACACAAAGCACAGACATGAGCGTGTTGTCAATCTTCTCATCTAGCTCTTTAAAAAAAAAGCAAATAAGGTCATTTCCCAAATCTTCTGGAGCTCTTCCTTTAAGAAGTGCATAGCAAATGAATCCCTGAGAGCAATACTAGTCATGTTAGTTGCTATACCATAAAAGTGACAGCAAGCACATACTCATTTTCCTGTTGGATTAAAAGTGTAAGGGATCCAAATTCCTCTAACAGTCCTTGAAACAATATCTGACTTCAAAACTTTGTACTTTAGTTGAGCACCACTTCTTTTAGCCCATATAAGATATATATTCTTTGCTTTCTCCAAAAAGTTATTCTGCCCTTGGCTGTAGGAGGCTTTATGCACCATTACATCTGTTTATAGTGGATGGAAGTTTGATTGAGTTCCTAAATCCTAAGTTTGGCAGCACCCTGGTCCACTTCTGGTCCACTGACAAGGATGCCAGCTATCTTGGATAATAACCTGTGAATATGAGTCACACAGGGGAGGCAGGGGATACGAGTTCTGGGAGATGGTGTCAACTGTGTAATTGTTCATGATTTCAGCTTACAGATGACGGAAAAGAAAGAAAAGTTTATTTGTGTAAACCAACAATTACAGAACCACATGAATATCTATAAATTGTCCTGTCCTCAAAGTGCCTCCCCTGGCAGAGGCACATGGCAGACGCTACACACTTTCATCTTGTCACGTTTGCTCATTATGGGAGAGCGACACACCAGCTGTGACTGGATTCTCTCTCTTACCCAAGGCTGTACCGACTCGCCTGCATCTCCCTCCGCAATCTCGCAAAACAAATGAAGAAGCATTTCCTCACAAATGAACAAGGAAAAGAGGGAGAGAGAGAGAGAAGGGAGAAAACAAAACCAGGAACACTGTGTCAGGTGAATAAATGATATAATCACAGGTAACAAATGTCTCCTGGCTCTTGGGGCTTGGGGGTATTTGACTGTGTTATGATCACTGGTGTCGAGAGCGCACACACGCTCCTGTGAAGTTTTTCCTCCTGGATGAGGGTGCTGGCCAGGGTGGATCACAAGAGGGTTTTCATAAAAAGCATGGGATAATGAAAGGAAGGATAGGGTCATGGCCTCCAGAGAAAGAGCCTTCATATTCATGGGTAATAGAAAAACTGATCTCCGTCTCTTCATGTTTATGAATGGAACATGTGGTTGGAGATAGACATGTCAGCAGCCATTATGGGCACCATTTTCTGCTATGATGGTTCTGATGGTTCTACTGTCTTTTAGGATTTTAGATTGTTCATACAGAATATACCTTCAAAAGACAGTTCAGCAGAAGAGCAGATTTCTGACAAAGACAAACTGGTCTCTGTCCCCTTTGAGGGTGAACAACAGTGCTTCATTCATTCAGATGTTCTGGATAGAGAGCCAGAATCATATAATCATCAGACAAAAGCAGAGGCAAGATTGCTCAATCGCTGTTGTGATGGAGCTTGTGGATGTTTTGGGGGTTTTTTTTAACTTGTCTTCACTCAGAAGGATTATTGTCTTTTACAATAGAATCTGTTCATACTGTGCTTATTTAAAGACACTTGAATCAATATTTCTTTTATTAACAATGTCTCAAATGATTATGTTTGTGGGTGCCACTCATCAGGACAAACCCACACATAATTATTACTCATGTTTGCAATCCCCTGAGCTTTATGGAGCTTTATTGGATGTTTTTGTGCACTGCATAGTTTTCATGCCAGGAATAAAAGTCCACTGATCGCTACCTGCACAGCAGCAAACAGCAAAGTTAACAACTAGCTGGTGAACAGAGCGGAGAATTAGCAGATAAAGAACCCACTAATTGCTTCTGGAGCTGGTGGAGACCAAAACAGAACTAAAAAGTAGAGTAAATCCTGGACTCGAACGTTGAACACTAATGTTGCTTTGTGTCTGCTTAGACGGTAAATAAACCAGTGCTTGTAGTCAAATTACAATTCTAGTAATGTGTCAGTGTTTAGAATTTGTTGTGTTGCCTGCAAGTGAGGTCCATCAAAATGCTTTGGTGAAGTTTTATAGGTAGTATTAGCAAAAATACCATGTATTTATTTACTGGATTACGATTTGTGGGAAGAGGTGTCAGGGACCAGGGTGTCTAATATTAAAAGTTTCTTTCTTTTTCCGTATACATAGTCATTATTTTTCTTCTGTTTCTACATTCATAGAACTGACTGACAGCCCAGTACAATACCTCATTACATACATTTTTCTTTTTATTAGAAAGAGCTGGTTTAATATAAATGATAATAAGGTAGGAAAGGGATCATTACTGTATATTCTGCTGCTTTATGTAGGAATTACTTTTAAAACAAGACGACCACAATAGCTTAAATAATACCACGTCCAATTCTAAATTTTAGGACAGACTGCCATTATGCTGTTCATATTTATTTCACATATTTTCCATTATGTCTCACAGAATTTATTATGGATGTTTAACATATGGAAGAATGTGTTTTAATATTGAAGATGTGTTTAATATTGGCTTATGAAGATGAGGCCGCAACTATAAACCCCTGTACTTTTTCAATCGACACCAGTGTGACTCCTTATCTATAAATGCACATATGAGACATCTACTAGACAACAATTGAAATGACTGCAATCTTTAAAGTTAAGTAAGGACTTGGAGTGTACCTTCTTTTAGTATCTAGTCCATGTGCTTCTGTATTTGTTATACTTAAACAATGAGTGTCTGTGTCAGTGCCATGTCCCTGCAAGGGAGTAATGGATGTCTAATCAGATTATGAACCGTCTCTGTGTCCTTTCAACCTACAACAGACTTAGACATGTCCAGGAAAATCAGTTCTCCATTTCTGCCATTGGGCCTGAAGCCCTTTCATCTTATTGTCTGATGAAATATAAACCATCAAAGGCTAACATATTTTCCATCAGAGGAAACTGTGCTTCAAGGAAATGAAAAGAAACTTTCTATTATTAGGAAACTGTGTCGCCACAAATGTTGGCCACATTGTGCTGTACACAGTACTGCATGTTCTGTGATGAAAGCACAAAAGAAACACATCTCAGCTACAAGATGTTCAATATATCTGATGCCTGAAGGAACCAAATTTAAATCTGGCTGAGTGAGCTTAATCTAATTACACAAAGACAGTTGTTTGTGCTGTATCTTTCTATTTATCTCTTCCTTACAGGTCTGTGTGCTCATTTAAAGGATACATATGCAGATAACCATTTCATTTCACATCTACAATGTTTGAGAGAGTTATTACCACTTTACGGTTAAGATAAAGTCACTATGTTTCCTGTGGGTTTCAATACATTGTAGCCTATAGATGCCATATCGTGTCTACTTGATGGAGCTTAAGGCAGCACTAATGGGCAGGGATAATGCATTAGTAAGGTCATTTAATTAACATCTCAGGTTGATGTCTGCTGTTGATTCCAGCTCCTACACTACGCCGTGGGGAGGAAAAAAGATGTTGTCTCATCTCCACAACCAAAAGTTATTTCGAAGAAGACTTGAACATTGTTCTTTTTACTAAATCATTTGGTTATTTTGTGTTTTTTGATATTCATCCACAAACATTCATTTTAGAAATTAGTATTTGTGTATGAATGCGGTTTTTATTTGGGTCACTGGAGGGCAACAGAACAAGCTGTAAATACTAGAGCTGCAGATAATTGCTTGTCATTATTTAAAGAAAAAAAGACAAACATCTGCTGGTTCCAGCTTTTTAAATTCCAGAAATTGATGCTTTTCTTTGTCATACATAATATGTAAATGGCATAGGTTTGGATTTTTGGACTGTTGGTCATATAAAGCATTACATTTGAGCTGAGGGGAACTAAAGAGCCAGGTAAAAATTGTGTGAGTCACTATGGGTAACAACTTTCACAACAACTGAAAAAAAAAAACAACTGTTTTGAACACCAACAAGGTAGATTATTCAACCAGGATAGAAATTATTAAATTTGCAATAGACGGCATGTCATAATCTATTGCACTGAGAGGGGCTGAACATTTTACTAAAATGTGGTAATGATGATGTGCGAGAACTGTACCGTCCCCAGCGGTGGAATGTCGCTAAATATATGACCCAAGTACTGTACTTAAAGGTGCAATATGTAAGAATTTTAACTTGAAACACTGAAATTATCAACAGATCATGAGGAAGTAAAACTTTTGAAATTATGTCAAAGATGTTTGCGTATTGTGTTGCAGAGATATCTACTACCAACTAGCCCCAACCCGTCCTGTTTCATAAAACCACTTTGTACCTCAAGGGGACATAATGAGTCACTGCAGCGTCCAGTCTGCCATCAGTACAACACCACCAGTGTGGCTTTCTTGCCAGGTTTGGCTCCTGGCACCCCGGGGATGACCCTCCCTCCCTCCGGGGATGGCTGTATATAGAACTTTGACTGTAACAGCTATTGAGGAAGTGTCATTCACTCAAACAGCACCGACCAAATAAAACAAGAAGAACAAGAACAAGAAGGATGAACACGAGAGGGACAGAGTACCTGCCAAAAAGGCTAAAAGTTTGTGCAAGTATCTCCCCAAATGGGAGGAGGCTTACCCACACGTCCGTCAAAGTCATGCTTATTGTAAAATATGCCACATGGATTTAAGTGTTTCACATGGAGGGAAAAATGATGCAAGCCAACACGACAAATCTGCCAAGCATAAACGCACCCAAGAGGCACAGAAACAAACTCCGCCAAATATCTACTCCCATCCATTTTCATAATCACCATCTCCTACCAGTTGTCTCACTTGCCAGTAGCCTAGCCTCTCTCAAAAATCACAACCAAAGCATAATGTGTCCGTGATGTGTACATATCCTCCAAGTAATACGTATTTAAACTAAGTGCTGAATTTATATGCCCTTTTGTGTTTTCATTTATATAATGCAGGGATGTTCACAGCTTTTCATTTTTAACCAGGTATCCAAACAATGCAGGATCCAAAGTATGCAATTCCAGAAGCTAAAGTGACACAGAGCCTCAAAGAAGCAGAGTGCATCTCAATAACCACAGATGGGTGGACTTCACAAGCGACTCAGAGCTATTACAGTCACAGCTCATGTTATGACCAGCGAATTGGAAATGAAGAGTTTTGTCTGACAGACGCGGCCTCTTTTCCAATCACACACTGGAGCTATTTTTCTGTAGAATGAGTAGTTTTACTTTTGATAGTTTAAGTAAATTTAGTTAATAATACATTTACTTAAGTAACAGTATCAATACCCTTGCCTAAGTAAAGGAGCTGAACACACAAAACCCCATCACATTATGGTATTGTGGACCATTACCATAATCCTCAGGACCGCTCTTCCATAGAAAACATAAATGTCCAAGCAACAGGACAGTTATCAGTCTAACAGTATGAAAGTACTCTTTATGCCCATTGTTTGGCTGCATGGTGAAAATCAATGTGCTGCCGATGTGCATGACCAGAGAGGATAGAGGACAGAAAGAGTGGCCAGACCTCTCAGCTCAGAGAGAAGCTATAGTGGTATGTCAATCTAGATAATTAGTGCTTACACTGAGGGAATGGGACTTTAATCAGCAGAGCTCTGTGTTGATCATCAGTGTTCAGCCTTCCACAGAGTACCATCAGTCTGTTAATGAAGTCACTGACCCACCAGCTTGTTGGCTGAAGGCAACAAGAGCACATAGATTCATTGAAACACTCTGTTCTACACTTGTTCACATTTTCCTTCATTCATTCATTTGCAACCTCACTCAGTTGGTGATCTACTGAAAGTCTATGTATGCTAAATCCAATTGCCAAAAGGGAATGTCAAAACTGAACGACTCTGTAAAATTCGGGATGACATCAGAGACGGACAGGAACACAATGTCGTACAGATATTCATGCTGCCCTGATGACTGATGATCCTCTGATTTCTCTTCTGGTGCTACCATAAAGGTGATGTGTGGTTTTGAGTTTAATGTCTCAACAACTACTGGATGGACTGCTGTGAAATTTGGTGCAAACACTCAGGTTCTCATAAGATGATTTGGAATTGGTCAAATACTTTGGTTTATGACCAAATACCTGCAAAACTACCTCATGACATTGCCATCAACCTGAGCTATACTTTGTATTTGTGCAAATTAGCATATGTTAGCATGCTAACACCCAAAACTAAGTGTGTTTGCATTGAGTTCACAGCTCTGCTATGCCTAGGTACTACTTTACAGAGCTGTTAGCACGGCCAAAAGCATGTTTTTTTAATTCTTGCTTTCTACACTATCTGTGCATGGCTACTCAGTGTGGTTAACATTAGGCAAAAGTCATGGTTGTGGTTAATAAAGAAGCAAATATCAATTTGAGGTTGGTGACAGGACTCAAACCTGCCATGTTAGTTGCCCATCCATCACTCCGACATCCACACCCACACTCCTATCTGCACTGGCACTGAACATTGGCAGTGACTATAGCAAAGTGTAGATTTGTCAAGTCCAATATACCACTGAGAAGTCACATGCAGTGCAGACATTTGATTACAATCTAACTTTAATAAAGAGAATCACAGACAGAGAGAAAAACCAAGACAGAACTTTTCACAGTGACATTTCCTTCAACTTCAAGTTTGTTTGTTGGCATTAAATGCAGAGCTTGTGGATAGGATGTCGTCATGATGGCAGCTGTGTGGATCTGAAAATGCCCAGCCATCACTCTCTTTTTGAAGCCAAGTGTGAAATGGGCTTTAAATCACTTTTACCCCAAGCAGTCACATTATTGATGGCAGCCTCTGAATCCCATGAAAGAGGGCGTCTTATCGGTTTAGCACAAATGCTGCAAATTAGTAAAGTAATTATTATGGCCTTAGCTTTATAAATGCTGCTAACCACAATCCTCTCAAAGACACGCATGCATGGAAATTAAATATTTTAGGAATGCCTTAGTGAATGGAACAGACCAGAGGGCACCTTCCACAATCCAGTCTGATTCATGTGAAATGTATCTGTTCGTTTCAACAGTACAAGAACAAAACACTGAGAGCACCGATTCGTTATGAGAGGCCGGTTCATTTTGTGATATTGTTTCATTAGACACAAATGGATGGAGAACAAACACAAAAGCAATAAATGTCGCTTGTTGTTGTTGTTTGTTTTGCTGGTGATGCCTGGAGCTTTCATGTGTGATTTACCGCTTCAGTGTGTCATCGAGAAGAAGATCCCAAACTTAAAAAAAAAACAAAACCAAACTTGGCTCTCAGACTTGATAAACAGCGACATGCCAGACCTAGCAAGGGTACAGTTAGCCTATACAGAGATATGGGGCAGCACTCATGGGACTGGATGACCTGCTCAAATCTAGATCATTTCCCATCTGAGCCTCACTGACCTTCAGTTTGTCCAAGCTGTGCAGAGGCTTCGTGCAGCAGAGAGGAGAGGGCAACATCAACAGAGTAGTGCATCTTTAAATACAGATGCTGGCCGAATATCATAGCACTATCACACCTGTGGGCTGTGCTGCCAGGTTCAGTGCCAGCCCTGGGTTGGTGTACTATCAGCTTCCAGCAGCAACAATTCATCTTCGCTTTGTGTATTTCTCAGGGAGATATAAAATGACACCGTTCCCACTCTCATCTCATCTCATTCTCCGGAAGCTGTCTCTGCTGTGATGAATCATTTCATCTTCTGTTCATTGCTGGATGGTGGAGAGACAGAGCAGCAGGCGTTTCCAAGCCAAATGTATTGTGTACAGGCCTGAGACAGTGAATCAAAACATCGAATATTACATTTCCTGTCTGCAGGAAAGATGATTATGGACCCATCACTGCTCCTCGATACGCACACGCTGCACAGTCATACTAGCTAACACCTTTGCATTAATGAGTCCCTCATTATCTTGCTTTGTTCTAATATTGTAAATGATGCGTAAAATCCAAATTCTGACTCCATCTGCAGGCAACTGAAAGACACTGGCTAATCCCTTTCCAGGAACTGACCATTCAGTAAACCTCTCCCCCAAACAGCAATTGCCCAATCATAGCTTAGCAACTGTAAGTAGGCATGGCAGGCCTGCTAATCCTCGGATTTCTCTGCAGGTGGAAGCAGCATGCCTGCAGCTGTAAGGGAGGTACTTGGCCATAGACTGCATAAAACATGGACACAGTCTCTGTGACATCACCCACAGGTTTCTGAAGAGCCTTCGTGAAGCGCAGTGTGGTGGCTGCAGCCATCACCGTCTTGGCAGGCAGTGCCTAAAGAGGTGGAGCGTGGGTGGAGTTGAAGCAGGCTGAATGAAACCTGGTTTCTGAAACCTAGCAGCTGGCTCACATTTAAAGCAGCCATGCCCATAATTACACATGACTTTAACTTTAAGCCTTTATATTACTCAAACCAGTGAGTTACAGGAAAAATTCACACCCCGTACATTGTCATGAACGGCGGAACTGGCTCCAGAGACCAAAATCCAATTTTTGGGCCAACATTTTTATTTCTGCTGTGAAGTTGGGCATTTTAATACTGGAGTCTGTGGGGACTGACTCACTTTTGAAGCCAGCCTCAAGTGGCCATTTGAGGAACTGCAGTTTTTGAGACTTCAGTGTTGGCTTAATTTCTCAGCCCCCAACATGTCCTCTGCATGAAAAGAGTTTGGAGGGGTGGTGTTTTTTTCAGCAGTGGATTACACTGCAGCGTGTGCTTATCTCCTCTGACCTAACATCCAATCGTTAGCATGCTTACTAGCAGTAATAACAGGATGTCAGTTAGAACCCCATTCTCTGGTAATGTTAAAATTGAAAGCATGCTGGGTTTTTTTTTTTTTTTTTTTAAGCTAAGCAGTCAAAGAGTAGTATGTTATAACAAAATCTTATCTTAACATTTCCCCCTATCACAGTAATAACACAAGGGCTAACTGGCTCTAGCTCTGCAATACAAGAACATTGCTCATTTATTTCTATGACTGGTGAGAATGCTGACTTTTGGCCTGAGACACATAGTTTAGCCTCAGTCTTTTAGGATTATACCGTGTATGTAGCCATCAAGTGCATTTTTAATGAATTCTCATTTTAAAAACAGGTCAGCTGGAGTCCACGTCCAACTGGCGTTAGCTTAATCAGCTTGCTGGCTCGAGCGAATAACAGCTGCTGTGAACAGTTGTCATTTCAGCTGGCAAAGAAATGGCGATTGCCAGCTAGAGAGGACAAGTCTACTTTTGTTTTTGTCTGAAATTGTCAAAAAGGGCAGAAAATTTGTAGTGGTAAACCTACAAGAACAGAAAGCTGGACATAGCATAGCAACACCACCATCATAACAGAGAGCCTCACGGGTTTGCTCCTGCTGCTCTTCCCAGTTTGCCCCAACAAACAATAACACGATCAGCTCTTATTAAGAAATCTGTTCCGTGTAACAGCCTCAACCATGACCATCACACACAAAAAACAAGTGCTTCATTATACTGTGGACCAGCCAATTGCATGCAATGCATTTCATTGTTAATTCCCAGGTGCAGTCATCACCCCTTCGTACAGCCAAATGCATTTTTCATGCAAAATTACCATCTTTATTCCCTCTCCTTACTGTACACTTCAGATGAAAAGAATTACCTATGGTGGGTGGTGATTGTGCAAATGGATGTGAGTGTATCAATTGTGAGTGCAGCTGTGCTCCTTGATTGATATAGATGTGTAGGCTGCATACATGGGGACTGCAATTGTCACACTGTAAGGGGGCATTTTCAATCACTGCTCCCAATCACCCCACAGTCATATGCAGTGCAGTCTCTGACACTGTTGTTATTGTCTTGACTTACATAAATATAGAAATTTAGTTCTCATTAAAATTAAATATATAAACATACAAATAGAAATGTACATGTATTCATTTAAATGCCTTTCTAGACTTGTTTATATATACTAATGGAACCTGGTATCAATACATAATACTGAGAATAGAGTTGACAAGTTTGACATGAGTGTCAGTGACCTGCGGTGATGACTGCAGGATTTGGCTACATGGGCACTGATGTTAATGAAGCTTAAGATCATCTCTGAGAAAAATATTTATAGCACTCAAACAAACTGTAAGATGAGTTTAATCAGGTGTGAATTCTTTGTGAATAAAAGGCTTTGAAGTGTGTGAGGCTTGTGGATTTGATTTGTCTTGCGCGTGACTGAAAGACTCAGGCAGTTGCTAAGACACCTAGCATCTGCCAAATTATATTACCTCCAGCTGAAGGATCTCTTTGTTTCACGACATGTCTGTTGGGTACCTGTAACCATCAGGTGTGAAACAGCTTCACTGGCGCTGCAGCTAATGGTTATCATCACTACATTAAACTGACAATTATTTTTCCATTTATCTATTAATTAGTTCATTATGTCAGAAAATGGTGAAAATGCCCATCAGCGCTCAAACCGAAGTCCTCACATTGCTTGTTTGATTCAATCAAGGATATGAAACAGACAAACGCAGCCATCATGTTATTTCTCACTGTTTTCCAAAGTTGGACAAGACAACCAATCAATCAAACGAGACAGTAATAAGCAGAATAATCCATAATGAACCTAATCATTAAATGCAATGCTATACAAAATATTTCAAACTTTTACTTGAGTAAAGGCTCTGAATCGGAACACTTCCTCCATCACTGGTCGATTATAACTTATAACTCAGAACCAAAGCTGATGTCTTCAAATGTTCTGTTTAGTTTGACCAACGGTCCAAAACCCAAAGATATTCAATTCAGTGTTATATGGCAAAGGAAATCAGCATCCTCACATTTAAACAGCTGGAACTAGTGAATGTTTGCCATTTTTGCTTTCTTACTTTTGGACCAGTCGACTAACCTAAATTTAAACTTCCATTTAAGCATGAGGGGAAACTAGTTGTCAGGAAAATCCCTAATCACAGACTTAGTTTATTGCCCGAGTGTTTGAAATGATATATGAGTGAATTACTGGCTTTGACTTGCAGGAGCCTCACATCTATTTACTCATTTGGGGTTTCTTCGTCCCCTTAAGCAAAGCTCCCCCACAGTAAATAATTTACTGCAGTGTCCTTAACTGTACTGTGCATGTGTTGTTGCAGGGAACAGAGTGGAAGATGGATGTTGTCCTGTGTTTGTGAAGAGCTGTATGGACCTGTATTTCTATATGCATGTTTTCATTAACTGTGTGTGGAGATAAAAGTAAAACATATTTGCTCAATCTCCTACGTCGATGTTACTGCCTTATCCAATATTGTATTCTGATGAACACAGATGAGAAAAGGCGAGCAAAGTGAAAACTCACCATATCTGAATACATCAGGATGACAGTGTCATCATTACTGGAACAGAGGAGTAATTAAGGAGTTCTTACTAGTGACGCTTCACAACTCAATGGAAATTACTCCTTGATGTGGATATAAATTGTCTCTCTGTCAGACACATCCTTCTCTGTGAGAGAGGACTATTGGTTTGTGGGAAAACATGAATTGAAACTGAAACTGTTTCATCACTTTGCTGATAAGACTATATAATCGTGATATGGGAGCCAAAAAATTGTTCAGGACGGAGTTTCAAAGCATGGGCAGCCAAAACGGCCAAAAAAAAAAAAAGCAAACAAAAGACCACGCAGGCAATCACTGTCATTTTAAATGCTCCCGCTGCTCTAAGAGCCTGTGTATTATTGTGAAGTCATAAACGAAATAAGAAGGAGAATCCTTTAGTGCAGCTTTTACATTGTGGGGAAAACCAACAGTCCATATAAACAGCTGTAAATCTGTCTGCTTGTCTTTATGTAGGTAGCATCTTTTTATAATGTGTATAATAGATGAGGCTCAGTTCTGCAAAGACCACCGCCAGGAAACTGGAAAAGGCAAACTGACTTCAACACATTAGAAGTCAATAATTTTAATGGGCTGTGTTTTCTTACGCAGACGCGGAGGCTTATTAAGACAACACTGAAAATGTCAGAGTCAGACATTCAGAGACTCTGAACAGACTCAAAAACAATGTTGGCTGGAGGTAAAAAAGTTTGTATCTGTTTTTAATCTGTTCATCTGGCAGTGTCGTTGAAACACGATGACAGATGACAGGTGAAAAGGGGAATTCAGACTGACGTGAACAACTTTTAAGAAGAAACAAGAAAGGCTGCAACTAATTGATATTTGCATGACTGATTAATCTGGAGTAGTTCGGTCAATAAGCTGCAAAGGCATTCAATTTACCATCAGAACTATCCTGAAAGTGGCTATAATCGATTTACAATGTGAAAACAATGTGGCAATATGAAACAGGTCAAATCTACAGCTCCTGTCAGCTTTATGGAAAGTGCAAAGAAGCGGAACAATGAGCCCATAAAGCAGTGAAGAACAAGACTAGAAGCTTGTTTTGAAGACCTCCAGGATACACACAACGTGTCAGAGAAAATGTTAACAGGAATTTTATTTACAAGAAAACTCCACAGGGCACCTTTTATTTTCCATCGATCAACTGATTAATCAACCGGTGTCATCTATACACAGATTGTTACACAGCTGGGTATTTCTCACATACCACACTGAACAAGTGCTTTCCAATATGTTAATATTTTTCTTTAGAAGGACACCTGCAGCAAATATCACTCAGGTGTGTTTCATACAGTTGTAGCCTTGACAAATGTACAGAAACATTGTAGAAGTCAATACATATTGACACTTTGAGATACTTAGAACTGATAATTGTCTTTTTGTAAGGGCAGCTTCAAATCTAGTGACTATAAAAATGACAGCAGACTAATCGTTTTTGCCTCTTTATTCTCTGAAGTGAATGCACGAACGGACCAAAATATTTTTATGAAATCTGATGAATCGGTGCAAATAAAAATCTAATTCAACACACGCTAACACAAACAGATGTCACTGCGTTTGCTGACACAGAAAGTCGTCTTCTTTCTGCAGAATCGAGCCTCATAAACCGACCCTCCGTGGCTCAGAGACAACAAAATTTGAATATCTGCAGCCTATTCATCTCAAAGCTGATCTCAATGTGCCTCCCATGTGCTTCTTATCTGAAGGGCTTTTAAACTGGCACATCCCTGAAAACACAAACCCACAAGGCTGCAATAAGCCAAAGCTGCAGTCATGGCATTACCGCACCCAGAATTCTTGCACCACTTGTTCAGAGTGGAGTAGTAATTCCCATCTTGGCATCTGTGGTGCCTCTCAGTCGGTGAATGGAACATGCATATGTGGTGAATCCAGCTCACTCCAGGGTCTTTGTAGTACGTGGGTACAGCCATGAATGTCTCAGCTGTGGCATTCTTCCATGGCAGTAGATTTTTAATGTTTCCACTGAGGGGAGTAATTGCAGACAGGCATGGCCAGACTGGCAGTACACACCACAACACACACACACACACACACACACACACACACACACACACACACACACACACTTGCTCACTTCACACAGAGAGGGGCCATAATGACAGTGTTAATGGTATCTGCTATCAAAGGCAGGAGAATTAGCCATGAAGGACAACAAATTTTAACATCACAGGCACAAGCTTGTTAACTGCGATGTTTAGATGAGCTGAGTAAACAAACTCACAGCTATTAATAATGTCAGAGAGGCATAAAGGGAATTGTAGTAATGATGCAACAGGAATGATGCAGAGTAGCTGTCCAATTTCGACGCAAAAAAACATCAAGAATCGGCAGAGAAGTAAGCAGATTTTCAATCATGTCTGTGTCTTTAAAACTGATTGATGGTGTGACATTTCCCCATCACCCTGCCAAGCAAAGCCATAATTAGTTGCACTGCAGAGATAGGATGAATCATGCTTTTTTTTTTCCAGAGCTATGTTCATGCAGGTTTTTATTTCTGAGTGTGGAGGAAAAGAGCAGCACATTAAAGTTCAAGTCTGTGGTAAAATACTACAAAGGGGCATAATATAAAGTACTCAGCTCTGAGCGCTCATATACCCCAGTTCAGCTCAGGCTCCAGAGTATGACGATGTGTTTGATCACCATGTTCTCTTTGCTCCCAAGATTGTTGTTGTCAAGTATCTTGTGAGAGCAGCGTAATCAGAGAAGTTTCATGAGTTGCATCTGAGGATTAGCTCAGGCCCGAAGAGAGCGGGGGTTAAAACTGCTCAAATTAAAAAAGAAAAACTTTGATCCTCAGTAAGGAGGGTTACACGAAAGAGTTTCCAAGAATAATTGTGTTTGCCTAACGCTGCTTTACTTCGGAAAGAAAGTGTAAAACTTCTCGCACCTGTCCTCTGGGAGGAAGTCAGAGGCAGAAGTTTGCCAAAGGTAATATTGTCTTTGGAAGAAGCAGTGAAGAATATGCATTATTCATCACATCTGGTCAACTTCAAAGGCTAGATGTGAGCAAAAGTGAGGTAGCACCACTTGAGTGTTATCACCACTGAGACTCTCCATAGGTTTTTGTTCTCCGAGAGAAGCTTAACAAGATGTTGTCTTCGAAACTATGCGTCAGATCAGAGCTCAGAGCTGAGGAGGAGAGCGCTCTCCCAAGGATTTCCTGATTTGTGTTTTTCATTTTCATGTTTGACAGCAAATAATCACTCACAAAAATCACAAAGCTGCCCTCATCATAGCACCTACACCATGCAGTGCGATCCAGTGCTGCGCTTAGCTGTAGCACCTAGTGGTAAAAGGCACCTTGGTTTGAACTTTCACCAAATCTGTGCTGTCAAACATCAAATGATGGCTGGGAAGCTGGAAAGCTGAAGCATTTGTGTTTCTGTAACATACACAAAACAGTTCTATTTTTCATGTTACACTGACATGTACTGATCTGAAAGGGGTCCAAAATTTTGGAAGCTGGAACATGAATAACACAATATGCATAAATTAGTTTTATCAAACAGAGAACCGACGAGTCAAAAGTGGGCAGTGAGACCCAGTCCAAAATAGACATGAAGACAATTAGACATGATCCAAGATGCAGCCGTCCAAACAGACCCAAGCAGACGGAGAACAGCGACTCTGGCAGCAGCATGATAATCCACCAATTAACGAGCACAGCGACGACACATTCAGTTGTTCCTTGCACTTTCCAGTTCATATTCACCATCTAGCCTCAAAAAAACACTTTTTCTCCAGTTATGATTATGATGCGCCATATGATCAGAGCTGATCTAATTACATGAATACACTTGATTGAATATAATTTGGAGCTGTCCAAAGTCCAGTCCTGGGTCATGTTTCAGCTGCAAGGATCTCTACAATGAAGATGTGATTGGTAAAGATCCCCTCCACTCAAAAATGTGTTTTCATTATCTTTATGTCCCCTAAAATGTCTGACCATGACCACACTTCCTTGTATCTGTGCAAAGTTTGTCACTAGAGAGGTGTTTTCACATTTCACTAGTGAAGGGGGGTTGGTGTCGGTGCCCTTCCCTAAAATCTGACATTCAAACATTCCCCAGGCGAGGTGGATTTCAAATGTCACAAGTTCGAAGGCCAATCGCTGTCTGATATGCAAATACCACTCAAAATCTCAGCCAGAGGGAATTTATCTTTCTGTAAACTTTGATTAGATCTCTGGTACTTAATTACATAATAACAATGTGAGAGTAGCTGTGTTTCTATCTATTGTCAAGCAAAATTTTAGCAAAATTTAGAAATGTGGAGGGGGAAAAAAGGGAATTAGATGCCTTTCCATAAACTGATTTGGAGCAAATAAACTAGGCTACACAAAGCACAGTTTAATCACAAGTTGATGGTATAAGCTACATTGCACATGGCTATAATAAAAGAGTAGAAGAAGAACAACATTGAAAACCAGAAACAACACAAGTCGCCTTAGCCACCTGAGAGGGTTAGGAAGTCTACTGGAATTTGCTCACTTGGGAAAAGTGTAAGTGCTCTTTCATGTCAGATCATACTGACCATGTTTCATGCAAAATTAAAATAATGTACATTTTTCCTTCAAGCTTTTTGAATGTGATATTTCAAAATGTGCATAAAAACATCTTAATCTTAACACTGTGTAAGCAAAGGTAACAAACAAAAGATGCTAACTACACTTATCATTACGATGCTGCTAGGTGCTGATTTTGGCGCACAGCGGTTATGTGCCTCAGCCGAGCAGTTTTACATACTTTGACTTTAACAAAGCAAGGACAAGAGAGACAACATGGATTCCTATTCTTCACACTGAGGATGTCAGCTTGTTTTTGGGGACTATCGAGGTACTAGCACAGAGTTTTTTCTGTTACAGCTCAGGAAAGAAGATGACTGAAGTGAGGGAGAGATGGGGAGAGACCAGGACCACACTCTCGACAGCTCATCCTGCAGCCACGGGGCCCCACCGCTCGTTGAGAAGCAGAAAGAGAAAGGGATCGAGAGAGCTGCTGGGGGCAGTTTGTTAGCCCACAGAGACAGCCATCTGATTACTTTCTTCCTAAGCTAACGATGACTCTCACAACAGCAGGGGTACAACAAATATCTCACAGCCTCTGTGCTTCTACAAGGGGCCTATTGTGCACCCATAAATCAACAAACTACTACCAGACCATAACATTAACTGCTCTCGGTTTCTCAGTTTCTCAGGCCACTGAATACATCATAAAACAAAATATGCACAGCAGATAAAGAAATCTAAAAGGTGCATCGTGATATATGTGTATTTCAGGAGGCAGGATAGTGAGGACGGCAGCAGAACAAATGGACAAAAAAATATATGGCTATAAGTTGAATTTAATTTCACAGGACATAAAGCTAGCCTTTATTAGTTTTTTCTCTCAGACTGCGAAGCATGCTCTAAAGCCATAGGCCATGGAATATGCCGTACATTGGAATTATTGAAAATCAAATCATAAACAATAACTATGTTTCCTTCCCACCCTTATCATAAATTACACTGTAGGAGCCGTTTTGTCATTTTGTGCGTGTCTTAATGCATCTCGACAAAAACCACAGGAGCAATTTTCTTGTTTTCACAAATTGAAAATAAAAGTTAGTTTTTATTCTAAACTGAGGCAAGAAGTTTGGGGAGAAGCAAGCTGAGGGGAAGTGAAAACTTTTCTGATATCTGATGCAGACAATGTAGATTAAGACAGCTTCATTAGCAGTAGGTCCCTTAACTGGGTTGTCTGCTGTAATTGGTGAGGCTGAATGAAACATTTAATGAGAGTGCCCTGCAGAACAGAAGCAACAAATAATATATGTACAGGCTGTCAGTGGTCCTGTTTGCATGAAGGTCTGAGGGATTTCTGTGTCTCACATAGTCACTACAGTGTGATTACCAGCAAAAGAACCCAATTTCTGAGTTTGTCTCTGCAACTGTCAGTGCTTAATGAGATTGTTTAACATTATAATTCAGAAACTGCACATGTGTTATTGATTACATGCGATAAGCAGCATAAAGGCCTGTCTGATGCTAAATGACGACTGGCGACAGTGCATCCATCCATTTGCTCTGTAGAAAGGGATACGAATCACTCCTGCAACCATCCTGAACATCCATCTTTCCTGTCTTGTAGAAATCCTTAGAGGGAGGGTTGAAAAAAAAGGCAGCATCAATGCCTGAGTGGGAGAACATTTTTTATAATACAGGTATATAAAATGCATCTATACTCAAACAACCCCAGTCGGCCATGGCTTTTGCTCGGTAAGTGGGGAGTGAATGAGACCCAGTGGCCTTCAAATGATGCATCTTCCCTGCCTTCAACCTCAGAGGTGAAACCTTTTTAAAAAATGAGTGTAAGAGGAGATCCAGTCGGTGTGAAGACATATGGAAATGAGGAAATGCTTATTTCTGTGGGCTGATACTTTAGTAACAGATGACACACACACACTTTTAAACTGCCCTGTGATTTCTGTCTACAAATTGTTATAGCTAGACCTGACATATAATTTGAATGATAAGATACCTTTTAAATGCCTTAGTGTGTGCTTCATTTAATAGTAAAATGGTTCTTCGTGGATCTGTGTGTGGGCTGGCCCAATCTCATCATGATTGAGTGTGTTAATTAAGATCTCGTTGGGAGTGACATTTCCATGCTCGCTCTCTCTCCTGATGGGCTGGCGGGATGGGGAAGTCAACACCACCGCCTCCCCTCGCTGAGGAGGCTGAGAGTAATGAGAGATGACACCGAGGAAGGTCTTGGTGCAGCCATAATATATGAATCAATGCATACATAATATGTGTGAAGTCATATATTTAGATTTCAAGCACCAGATTAGAACAGGGCTTGGATTCACAATGTGTATTTTTGTCTGTGTGCATGTTTCTGTTCTGTCATGCATGTTGAGGCTTTTATGTCGGTGGACAGTGATAGGTTTTACATTTATAAACGGATTTCAAGGCATTGATCGTCTTTGTCTTCAGTATGGATTTTTAAGGAGCAAAACAAAGAAGCAAAGAATTAAGAACCCTAAAATCAAATGCTCTGCTTAAAGAAAAGACTGTCAATCATCCATGATGATGATCAGATACACTGGGGCTGCACCATATACCGTTTCAACATCAAATTCACGATGTGTGCATGTCTGAGTGAGTGTGTGCGATGTCAAGTAAGGGTTGTGTGGGGAAAACAAAATGGCTTCTTTACCAAGTGGATTTAACTCTGCAACAGTGGAAAGGAAAAAAAAAATATTGCAATCTTAGTTTAGCTCTAATATTGTGCAGCCCTACGTTACAACTCACAGCCACATAATGACAGACCATCTGGTGACCAGAGGTGTTGCATCATCTCATTATATCTGATTAAACCTCCATGTTACTGAAAATTCATATGATAATCCATTTAAAAAACATATAACATACTGCATAGTACATATTTACATACTGTAAATAAACAAAACAGACTTGTTTTTCATGATTTTGTTATTTGCATATTTCACACCAGCTACAGATGTCCAGTTGGGGTCAACAAACAGACGGTGATGTTCAGTAAAGCGGCAGATACTTGCCAGATAATGTTGACTAGAAAAAGGGAAAAGCTACGAAGTTCTTCCTTTGTTACACAAAAAAACTATGAATCACACATCTGTCAGCGTGACCTGTTGTGAAATGTTTGCTCACACATTCTGTGATGTGCCGGGGGTTCTACAGTTTGCTTGAGGCAACCTCACATCAGCTTGAAGCCAAGCACAGAACTCTTGTATAAAGCTCTGTTTTGCTAGTGTGGAAATGTTACTGAAGGTTCATCCAGGGCCATAACAACTTTTAGGCATTTTGTTGATGTTGTAAATCATTTAAAAACAATGCTGGGAGTATGCAGCCACACTAGCGGCTGTGAGGCTTCATGAGGCTGCTGTCTAAAGCAGACGATGCTATCAAGCTGATCTTTAGCAGGTAAGCTCTTAACCATCGACCACCTGAGTGTCCACGTGCATACCAAATGTCGTGGCAACCCATTCAGTAGTTGTTGACATTTCACTCAAATGTGTGTTCAAAATGTGAACTCATAGTGGCGCTAGACGAAAAGTCAGCAGGACACATCCTCTGGGGACTGTGAGTGTCTGCACAGAATTTCATGGAAATTGATCCAGTCGTAATTTTTCAGCGTGGGCTGGAGTTGCAACGGTATGAGATCTACTACTACTACTACTACGTCTACTACTAATACTTTCAGTTGCAACGACCCTTAAAGGACTGAAAATAGAAGGGCTTTTTTTTGGTTGAACAAACATTTTATTATAATTTAATAAAATATTATGTCCGATAATATTTTAATAACACTAACATGTTCAAACCGTGGATGAGCAAAAGTCACTTGATAAATACTCATCTCCACGTTTTATTCCACTTTCAAAGAATCTCTTTAGAACATGTTTTCTTCATAGAATTTGAATTTTGAATAGACCTCTGACAGCTACAGTGTTGTGCATGTGTGCTGCACCATAACCTTACACCACCTACACCATGAGCTAATTTGAGCTTTTTATTGCAGGACAGAGATAGGTGACTGCATCACGCAGTGTTGATATCCAGTTGTTCCTCACCTCCACAATAGACATTGTCTGCCTGCCTTCAATCTGCCATCCCCCAAAATGCTCAATCACATCCCACCACCTTGTTCAGCCCGTGACAGAATATACTGATAGTCAGCTAGCCTTCCGTTCACACGCAGGCTGATAATTCCACCTGCACCTGCATGCCTCCAAATTGATTCGTCCCTCTCTGCCCATCCCTTTGGTACAGCTTGGCTGTATGATTGAGGTGCTCCCTAATGAATTCTCAGAGGCCAGGCACTGATACTGCGTTAACTGAAGGCAGAGGGAGCCATCTATAAAACAGGAGGGGATGAGCCTCATTGGACAGTTAAGCAGTGCTCCTGAGGGGACAGGCCTAGATGAAATACAGAGGTAAATATAATATCCACAAGCTGTTTTGTCACACAATTTGGCTGTCTCGTGGCACACTGTCACCACTTTCACTGCTGTTATCATTTTATGGAAATGACCCAGCAAATACTGCATACCTTAGCCTTACCTTTAACAAGATTGCAGCATCAAATGATCATTACCAAATGACTTTATCAGGGCCAAGCTGGATAGATGTCTGTATTATGAGGCAGAACACAAAGGATCCTGTTTTACATAAAGCTGCCATGATGGACACAATGTCACCCTTGCTGTTCAGAATTAATGGTAAGATGAAATGAGTTGTCTGTCTGGGGACATGCCATGCAGGAGATGGCTGTCATTAAGATGAGAGGGCAGGAAGGCTCTTTCCTGCTCATCTGTCCAACATTGTAATATGTGCTGACAAGTTTATTGCTTTGTCCCATCCTTGAACAAGTGGCAATTACTGTGGCAAGTGCTGATAGTCGGACCATGCCAAAGGAAGTTTATCACATGAGGTTGGAGATTTTAAGAACGAGTCAACAAATTAATTCAGGATGTGTGAATGATTCAGAGGGTAGAAAGTGTTCACCTGGAAGTACAAAATGTGGAGGAAATGTACTCAAAAATATGTCTCAGTAAGCACACCACTATTTGAGATTCTTCTCTTGCTCACATCACAACCCAAAATAATCAAATGAGTGCATTTAGAGAAAATTCATCTTGGCCGGTATCTAAAGATGTGGTGTAACTCGACACACTGAGGAATTTCAGTAGGTATGTACCGCAAAAACAGCATCCCACACAAACCTGGAGGACTGTCGAGAAAATGTTACGTCAATCATTGACTTAAAGACTTGATTGTGGCTGGAATGGAAATTATGAAACAATTTTCTTTAAGAAATCATGCTGTGTCCTTAACTTTAAACCGGTACTTGATATGAAATTCACCTGTTAGACCAATTAACCATGTACTGGAGCCCACCCACATTAGTTTCTGTTGCTATGCATGACTGATATGCAGTTTATAATGAAGATGGCAGATTTACTACTCAAAGTTCTAGGTTCTTGAAACACCAGGGCTTAGATTTCATACAGATGTATAAAAACATTTTTTAAAAAACAGCAGGCTTCTCATTTCTAGCCAGCAACCATCAGTTTTACCAGCTTAACTCACAACTGTCATTCGCAGATTTTAATCAGCTGTAGCTGGCTAGCTAACGAAGCTAACATCAGCTCAATGAGTTGGTTGAAAACTCTGTCTCTGGTTGACTTTTTAATGTTTCCAGCTGAACTATTTTAAAATAAGAATCTTGTAAAAGGGGTCTTAAACAATGAACTAAAGCTTCATGTCCCAGGGGAAAAAGTCCTCATTCCCCACAGGCTGATAATCTACGAAGAAGAAACATGGAAAACAAATATGAAAATACAGAAAGAGCATTGTCCTTGTATTGCCTAGTTTCATCTGTGCAGCTTTCGGTTAAAATTTTGATTGTAGATGTCTTTTTTAGAGGATTCGTACTTTCAATATTATTGAACATCGAATGAACAGAGATTCTATTGTTTTAGACATGTGGTATTGAAAAAGTATTGAAGTATCAATACTTCTGTCTGTTATTGAGGTCTAAAACAATACTGTTTGGTTGATTGATTTCGCTCAACATTTCAACAGAAAAGGCCTTTAGAATGCAGACTGACAGGTGTCTTTTGTTGCTGCTGAGTAAACTTCCCCAAAATGCAATAAAGAGCAGACTCACCCAGAACCACCCTCCACACAGTGGGGAAAGAAGGGTGGGACCATTGGAGAGTCGATTGTCCAATCTATCCGAATCAAATGCCTCCAAGCTTAGCAATTCCTTTTATCAAAGTTTTATCAACGTCAATCAAGGAGGAGTCATGGGGCGGCTGTGGCTCAGGAAGTAGAGCAGTCTGTTGAAGTCCGACATACTTAAATCTCTTCAGTCATAATGATGTCCGATGTCCGCCCGCTTGCCCCTCTCCTGATTCCATAAGAGAGTTGGTGCTGATTGTTGAGACAGTGCAAGAACAAACCAAGACAGTTTGGTGAGTTTTATTTTGTTTCTGTCGAGTTTGAATGAAGTGTGTTTTATGATTGATAAAGTTACTGTTTCTGTAAATGGAGTTTGTTGGCTTTAGCAAGAATGATATAGTGGCCGTTTCTGGTTAAACAACATGCATCTTTAACAACCTCTCCATAACAAAAAGTTGATCACAAATCAAACAGGGAATCTAGCTAGCTAGACATGCTAACGCATTAGAAGAGCAGAACACAATTTTAATCTATTACTTCCATTTTTTCTTTTGTGTTTTGATTTTGCCATTATTACCATCCCACTCCTCTTAATCAATCAATATAAATAGAACAAGAATGTCTTGTCTCCAGTAATGAAATCCTTTAATATTGCTACACCACAGATTAATGTAAGACTTTATTGATCCCACATGGGGTAATTTACTTGTTACAACAGCAACAATAAAAAGGAGAGGTAGAAAAAGAGCAAGCAGACGATAAAAAGATAAAATCAGCTATAGAGGCTATGTATATTATATACGAATGAGCATAAAAATTGCCTTATGAAGCATAGCTCAGAATGGCTCACTGGTAGGAATACTTCAAAAGAAACAGCATATATCAGTCTGGCTCTCCTTTTTTCTCTTTCATTACCTACACAACTAGTTCTATATTTTTAATATCTGAATATTGTAGACTTGAGTGCATTGTGTATCCTAAGCACCTGAGCTGTCCTGAGATGAACTGAACTAAACTGAACTGAGGTGAACTGAGCTGAGCTTAAATGGACTGAAATGAACTGAACTAAAATTAACTGATTTGAACTCAACTGAACTGATGTTAAATCTTTATTAAAAAGTGAAATGAACTGGACAGAGCTGAATGCAAACGAACTGAATTGACTTTGAATTGAGAAAGAGAATGAGGCGAGCACGAGATGTGCTGCAAACACAAGTATCCTTCTTATCCAGTCTGGTCACACCATCCTGCAAATTATACTGCTTATTATCCCTGTGCGCTCTATCGCAGCCCTAAATCACACTGAATTATGGGTGCACAGCCTCTGCCTGTGACCGAGCAACACTGCCAGGTTGTGTGACAGCCAGAGACAGCATCATCTTACTCCTCCCATCCTCTCTGTCTGTCCCCCTTTCATCCTCTTTGTTCCTTACGTTGTGTGCCAGTGCATCTCTCCCAGTCAATTTGACTTCACTTCAAACTCTCTCCTCCCTTGATTCTCTCTAATTTCAATTTTCTACTTCTCTGACTTCTCTCATTTTTCCTTATCTAATTTTGACTGGAAATACTGCACCCATGGACTTGCTCTCTCCTGTCTTTCACATATACAATAGCTGTCAAGTAACAGCAAAGTTTTATGAAAAGAATTACCTTAGAACTGCCTAGTGTGCATTCATAAACAGCAGCTTTCATAGACTGTAGTATTTACGGAGTGGAGAGCTGAAATGATTCATCAATTAATCTGTTTATAGACAGAAAATACATCTGAACAATAACTGCTGTACTTTTAAAGCTAAATTTCTCTCTTTTAGCTCTGTTTTTGGTTTCCACCAATTGTCCATCAGCTAGTCTTCAACTGCGTGTCTGCTGTTTGGTGCTGAGCAGTTGGGTAAAGTGGGTCTTTAAAGCTTTGTTTGCTGAAAACAGCTGCAGCCAAAAGTGACGCTATGAGAGCAAGGAGACTGAACCAAAACAGTAACGTTACAGACCAGGCAGCTAAACAATGAGCTGATGCTCGCTATGAAGCTCAGAAAACCGAGGGGAGCTGCAGAAACAATCCTCTGCAGGTTGATCACTGTAGCACCCCACCGTCACTTCATATATTTTTATTGTAAAAATATATAGCAGCTTTAAGTAAATATAAGTACTGGATTGAACTTGGTATCAAAAGATGCCCAGTATGGGATCTGGAAACGGGATGGCAGCCAAAAAACATTTATTAGGAAACACAAATGTGATATATATAATATTTATATTGTTCACACATTATTTTAAAGTCACCTATTGTAGCTCTGTCAGAAACATATCGAAAAGAGATGGCAACACAGTCTGACTTGGCAGTATGGCTGTACTCCTGGGGACTCTCCCTGATGCAGCAGAACTGCATAATAACACAGTATACACAGCACACAATAGCTAATATGCAGGGAGAACTGCAAACAATCCACCAGTGGGAATTAACTCAGAAATAAAGACCCTCCAGGGTGTATAGACACAGAGGGAAATCTAAATAGGTGGAGGCTGCAGTGAAGGAGGCTCTTCTTGCTAGCAGCAGCAGATTAACAAAAGCAAGGCACGTGCCGTGGTTTAGAGTCAATGTGAGGACGAGCCTTTGACATCTTCTGTCAGAGTCGGATCATTGGAATAATAAGTGTACTGTGATGGTTGGCGGTAAGAAGTACACATGACTGAAGTGGTTTTACTCACTACCATTTACTCCAGCTTGACACCGTATTTCTGAGGCACCAAAAGATGAGGAACACAACTGAATAAATTCATTACAACATGACTGAAACTTCCTTCCTGGTACAATAACAAACCTTATTGAGCAGGCTAAGTCCTTCGTGATTCCCTCTAAACCACCGTGTGTATGAAGGCACACCATTTACTACTGAGTGGCCACTTAATTATTAGGTGCACCTGCTCATTAATGCACATATGTAATAAGCCAATCATGTGACAGCAGAGAGGTATAAAAGCATGCAGAGATGATCAAATGGTGCAGCTGTTATTCAGACCAAACATCAGAATCATTAAGAAATGTGACCTATGTGACTGACTGTGGAATAATTGTTGGTCTGTTTTAGAAAGACTGGTGTGAAAAACAATAAATATCAAGCGAGCAGCCGTTCCCTGGACGAAAACGCCTTGTTAATGAGACAGGTCAGAGGAGAGTGGCAAAACTGATTTGAGCTTACAGGAAGGCGACAGTAACTCAAATAACCAGGCGACAGAACAGTGCTGTGCAGAGGTCCTGTCAGCTCTGAACAGGAAACTGAAGCTACAGAGGATACAGACATCAAAACTGAACAGCAGAAGATTGGAAAATGTCCCCAAGTCTGGCAAATCTCGATTTCTGCCACAACGTGCAGATGGTTGGGTCAGAATTTAGCAGGAATACATAGACCCATCCTGCCTCGTATCAACTGCTCAGGCTGCTGGAGGTGTAACGGTGTTGGGCATATTTTCTTGGCACACGTTAGGCTCCTTAGTACCAGCTAAACACTATTTAAATGCCACTGAGTATTAGTGCTAGTCATGAGCATCCTATTATGGCCACAGTTCACCCAGCTTCTAATGGCCACTACCAGCAGGATAACACACCATGTCACACAGCACATATCATCTCAAACTGGTTCCACCAACAGGTCAATGAGTTCAGGGGACTCCAGTGGCCTCCAAAGTCACCAGATCTTGATACAATACAGTACCTTTGAGATGAACGGGAGATTCATATCTGCAGCAACTGTGTGACGCTATCAGGTCAACATGGATCGGGTCAACAATGATTGAAAGACAAGTCATCAAATTTAAATGAAACAATTACAATTATCATATGAAAGTCAACATATCCAAATTACGTGACCAGCTAGTTCATCTGAGCAGTCTTGAGCATAAAGATTCTCACACAATTTGGAAGTTTTATGTGTTTAATTTTAGAAGTAGTCCAACCTCAAAAACAGGTTCCAAAATGAAATTGAGACCCTGTGCAGGAGGATGTGACCCTTTTATATCTTAAAGTCTGGGAGGAGGATAAATTAAGTGACAAAATATCTTGACAACATGAAATAGAAATGAGAAAATTAGAATTAATCATAGATTCTCAAAGGGCCAAATGCTCTCTCACAGTTTTGCATATTTTTGCAGTTTCCAGAAATTTGACTTGCAGAAATGTTGCAGTGTATTCCCTCGCTCTGTGTAACCTGTTACGTCAGGATGAATGCGCGATTAGAGCTCAGCAGTTCTCGACTAGCAGGAGCAGCAGTCCCTAATGATCGGCTTTAAACTTTACTTATGCTGATTGCATTAGCATTTTGTATTTCACTCAGATTTTATTGAACTTCACTGTGAATTCTTCGGTTTTCTCCCGTGTGACTTATGAATGCACTTGGATTTGCACTTGAAAGTGGTTTGAGAGAAAACACTCCACGGGGTGTAAGTATTACTTTCACGACAAACTGAGGTGTATACTTGTCAAATCACTGGTTGCATGCTTTTGAAAAGCTTAAGAGAACCAATTCATGATTACACTGGAAAAAAAAAACAGTTCTGTTTTTTATTGCCATCAGTGCAGTAAGAATAGCCTGTAAAATCAATGGTCTTAAAACTGCCTTATCTGTCTCACATTTTTCCAAGAGAGCAATTTCAAAGGCTCGAATCATTTTTGAAGTGCCCTCTCCATTGTCTGTATCGAGAGTTTGAGTCTCCCTCCCCTCTGGACAGAGATTTATGCTACTAAAGGCCAGGGGCCTCATTTATAAAACATTGCGTAGAATCCATACTAAAAGTGTGCGTACGCCCAAAAGCTGAAAATGGCGTACGCCAAAAAATATTCGGATTTATAAAACGTGCGTACTCACACCTGCACGCAATTTTCCCTTTATAAATCACACTCCACCTGGAAGATTGCGCAGGTGGATTCACCTCACATCCCGCCCCCGACACACCCACATTTTACCATGAATGGTCAATGCAAAGTACCTCATGAATGACTTTGCATATAAATATACCTGCTGATCAATGGCATTTTACGTTCGATCATGGCAGAGAAAAGAAAAAGAAATTTTACGGAGACTGAAATCGAGGTGCTTGTGGGTGAGGTGGAGGCCAGAAAGGATATTTTGTTTGGTGGTCACGGTAGTGGCGTCACGAATAAAATAATAATAATTAAAAAAAATGAGTGGCGGCACGTCGTCACCGCAGTGAATAGTTCCAGTGCCACAGAGCGATCTGTGGCAGAAATTACAGATCCCTACACTACTGTGCGTCAGGATGAATGAGTCATGTGCTGACCCAGGCCACCGTGCCACTACATTCGTCAAGATCATGTCCGAGGTACAAATAATTTGTACATTGAGTGAATGCACATTTTTTCGATTCACATAAGCAAATTCATTTTCACTCGGAGCCCTTATAGCAATGTGAGTGCAGTCAATTGCGCCGATTAAATTTGGGAAACCGGACATTGCTGCAAATTGCCTTTTAATGTTGGCCTGTTCACCCACAGTGTAAGGAAACCTGATGTATCGACTGGTCATTTTTATAATGCCATCCAAAACGGCTGGCATTATGGCACTGAGGGATGGCTGCGATATCCCAGACCTAAGGACATAATTTAACTGAATTATACCCAAAAGGGGCTTTAGACAGACAATGTAATATTATATAATATTAATCATATCAGACACTTACCTGTCGGCTAATTCCCACTGAAAGGAGCCAGTCGCCAGAAACCCCCGAGTGGTCAGCACCTGGATATGCACCGGGATGGCGCGGTTCCGGCGAGTGGGTCTATCTGACACTGGGCCCAGTTCAGCACATAGATCCAAGAGCACCGCTCTAGGGAATCTAAATCGGCTTATTAGCCAGTCATCATCATGGGCCAGGGAATCTCCGTGGTCCCGAAAACTTCTCTCCATCCTGATCCTACCATTTGCGTGATCTTCCAGCAGTGCCAGCGCATCCATTGTGCAGCATTACGCACGAGTGTCACCGCACTATTTATATGCTTACTCAGCAAACTGAATGATTGTTGCACACCTTGTCACAATTAATACTAATCCATCAGTGCCATCCACCGCTCTGTATCATTTGAAGATGGAAGTATGATATATGAACATTGTGCATACAGTAGTAGGCCTAACGGCTCATTAAAGGAACACATCTATAACACTGCAGACTTGGGTGTTTATGATTACGCGGGTCTATAAGTCTGATATGTGATGACATTAAATGTATGAGATCAATCTGGCTTCAATTCACCACCACACCATCTGCATCGCCAGTTTCCCCGTCTCCAAAATGTTCGTACGCAAGCATCAAAGTTGGCGTACCGGTGCGCACATTCTCACGCTAAGTTTATTTTTATAAATCACAACCTTTGCGTAGAAAGTTGCGTACGCAACTTCCAAGCCCCGTTTTGTGCGTAAGCAAGTTTTATAAATGAGGCCCCAGGTCTTTTTCTCCCATGGCTCTGCTGATGAATCCTCTGTATAAAAATTGTGGGTTTACAGTCATGAGCTGGTGATAGTGATGTTTTAACTACATTTTGGGTTCAGTGGGGATGGCTAAATATTTTTCAGGTTTTATGTTATACAGTAACTTTTATGTAAATTGTATTTTATGTATATTTGAAGTGGTAGGTTTTTAGCATATCTTTTATATATTATGTTATACACAGACTCTGTTGCTGGTTTATTAAGTTGGCTACTTAAAACTAATGCAGTCTAATACAACAGTTCTGCAATAAATCTTCATGAAGCTCATAATGTTCAGTTTTTGTTGAAACTGTTTAAGAGAGCTGTTGATTCAACTGTATGGTCATTTAGAAGTCATTTGTAGTTTGTGGTATCATTGAACTGTCCTGCATTATACAGAGATGTGTTTCTGTTATTCAGCCTACCCACACTGATATAAATGGGGTTGACAAAACAATAGAAACACCTGTCAGTATAAGAAAATACTGTTCAACAGCACCACTAACCTCAGCCCCCAAAACCATAAATAAAAAATAAATAAAAAATAAAGCCATAAATCTGAATCAACACCTCTCTAGCCTTGCATAACTAGACGCCTTTCACCAGCGCTGTGTCAGCGCTGGTGAAAGGCCTTCCTATACCCATTATCATTCTGATTATCATTCTGATATAGGAGAAACAAACAGTCTGGTTTGTTTGTATTTCTTTAAGTCAATGACAGTCGTCTGGGCGTCGCAAAGCCCAGGATTCAGCAATGGTGCCCTTGCAAAATAGTGTTGAGGGTGCTCATTTTGGTGGAATATTTGCACGCAGAGTGCCAAGTCTCTGCATTAAAATGCATAACTCCATGCAAAAGGGATATGTCACATTTGTCAGGTTGTCAGTTAAAGGTTTGTAGGATAGACTGCAGTTCATTAGGTGTTGTGGAGCAAAAAGACCATTTATATGTTTCTCAGATGGAGGAACTCATTGAGCCTTAAGACATCATGAATCTTCGGGGGTCTCATGGGATCTGTAGTATTTGTGTCATTTAACATATGAAACTGTTCAATGGAGTTCCTTGCATGGGATAAATAGCTTATTTTGTGCAGTATGTACATATAACCCACCGCAGGGTTGAGTTCATTACCATTAATGCATTTTCTTATTTATTTAATTCAAATCAGTTCATCTTCGAGTCAAAGTGAACGTTTCTGCCAGATTTGAAGAAATTCCCTAAAGGCATTCCTGAGATATCGAGTTCACAAGATGGGATGGACAGACAGACGGACTGACAACCTGAAAACATAATGCCTCCGGCCACGGCATAAAGATCAGTCCACCGCAGCCTTATGGTTGTCTGACAAAGACGATATGGTGTGACAAATCTGTCAGGAATATCAAGACTGACTCTATATATGGAAACAAATTCAAGTGAAGCAAGCACAAGCAAGGACTAAAAATAGGCACTGGCTGAGTAGTTCATGACACTGGTAAATTAAATTTCTTCTGCCCACAGCCATTGTTATACTACTACACTACTACTATACTATACTAATGCACCTCTTGACCATATATGTTTACACTGAGTCAGATTACAATGGTACCAAGGACATTATGGATGTCACACTGAGTGAAGTAACAAAAAGACTCAGTGTGAACAAGTGTTTGGAGTGTGAGAGTTTGGCTTCCGCGAAGGGGAAAGCTGCCTCCCACCAGGCCTTAAAGTCTTTGACAGAGAAACATGGAAGGAGAAGAAAGATGAGGAGGAGGTGGAGATGAACTAAAAACCCAAAGGTAGACATAAAAATTCAAATGCTCTGCAAGAATTTCTATTATTTATCCAGGACATAGTCTCTTCATTCCAGGGATATGCCACATTTGCCTTTGATTTAAAATTCTCAAAAACCAAAATACACAAAAATTAATCATTCATAACATTTATTGAGCCAGGATGTTGGCTATCTGCATGCTTGCAAAACTGCATCAAATTCATGGCATATAATATAATTTATGCAAATTATCATTGCAAACTCATGCTGGAACAATATTTTGCCAAAGGTTGATGTACATTTTTCAATATGACACAAGTATAACAAACTTAGATTGGCACAAAAGTCACAATGAGAACCCAGATTGTCTCATATTTGTCAGATCCATGTATGTGTGTGAGTAAGCGTGTGTGCTTTCCGAGTTAAATTAGTCAGTAGGATTCGTGCCACTCCTGTGGCAGGTCCATATGGCACAGAGCTCAGCTCGAAGGCTGGCTGCACTCATTAACATTCCCCCATCATAGAGGCCAAGGGGAATGCACAAAGTGTGTGTGTGTGTGTGTGTGTGTGTGTGTGTGTGTGTGTGTTTGTCTGCCCTCTAAAATGTGTCATATCAGCATTCTTACGTAGCAGCAGATATCAATGAAACTACTGATACCTTCCAGTTGTCCATACATGCATACACACACACACACAGGTTTCAGTGAACTGGTTTTAATGGGAACCTATAAATAAAAACTAATAGCTATGGGGATGAATGTAAACACAAGCTAATTTGATGGAGAGAAGGGGGTGGGGGGTCACAGGGAGGCCAGATCAATCCCTGAATCAGTGTGCTGCATTCCAAAAAGGGTGTCTGCCATATGCTTGCTGTTGAAGAGGCAGCTGCCCCCAAAGCATCAGATTCTATGTTTTTGTGGTTTTGTGTTCTGGCGCCAGTGTGATTCTGTACTAATTACTATTTTGGAACATAAGGAAAAAGAGGAGAGAAACACAGAGGTGGAGGGAGAGAGAGGCAGCAAAAGAGAGAAAACAAAACAGAATGGGAATGATGTTTTTTTTTATCCTCTGTGAACAAGATAATTTCCTATTAATCTATATACTTCCTACTATGTAGCGTTCTCCCATCAGATGCACCTCAAAATGGAAAAAACTCAGTTAATAGTTAAAAGTTTCAGTCCCATGATATCATGAAATTCTTGCTGTTAGCACAAAAATGCATTAAATGTTGTAAAATGTTTCATGTCGAGCTTTAATTGATTGATTTAATTAATTGAGCTTATTGCAGGATTTCGTAAATTTGCAGAAACGAGAGGATAAGAGATAGACTGGAGGGATAAAAAACAGAAAAAAATGGTTCCTGGTGAGTTCTGAGTTCAGTCAGAGGCTGAGCTGCACACTCTCACACACTCACACACAGTTAGTGTGTGTTGCTAGCTAGCTTGCAGCTAATGAGTGCTGCTTGGAATATTGTTTGTGCAGTATGTTTTTTTGCCCCAAACAGCCAAACAAATATCTCCAAGGCTAAATTTTGCTTCACCTTCTGCTTGAGCACACCTTTGGCACTCAGACATAGTGCCTACCTGCCTTGTCCTCTCAGTTTTGGTTATCCATTCTGACTGCCCCCCTCTTCCCAAAGCCTACCTCTGAACTTCCACACAGTAAAATTTGCTTTTAGCTGACCTGTTTTGCCTCTGTCTTCTGTGCATTTGAGTCATCTACCTCTTTCACTGAGCCATGACATTTCCAATGGAAGGACTGAGTATAAATGGATGTTTAGGGAGAGCAAAAAAAAATAGCCTCAAAAGTTAGAATGAGTAAGAATCATAATAGCTGAGGTGAATCACCAGCACTCATCATGAAATGGTGATGACTTCACAGAAGACGGTACCTCTCAAAAGCACCAAATTATATCTGGAATACTGACTCGTTAAAAGCTTTTGGCGTGTGTATTAATGGGTGTATTGGAGGCACTCGAAGTGCTAGGTAGCTGTCCAAATACTGGAAGACTCATGAGAAACACAGGGACCATGGTGTCAAGATGCTGCAGAGGAACTGTATCTGCTTAATATTTAGATACGTGAAAGGCTGTCTAAGAAATATTTTATGGCACGTATAGGAGGAACGACAAAATCCATCTGTCCAACAGGTCAGCAGTAACTACTGTGGGCCACTCCCTGCTGCTTCCATCACGTCTTTCCATTCAACTGAGTCCCTTTGGAAAACATGAATCCCAGCATGACATCTTAACAAACGCTGACAGTCAGTAACAGAACAGTCCAATCTCTCATAGCAGCTGACCTGCGGGTCACAATATCACGCCTGCTTCTCATCAGAAACCACCCAAGAGTGGCTCACAGAAAATACCAAGGTCAAGCTCCTCCTATCTCTGGTAAATAGAAATGTTATGGCCTTCTTAGCAATAATGTCCCAGTCAGATAGTGAAGAAAAACACTGACATACTTCTTTTACAATGACGCATGTTCTTGGGGGGGGGGGGGGGGGGGGGCATATAATGTAGGTTATCGCAAAAAATAACCACCCACACATTTAAACACACAGTATGAGAAGTTTGGCTGATCTTAAAAAGCTCACAAGTGAGAAGAATCACAAATTAGCATCCACCTCATTTCTCCAAGTCTAGATACCTTACATATCACAAATATTTTCACCACACAGATTTTTTTTTTTTTGTCGTGACAGAAAGAGGCACATATTGAACAACTGAATGAATACTGAAGACATCACAGTGGAGAACTACGATTTGAAATGCACAGCCAATCAACCCCAAAATCCCACGAGAACACAAATACTCTTCTTGCTGGAGCAAAACAGAAACGATCAAAACCAGTTTGCCTTTCTGCATAATTTATGCTACAATCTGCACAGGGAAGGCAAAGAAACGGAACCAGGAAGCTAAAAATGGATGGGATAGATGGAGAGAGATGAAGGTAACAAGGTCTGAAAATTCAGAAAACCGGAGGAAAGTGAATTTCAAGAGTGAGGTGAACTTCAGGTGAGCTCTGGCTCTGAATGAGACCTCTACAAACTGGATTATAGAATCATTTTCACACATAATTTTTTAGTTTCTCTCACTGTGTGTGATTTTGACAGTCTAGTTCCAGTTGTGAAAATTTATGACCATATTATACAGTCTGCTTAGTTAACACACACCTGTTGATGTGCAAGCACAGCAGCTGTTATGAATTCATCCAGTACTTTAAGAACTTATTCTCGGATGAAGCTCACTCCACATGGTCTTCATCTTCAGCTGATGTAGCTGAATGTTACATGAAGAGTATGGACCCTGTGTTTGGATTGGTTACAGTACTATTTCCAAGATCAGAAATTAACTATTATGCTCGTGTTTAAATAACAATGGACAGCAACTGGATAAAAAGGAAATAACTAGGATCTGTAAGCAAGTCTACATAAGGAAACTATAAACAAAGGGAAGGTTCATGCCAAAGGACCGCCCACTCTATCTGTCCCTTCTCAGCTTCACAGGTTATCAGTCTGACGATGGGGGCAACGGTATTTTGGTGTGTTGTTATTTAGCTAATGTCTCATGTATTTTCAAGATACAGTTGGTTTCACGTTTATCTTAATTTTGACAATCAAATTCATGCGATTTGACTCGTCACGAACCCTGTAAATTACACCTATAATAATCTTTGCACAGGTGAGAGTGTGCAAGTCACAAGCAAGAAGTGTAGCGTGGGTGGAGCTGAGGCGGGCCGAATGAAGCCTGGTTGCTATACTGTATTGTTGAATGATTTGTTCTCATCAGCTTCATCTACATTTAATTTTCAACTTTTTAACTAATGAAAGCGACGTTGTGTGCAGAGTTTCCAATTTGTGTCGGTCCACACATCCTGGAAGATTTCAATGTCCCACACAAATGGGAGAAATTCTGGTCTATTATTATGAATGTTTATGGACTCTATTTTCCCATGTTTTTGTGTCTAAGTAACTAATGGGGACAACAATTTTTGAAATTGGTTCAGTGTTGAACAAAAGCAGTGCAGCCGTCAACGAGGAAACGGGCTGTAATGTAATCCCTCCGGTACATCATCAGTGTACATCCTCTGAAAGTGCTTGTTTTTGCCACTGACAGGCTCAGATTATCATTCTAAGTATGTGACAACATTATGGAAAGGACAGAAACAGACATTTTTGTTAAAGAGTAAGATCATTTTAGCCTAACCAGAGAAGAGCCACTATATCGCTCTCGCCAAAGCCACCAGACTCCGTTTACATAAACAGTAATTTTATCATCGTAAAACACACTCCATTCAAACTCAACAGAAACAAAATAAAACTTACCAAAACCTTCTTGGTTTGTCTTTCCACAGTTCCAACAATCACTACTAAATCTAGTTTGGTTGAAATAAAGTCTTCATTCACCAAATCGGTAGAGGAGCGACAGCGAGGGCGGACACGAGAGAAGCAGCAAAAACAGCGTGAAGTATTGTGACATCTAACTCGAATTATTCTCATCGAGCATTATGACTGGAGAAATTTAAATGTCAGATTTCAACAGCTTATCCCAGTTAAAAAAAAACAACAAAAAACAGCAATTACTGGATAACAGAAACTCTGGTTGTATTACTCCTGTCCGTCAGGCAGTGCATTCAGTGCAGCTGCCCAGGGCCATGCACGGAAATATTAATTTTCTGTAATTACATGCTCGATTGTTTTTCACAATTCAATTATATATAACACACACCAATAATTATCTGATTGTTAAACTCAAATATCAATATTGGTATTGGCCTCAAAAACCCAGAACTGGTCAGACTACACCAATAACCTGTGCCAAAAAACCCAAGACCCACCAGCAGAAAAGCCAACAGCAGTGCTCCTCCGGAAGTTCAGCACTAAATCACCTTCACAACATAACCGTATACAGTCGTACTTATTTCTTCACAAGATGAAAGAGTCTGTAGAGCGGTCTCTTGAAAACACTGTTTTCCATAGGTGTTGAACAAGCACCCACGGTGGTAATTCAAATAAGAGCTTGTAAGAGACAAAAAGGTGCGAGAGAAGAAAATGAAAAAAATAAATAAATTCAAAGCACTCCTGCTCTGGAGGACATTTTCTTTTCAGTGAGAGAAAGGACTCCTCTCTCCTGCCTCAGTAGTGGCCCTGGCTGTGCCTGTGTTTAGCTGTGGGAACAGACCACTTGGTGGCACGTACTGAATAGGGGGCCTTCGCCCCTTAGCGCAGCCTAAGTGGGCCTGCCAGCAAACGGGCTTTGGACCATCTCCTCTCCATTCTCATCTTATTTCATTCTCTTGTAGACACACTTACCACAGCCTTCCTGTGACTACGTTCATCGTTTGCTTACTATTCTTTAGTCGCCTGAGTTTCAGCCGTTCTCCTTGTGTTGCATACTGGGCCATTTTCCCCTCACACACAGCAACAGAAAAGGATCAAGAAAAAGAGGTAGAAGATGAGGGGAACCCCGATGTGTAGATGCCTGTGTGTAATAATTAGTCATCTCTTAGGCAGCTTTCCAGAGAGACTCCCCTGGAGGCTGGGATCTCTATTGTGGAGGGTTGGACTTGGTCACTTTGGCGCTGGCCTGGCCCAGATTCCTCTCTCCCTCTTCCTGGGGGGGCTTACTACTGGCGACGGAGGTCCAAAACATACTGACATAGACCAAGTGTATTACCCACAGTGATTTAAGGTCCTGATGAGGGCTGATTTATCCCCACCTACAGAGATGTGGGGCCCTTTACTTTGGCCAACATACCACCCCCTCCCATAGGGGCCTTGAGTGGAGTGAAGAGGGATAATGGAAGGAGGCGGGCTCCAGGCAGCACCCACTGATGGACAATACAGCCTGCCACGCAGATGGACTGGTAAAAGGATGGAAGTAAAATTTATTTGTGTGTGTGTGTGTGTGTGTGTGAGTGAGTGAGTGAGTGAGACAGAAAAATAGAGACATCATGTTTGTGTTCAAGCATGCCTGCAAGTCTTTGTGTGAAATCAGTTCCCTTCATCTCTTTGCCCAATAACCAAATCACTGATCATAACTTCTTGTTGTCGAATATGAAAACCAATTTGGAGATGTAATGAAGCTAGACTGAAGAGTGAAAAAAAATACTGCCTTCAAGCCTCTTGGTCTGAGCTGAAACATGATTTTTATTTTTCAAAAGCTTCCTTTTCAAACAGGAAATCACTAATGAGCCAGAGGGCTCTTAGATGAATTAATCCCTCAGATCTCATATTATATTGAAAAAGAAGCAATATAATGAAAAAGGGAGGGCAGGGAAACACATTCAAAACATGTCAAATGTGCAGTCACATATCTTCCTTTGAATTCACAACATTCTTTTAATATTAGCCTGAAAAGTCACTGGATATAATAATATTGCATGGGGACACTGTTTGCAGGTAATTACAACATAAAAGCCTTACCTATAATGTATACTCCTTATAATTTTCCTAATAAAGATAATAACATTATTTAGCTCCTCTTTTAGCCCCTGTAATCACATCCACTTTGCACACCAGGAGGTGCAATGTGCTGCAGGTACCTATCATAGAAATCCAGGAGCATTAATAATGGCTATGGTCCATATATATTGCAGGTTCTCACTTGGTGTGTTTTGAGTGCTCTGCCTCCCCATGATCTGTGGGAGGACATGGCCCCATACTGCATGAACCATACATAATCTATGAGCTGCCATGTTTGAAAGGAGATAAGGGAAGCTTAGCTGCTCAGATGCTCTGCAAGACCATTTGATTTCTTTAAATAAAATAAGGCTAAACTTCACTTTCAATACATAAAAAAAAAGATCAAGAAAGGTCAGACCTGCTTACTTTAAACCTTCACTAAAGAGTTCAAAAGTGGTGATAAGTAAATAAGATTAGATTTAAGTGATTATTCCAACACTTCTAAAACCTGAAGCATTGACAACTTTGACAACACAAAAAAAAAAAACATATTTGGGACATCCTCAATGTTAACTTCACACTGGCAGGGCTAACACACACGTGTGGGATACGTTAGCTAGTACTCAACTCTGGAGTATAGGACAACTGAGCCAATAATAAAAGGGCTTTTAAAGTCCCTCTCCAAGTACAATATTGTTGGTAACATAGCCCTATTCCAGTTATTTCAAATGAGTGTGCTCTACTTAAAGTTCACTGTTCTGATACAACTTCTAGTACCGTTTTGTGTGGCTGCTGGGGGCTATTGTGCCTGTGTGAGGTGTTAGTAGTTGTGTTTTTTCCCTGTGGTGGCACTGAGTGATAGTCTGCCAGTGGAAACATGGGCAGAGAGTTGATGACCTCGGCTACCGGCAAAGTGAAGAAGCTCCTCAAAGGTTAGACAAGTGGCAGGATAGAAAGAGGGAGCCGTGGAACAATGGAGAAAAGGGGGGAGGAAATGGAGGAGGATAAAGAGCAAAAGAGGAAACTGTGTAGTGACCAAAGAAGAAACAGAAGGGAAAGAGGTCTAACTCTGAAAGACAAATGGAGCCTGGGACTATAACACCCGTAGCAGGTGTGGCTTTTGCCACAAGGAAGCACACATTATCCCAGGGGAACTAATGGGGAGGTGTTTGAGGGTCTTGCTGTGGCTTATCTGTATTCTGGCCCTGTTGGTGAAACACACGGGGGTGGCATTCGCACAAAGAGTATCAGCCCACAGCTGCTGCAAGAGTGATCAAACATTCAAACGCCCGCACAGCAGGGGTTAACAGCAAACTCTACAGCTGTGTTACAGGAGGACTCACAGTGTAAAATCAATCTTAAAACAGGCACGCATGAACACAAAAATTAAATTCACCACGCAAGCTTCAGAAGTTTTGATCCTAAATTTCCTTTTTTAGTGAGACTTAACAAAACAATAGCAGCTGATGGTGGAGGATTGTTTGAGACGCTGCATTCATGGCTGTCCATGAATATTCTCAATAGCTGGCTCGTCGTGTGAATTGGCAGCAAAGCAACAGTGAATCAGGTGTGGACAATTTCTGGTCATCCCGCATGGAGAGTGGAGGATTGTCTTGATGATGCCAGTTTCGGTCCAGAAGGGTACAGAAATAGCCCCAACAGCTGGCACAGCTTCGGTCTGGTCTCCATAAATACAGCTGCTGCAGGTAGGCACTCTGAGGATGCTGAGTGTGTCCTTGGAGGCCTGATCTTTGAGTGCAGCAGCGGAGCAAAAGTGTAACAGCAGGTTGTTCTCAGTGGGTTTACAGACCAGGATGTCCTCTGATTCCACGTCTCCTGCTTTGTGCATGCAGTGAAAGAGCTTGACTGAACATGTACGTGGTTTAGAAGTCCCACAGCAGTGAAGCTGGTGTGCAATACAAGATATGCATCCCATTGATTTTTAGGCCAATATTTTAAATCAGCCTTTTATTCATTAAATTCTGGCCCACTGGCTAATTGTCACATTTTATGAACCCTGTGCACATGTTCTCAGAGACTCAGTCATGTCCAGCTGAATCCAAAAAACTCCCCTCTGTTAACTTTTAGGAGACAGGGTTGCTGTTGAAGATGATGATAGTTAGTTTGTGGGCGATGTTCATACACTCAGCTAATGCAGCTGTGTTTTGTCTCCATCACAAAGGTCCAGTGGTCACCCAGCAGTGCTGCCCCAGTCATAGCACAAGTCAAACACACTGCTGTAAAATCAAACCATAGTTAAAATGTTCAGGGTACTCAGATGAGTAAAATCGTTGTACCACACCAGTCATCCTCTAAAATTCTAGGTATATTTAAAATGCATTTTTCTGATATAAGTTCTCATAAAATTGTTATAGTTAGCAAAATAAAACAGCAGCAATGAGGAAACTGGGACATACGTGTCTCCTCCTGGCAAGTATGTCCCTCAGACACACACTTCCAGCCCCTATAGCTAATAAATCCCACCTCTCTTGTCATAATGAAAAAGGGGATAAAGCAAGAATTCTCTTTAAAATCTGGCTGTTCATGTCGAAACAGAATATTACAGTGACTCTCTTGCAACATCCAACACTGTCAATCTTATTAATCCTTACACTCTCAGTAAAATTTAATATGGTGAAATGCTCCAAGTGTCTCGGATGTTAAAACGGTTCGACAGGACAGGCTGTTAACCAGCCATTGAACCATTTGTTATTTTACAAGTGAAGTAAACACTTTTTCTGCCATATTTTAGCACTTCTTACCTCCCTCTTGCACAAGCTTACAATATATCAGGAACTCCGCAATAATCAACAGCAATCAAGCAGCTGTGTCTAGATCATATTTCAGCATTAATGGACATCATGGATGCCTTGAGGCCTGCAAATGTATAAACTATTTACTATCTGAATATTCACAAACAGAAAGAGAAGAATAGCGCATTAAGAGCTGTCACCTGTTGAGAGTCTGCTGCATTGCTGCAGACTTGTACACTTCGGTCACTTCCTGATCTTGGTCAGTTTCCCTCTTTTCTCAGTGTGAGTGAGTCACCGTTTTATTTTTATCATTGTGAAGCAGGAACCCCTGCTGACTCCCTCCGGTCGGACTCCTCGGGAAACATCACAGAGGAAGAAGAGAGAGAAAGGGCTCCTCCCTGTGGCGAGGCTACAGCTGTCCATCTCAATGAGAGGGCGAGAGACTCCTCCATAGCAACAGTCCTACATAGCAACAGTCCCTTTGAATAAAGATAGCCTTGGAAGGCATTCAGAGAGTATCTTGTAGCTTCAGTCCTGGGAAACAGAGGACATTGTATCATAGGCAGGCTGCTTCAGTCGTCTCCTTTGCTTTACATCTGGTTTACGCGAGTGGCTGCATGCCGTTACATTGTAGAAGAGTGAGATTTGTGCCAAGTATGGGCTGTGAAATAAAAAAAGTCAGATGCTGATTTCCAATTCAGGCGAGGCAGAGAAAAGAAAAGTGAAGCACAAAAAGTGGGAAATCTACTCCGAACAGAAACGGCTAGCAAAGAGCCTTCAAAGACTTAAGGGCTGCATTTGAATCACAACACCTCTTACCCCCCTCCAGTAGAAACATCTCAACCGAGAATTTGCCACTCTTTATTTGAACTTTTCCTCCATCATTTCCACACTGCGTATGATGAATCATTCAAAACGCCCAGCTCGAAATGAGACCAGACAGGACGGAAACTTGCCTCGTATTGAGCTTGCCGCAGCCAGCCCAAGTCCAATTTCAGTCCAACAATGCACTACTTTGATCAGTCTATACGGCTGATTTAGGATGTCACTACTAACTGTCTATCACTCCTACGCAGCCCCTCCAGGAGCAGCAACACTGAGCACGCTGGGATTGGGACATGCCAGGAAACCGGGAGTAGGGTGATACGAGACAGTGGCTGACTTCCATATCAAAGATGTGTGTCAACCCAAAAATGCCCAGGCGCCATCATCAGTCATGTACAATAAACCATATTATAGTCATACTAATGTGTATCTCGCAAAGCATCAGCAGGTAGGTCACATTCTATAGTTTAGATATTGACAACAAATGCCATGGAAAAAAAGGATAAATGAATGCTAAGTATTGCCTTGTTTCCAAAGCCCAATATACTGTACTGTAGCTTAGTCCTCCTTGCCAAGGACCTCCACTGTTGTCCAAAAACAATTAAAAATACATAAATGAGCTGCACCATTGCACTGGGTGGCATTTTCCTTTATTGCGATGAACACTTGAACACTATTACGAAATCCACTGCTGAAAATAATCCAACAAATACACCATTTACTTCTGCTTGAGTAACATTTGGTGAAAACTGCAGTGCCAATAAAGAAATTAATTAATGTTTTTTAAATTAGTTCATATCTCTTGCCCATTTTTAAAGATTTCCTTCCTTAGTGCGAGGAAATGGGGCTGAGAGCCACAAAAAGTAAAGAAGTACTGAAAGACAGTTTAAAGCATTGCTGGTTTTGATCTGATTTTATGAGATCTGTAGACACACATTGAGAAACATACAATACTCACTACAAAATGCCCCCATGCTGACGAAAAAGCAAAAGTATGTTTAAAAAAAAAAAAAAAAAAAGTTTATTTTGTCTGCAAAAGGTGACAAAATGTGAGGACATCAAAAACTTTCTGTCCTTCATACCACATGAAGAGTGTACACTGTGGCCAGCACCGTGTGTGTCAGTCAGTCAGGAGTCTTTTTAATGCTGCACAGTTCAATCAAACGACAATCCTCCTGCCTCTCACTGTCACCTATTAGCTTTGTCACTCTTGGCTCCCTGTGGCCATTATGTGAATGGGACCTGTGCCTGTTCTGCCACACTTTGATCATTGGTGTTATTACCCATTCACCAGATATATCTGTCAGATGCATTTCACAGCCATGCTTTCACACCAGTTCGTACCTGCTGCAAATCATAATGTCAAGTACCTACAGGGGTTGGACACAACACTTGCAACACATGTGCAATCTAATGCAATCTAGTGCTGTACAGCTGCAACAAATGCTTCAAATCGTTTTGAGGACAATGCTCCACTTATGTGTGAGAAGTCTGCACATTTCTGAAGGTGTAGTTTAATCCAACTCTAAGTCATTACCTTATCTGCCTTAATTATATTGCCATAATGTGCATAACTACTACCAAAATGGATTATTTAAAAACATATGACTATTTCCTCAAGTCTGCTATCCTTTATCTCACTTCGCTCCTGTACTCTGATGCTTTGTCTTCCATTTTTGCTCCAGGTCTCGCTGACACAAAGAGAGATGGGAGGATGTCAAAGGCAACAGAGATCTGAATGCTTCTGTCAGTAGAAATATAGCTTCACTACCTTGGTGAGCACTCTGGGAATTCTTGGCCCAGCTGTAGACAAAAACAGACATTTTCTATCATAGACTATTTGGTCCCTTTGTTTTGAGGAAGTCGAGACTTTGTCTTCTCTGTATAGATGTTTTCTTCTGTTTCATGTTTGTATTTCATCCACTTTCAAATGTTAAGTCAGGCAACAATTAGCTAACAAAGGGATTATTCGGAAATGTCAAATTCCACTGACATAACAATCACTAATTCACACTTCTTGCTGGTGTTAAGCGGAGGGAAATGACTAACTTTTGAACAAAACAGTCAAAGAATAGTGTGAAGCGCTGTTTGGAATTATGACAGATTTTACCATTGAATATGGCCTCATGTGATGTCTCATGGACTGACTGGTGTTGCTAGGTCATTGTCTGCTATATTTCCACTCCCCTTTATCTGCATTTAACTGATTGTATTTAACTCTGACCATATCAAACAACACATATTGCATTACTGCTCACTGTTTATAACATACCGTTCAGGAGTACATGCTGTAAGTTCTGAACATACTTTACATTTCATAGTTACTGGACATACTGACATATAGCTGCTTTACATTTTTGTATTGCTTTGTATTTTGTATATACGTCACACTAACATCCCTTCCCTATTATTCATTCTGTACATCTTGTTATCTCACTATTATGCACTTTTGCTACTACTTGCTTAGCTGTATGTAGTTGTACTGGCACTCAATATGTGCAATGAAAATAAAATTTAATGTAATCTAAAAGTTCTTGTATCATTTTGGTGGAAACTAATTTAAAGTTGTTCTCAATCAATGGATGAATTTTGTCTGCGTCGGCCTGGTGTCTCAGATTTCATTGTGGCATCCAATAGTACATGTACAGTAAGAGAAGAGTCTTATTTTACAACCCAAATCCCAAAAACATTGTGAGACTGTAAGACATATATAAAACAGAATGTGATCAACTGCCAATCCTTTTTAGCATATACTCAATTGAGAACAGTACAAAGACAATATATTTAATGTCTGACCTCATCAGCTTAATTGATTTCTGTAAATATATGCTTATTTTGAATTTGATGCAGCAACACATTTCAAACAAGTTGGGACAGGAGCACAAAAAGACTGGGAAAGTTTTGGGTTCTCGACTGTCCCTCATGGGTTATATTCCGTTCAACAAGCAAATCTCAAAAACACATTTTGTGGGAATATTCGCAAAATAATTTCACCATTACCTCCCGTAAGCAGCAGATACACATACCACAACAGGGCTGCAGGATAAAGGTATGTAGTCAATCACTAAAGCTGTCATGCAGAGGATTTTTATTATTAATATGGATAGAGGATTATAGTGAACATACAGAATTGTAAAGCACAGAAACTCATATATTTTGCGGCTGTAGACGACTGAGAAATGTTGAACAGCTTGTCGGGTCATACTTGTCCTGGTTGACAATGATAATAAAGTCTGCTAAAACAGCACATTGGCAGCTCTGCCTTTCACACCAAGTTTGTACAGTCAGTCACACATTGAAATCAACAGCATTAGTCCATCAGTTTCACACTTCAACTAGCTATCCCATTTTCATATTTTTTTTTCCAGTGCTTGATTCTAATAAACAGCAGACTTTCACAAAACCTTCCTCAACCACTCCAACATCTTTGATACGCTTCAAACACAACTTCGATCACCTGTCACTGCTGGAGAGAGCAACACTTTGCTGGAACTTCTACGTTTCATATTTAAAGAAACTTCAATACCACAATATGCTGCAGAGGAGCAAAAAGAGATGCTTGACTGTTGTGGTTGAGAATCCCTAAATAATATAGTGTGAGATTGGCTTGTACTTGACAGTCACTCATTCATTCACTCTAACCAAGTTCAGATTAATTCACTGTCGCTATTACTATGATTTGTCCCAGGAAGGCATTGTGTTTATATCAAAGTGCACATGAAGCATACAGAACAAAACAATACAAAATAATTGCCTGGGCAAGAGCATTCAATGCAAAATAATATGCCTGTAAGAGCAGGCTGTAAAAAAAAAAAAAAAAACTAAATGGATCACAAGAGCAACAGTGGCCAAAAGGCTTTGATTCAACTCTAAAGCTTAAACTAGTTAAACATACCTAATGGATAAATATCACACTCGCATGCACTGCAGACAAGTAAATGAAGGTTAATTCAGTCAGCCACCTTATCAATTGAATGGCTGTATTACTAAATGGATACAGAGTTGTACAGAGCTATTCGGTGTCGAGAGACTAACCGCAATCACTTCCTGCAAGCAAACACCAAGCTCAGCACAGTGAAGATTGGGGAGTGACAATGATAAAGTCCTCCACAGGGGAATCAGAGGCTTCAGGTGGATGCTGGGGTGGAGGTGGGGTTTATAAAAATGCTGCATGAGCAGCAGCAGCGATGCCGAAGCAGTATTTGCAGCAGTATGTGTAGCCTAAGCTCCAACTGCTGTATGACCACTACACCCCACTTCGCATCTCAGACCGTCTCAGAATTGAGAATCTGATGCATCTAAATCCACCAACCCACCTCAGATGTGGCAGCAGGTTTAGACTTGTCAGTTATACAGCAGTACCAATGTATACACACACTAAAAATGTCTTGCCTAACTGTTATGAATCGTGAAGCAACAGATCACCATGAGTTGGGAATCAGGAGCAGCTGAGTTTATATCAAACTATGATATGAAGAACAATAAAGCAAGCTGGTACATACCTAACGCCTTTAGGTTCAAATCTCCCTTTAATGCTTAGCTAAATATGATGTAGACAAAATGCGAATGCCTATTGTGTGTGTGACAAGGGCCATGTTGAGTTTCCCTTAAAGCCATTATTACAGGGAAATGATTATGAGAATGGGCTGTGTGCAAGACAGCACTTGTGTTGACATTTCTAAAGCCATTATACAATAAATTATACTTTGTAAAGCTATTATACAATACTGTAACATCCTCTACTTGAGACCCAATTTGCAGTGAGCCAATTGGCAACTCCACAAGAACGACACCAACAACCTGGGGGAAAATACGCTGCACAACCAATTCATCTCAAAACACTCCAACACTGAAACACACTGAATTTCACCACTATGCAAATTAACAACATTAAAGCATCATAATCCATGTGCAACACAAGAGGAAAGAAAAGCCCAGCCATTACAAGACATTAATTCAGAACACCAATACAAACACTGCACATAATGGCTGGATGGCAGCAGCATGAGAAAAGAAACGAGCAGCCAGTGTGTGTAGCCAGCAGAGACCAGATGAATATGAAACAGCAATGAGACAGTCAGTGCCAACAGGCTAACAGGTGAAAAGACCGAGTACACAACTGAACACAGCTAACACATGAGCCAGGATAGTAGCACAAGGAGCTAATTCTTACCTTCAACTGGTGAAATGAGGCAGAGGTCATCGTGAAAAAATCCTCTGGAAAGAGTGGTCCTTCGTCATGAGTAGTGGTCCAAAAGTGTCAACAGGTGTGGCAAGAAAGAACCGGCCTTGAAGCGCAACCGTGGCTAGCAAACAAAGTTAAAATGAGCGGCTAATGGATGGGTAAACAAATGCTTCTGTTAGCCAAGGAAAAACTGCGTGTGGCGTTTTTTTGTGGCGGGTGTGCTAATTTCTAAAACGCTAAGAAACAGCAGCAGCGTTGAAGTTCCTCGTAACTACGATTTGTAAAGCAGCAGGTGGCAGCAGTGGACGGAGAGCGTCGCTAGCTTAAATAAACCGCCATTAAACCAAGGGTGGGTTCGATTTACGTTACAGGGTGTAAAATATGTCACGTCGGAGAGTGTCGCAGCCAACTGGAGCTAACCAGTCGCACAAGATTACAGGCAGGCATTAAATGGGTTTTTATTGCTGGTTTACCCAGACTTTATGACCCCCTTGTAATGAAATATTACTTTATACATTACAAAATGTAAAATGCGGACTTTGCTTGTGTTGAATTTCTTGATCAAGTACAGCCTTTTCACAACAGACATTTTGACTTGTCATAGAAGGTAAAGCACAGGTGTTATGAATATGGCTCTGTTCATTTCAAGTGTCTCAGTAAGCCAGCATGCACAATACCGGGGCCCTGAAAATGAATTAGATATAGAATTCAGCCATTATTAATTTGATTGCTAACACCTGTGCCTGTGTACCATGTCAAGGTGCCTTCTGTGAAAAAGGCCTATTTAGTTATCTTGGCCAGGGTCTTCATTCACGAAGGAAAATGGTGCAGAGAGCAGGCAGCATTGAAGAATGATATATAAACTTTTCTCAGCTCTTCTTATATGGATGACCAGATCATACTCTAGTTACAATTTACACTTAAAGTGCTGGTTTGATTGTGTTTTCATTTTGTTTATTTTCTGCTATTTTCAGTTATTTATTTGTGTTGTTAATTTGATTTCTTTGGATATCACACATTACTGAAAATGGCCATCCACAGCAGATAAGAAAAAGCACAGGTGGATCCGATAACATTAACAATGACTCCCTTCCATTAACCTTTGCCAGAGACCCAATGTGCACAACACCAAGGCGCTGGATCCAGCAAATCTAAGTGAAATACAGCTTTAATCAATGTTATACTACACCTGTGCTTTTCCCACTATGACATGTCAAAATGTCCTCCATGAAAAAGGCCCATTACAGATCCCAAAAAGATGCCACAGCCGAATAGATGGTTAGGATTAAGGACATTCAAAGCCTCCAATTAGAGTTACCTATTACAGGTGATGGAAAACCACAGGTGTCAAAGGTGTTAAAAGTGTGAAAAACAAGGTCAGACTGACAAGAAGAAGAACACTGTATTTTCTCATTGCTTCGTTTAGCAGGAGATGGCCACCCTGTCTGGGACAAAAACATCTTTTTCCTGCAAGTGACAATAAAAAAATCTATATTTTCTTTGGCAACTTCAGTCATTTTCTATATCACAATTTACAGACTGCTATTTATTACAACGTATAAAATGTAGAGACAGGAGCGACAATATTTTTCAACAATGTACTTTACTGACAAGCAATAGCCTGTGACCAAATCCAGGCTTGTGAACAATAAAGATTGAATAGATTGTAAACCAGTGGAAACACTCGTATAGATTTTTAATTGTTGGCAGGAAATTTGACTGTAACATTGCTGTCGTGGCTCAGCTGTCAGGTTTCTGAAAAGAGAGAAAATTGCCGAGTCGTTGATGCTCAGAATGGATCAGTTTGGGGTATTCAAGACATGATTGTCTGTGGCAGCACCACACAAAAGGGAAGAAAGCATGCCTTGCCATTAGCAATGGTCCAAAATAAAAGAGTCTGTGTGTGTTTCTGCGTGTGTGTGTGCGTGTACACGTGTATGTGTGGGATGTGATGTGATGTGAACCCCTGCTGCTGTGTAACCCCACTGTGTTGAGATCTGACAGCTCCAACTGCTGTCTCTATGACAGGATAAAAGAGTGTCTATGTGTGTGTGAGTCAGATAGTGGAAAAAGGAGGAGGAAGTGGCCAGAAAGAAAGAGAGAAACCATAGCTTATTCACCCGCAAAATAAATACATTCACTCGAGTAAATGTCCCTTTGAACGCTTATCTGCGTGAGCATGAAGAACTGGACAGATCCTTTTAAAAACCACAACAAGCAGCAATGGGCATGATGGAATCCGCTGAGCTGACCATTAGAGAGAGGAAGAAAATCGAAGACTTTTAACTCATCAAAAGTCCTGAGTGTAATTAAGCCCTCAGCGCCGTCTGCAGACAAGGAACGGCACCACGGCAAACTTGTTCTTTCTCAAATCATGAAGACATGAGGGCACCAAGCATCTCCTCCGCCAACTCTCTGCTAACATTTTTAACAACTTAAAGTGTTAAAGTCCAATGAACACACAGTGAGACTTTAGTCTGCACTTCAAGGTAACGGGTGCACATTTATTTACCACTTTTAAGTAAACAAAGTGCTACATATTAATAGATGCACCCTTGAAAATCTGCACTTTGCAGTTCCATGTCCTCTTTGTTGTTTGGAGCAGTCCAAGCATTAAAACTCTGCCTGCAAACACACAATTTGCTGTGACACTTGTTAGGTGGGTGCTACTCTCAGAGAACTTTGATGTATTTGTAGCATTTACAAGCCGTTTTCCCACTCAGGCTATGGAAGAACGACCTCCATCAAGTAGCAGGTAGAGAGTACATGAAGCACACTTACCAGCAGTAAATGGAATCCACATCTACGTATTTGTCCTTACATGTGCTCGAAGTCTTAAGGACTTATAAGGGTTTCTGAGTGTCCCCTTCGCCGCAGCCTGAGGAAACATGAAGGTGGGTTTTGTGAATGGAAAACTATTTTGCAGTTTCAATAAGAAGACAGAGAGAAGGTCAGGCATTTGTGATAATGAAGTGTTTTAGAGAGATGGCTGTTCATATACAATAAAAGAATATAGTGATACAGAGTATAGTGCATGCAACCATCTAATTGATAAACATTCATTCTACTGTATGTTTACTCTGATTCAGGTTTTCTATCTATTTCTAGCAGGTTGGTGCTAGAACATAATGTGGAAATATGAATATACTCATGTCTCAAAGGAAAGTGTTCTTACCAAACCTTTTCAGGAGAACTTTTGGCTATGCGCTCTCAGAGAAGCAGCGGGATAGAAAACTGCAGGCAGAACAGCGACGCAGGCTGAAAACGCTTACATTTTACTCTCCTGAGACAGCTGTAATTGCAGCTTGCTACCTGACTGGCACACATCCAGACAGTGAATACTGAGACGGCTCCTACAAAGTGTCACGATCTCCCATTTAAGGCGCTGTTTTGCAATGATGTTCACTGTGCATGACAAAACCCAAACTGTACGTGAGGAACGGCTCGTGTTTTTGGATGAACAAGGATTTCACTTTCTGCTGTAGAGCAAACATTGCAGAATTTGAGGGAGAATAATGTATGAGCTCAGGATTTATGATCATGAAAAACAAATTTGGTGGGGCTGCTGTGGTTATTCTACTTCATTTGATCGAGAGAGGGAAAAACTGAGCCCTTGTCTTTCCTGTAACCCTCACTCCAAAGAGCTTAAAATTAAAATGATATATTTACACATTGCAGTGCCAGAAGAGGAGGAGAGTTTGCATATCCAAGTTTTTGGATACACACCAAGAAAGTGGACAATTGCTCATTCTTAATGTGGCATGCCGTGTCATATCTGCTTAAGTAAAAAGCTGTTTACTTTGAAGTGAGGCTCCACTTGCACACAGAGCAACATTTTGGTGATGCATGACTGTTCTCCTTTGCAGCCTGTGGATGACTCATGCTTCTGAGTGAATACCAGGATATACAGCTGAGGGCAATGTTTGCGTCTTCAAGCACATCAAATGAAAACTCAGACAGACGTTTTCATCACTGCGGTATGCTAAATGCCCCCCCTCCCCTGCACATATGCAGCCAGACATGTTTTACCAGAGTGTTTTACATTTTAAATCTTTGCTGAAAGATTTATCAAAGTTTCATTCCAGAAGAAACATACTGGTCGAGCTGCTTTTAAACATTCATTTCCCCTCGCTAACACCTGCTGATCTAAATAAGATTGTTACAAGCTCCAAGTAAATCATGACACCACCACTCTGTGTGCTCAGGTGGAACAGCAGGTGGTTCAATATTGCAAGGTGGGTAGTTCAACCCCCAGCTTTTCCACGTGTGCATGGGCAAAACACTGAACCCCAGTGGTTAGGCATGCTGGCTGGTAGCTCACTGCAGCGTGTGAAAGGGTGAATCAGACAAAACCGAAAGCTCATTGAATAAAAGTGCATCAGTCTGCAAGTTACAAGTTAAGTGAATAAATAATGGACAACCATCTCACTTAACTGTGGCCATTTTCAGGCAACCTGGCAATGCTGAACCTTGTCGAGGGAATTTAGGTAAATTTGTTTCACAGGTGCATTTGAATAATATTGTTATGCTGAGAGGTATTTCTAATATTGTGGTCAGCCCACTTCCATCAAGCTTTAGAAATACCTCTCAGTAAAATACAATTCAACATTTCTCAGACTACAGCCTCCAGAATTACCATAAATTTGAATCAACAGCTCCCTAAAAGAGCTTCAACAGAAAGTGAACGTTATAACTGTCATAAAATTTGGATTTTCTTCAGGGCTATTGTATTACGAGGCCAGTAGTCTCAGCTACCTAATAAACTGGTAATTAAGTGGAAACTTCTCTCCAGGCTCTTGGCTTCACTCTGAATATGCATGCAGCTGGCAAAAAGGCTTCTGCTCTCACCGGAACCACATTTAACTGACATATGAGTGAAACAAATAACACACAGGACAGTTTTAAAGCAACTTTTACTTTACAAAGTTGTGATGTGAACAAAATTGAAGAGGAGTTGATCCAACCCTGATGGGAAATGAGGAAGAAATCAAAAGCCTATCAACAGAAAAACAATTCACAACTTCTCTTTTGTCAGGACAGTGATCGTCTGCTTAAACACCAATTTTCTAATGCAATCTGTCACACTCCCAAACTGGTGTCAGGCTGTAACCTCTAAAATGTTCTGTGAGAAATAGATTCTTCTAAATGTCCCCAAAGGCGCTGCACAACAGTAACATTTTCTGCAAGAGTTTGCACTGCCTCCATTATCAATGCTCAGACTAAAAACAGTAAAAGTCAACCTCAATAAAAGCAAATATACAGTATACCACCCTTGCCTACTAAATGTGACTTTGCATATGTAGGCAACTAGTGAGTATCACAGAAAACACAGAAAAGTTAAGAGCATTCATGCAGTTATGCAACAAGTTGACCCAGAAAAAAAAGCCTTTTGAACCATTGGGATAAATATTCAGTAGCAGGCCACAGTCAAACTGCAGCATCAGTGAGCAGCAGCTCCAGCAGGCACGGAAACAAGCCCCCCTGACTGACATCTGCACCCAGTACTCAGTCCGTGTATTCAGTGTACTTCTTGGCCGATCCGTGCACCTTGCTGGCGGGGTATTTCAGTCGGTTTAGGGCCATTTTACGAAGCACCGCTTGGGGAAGGTCGACGCGACACTTCTCGGCGAGCTCCACCAGGTAGATCAACACGTCGCTGAGTTCGTGCGCCAGCTGCTCTCGCTCCGTCTCGGTCCAGTCCGGCAGGCCCTCGGCCACCTCCCCGCGCCACTGGAAGAGCTCCGCCACCTCGCCCACTTCTCCGACCATAGCCAGCAGCAGGTTACGGGGCTGGTGGAACTGGTTCCAGTCCCGCTCGTCAGTGAACTCCGCCTGCATTCGCCTGATGTCCTCCACGGTGGGCTCGGAGCTGAAGGTGAACTTCTCGGCCCGCCCGGCCCCTCCGTTCTGCAGCCTGGAGTGAGAGGATGCCTCGGTGGCTGCACCGTTTACCGGTGACTGTGACTTGTTAGCAAAAGCCTCGTTGGTGTCATTTGGAGACACCGATGGCACATCACCGTTTATTCCACAGACCTTCTTTCCGCTTGTAGCCATCATCGTGTCTTAATTTTATCAGCGGTGAATCTTAAAAACTAATTTCCAAGATCTGTCAACGACCAACTCAGCGACTACCATGAGGAGAAGTCCCGCCAGTAGTCAAAACGGAAATGACACAATTATGTTGGAAACCGGAATCTTACTCAGACTGGGATTTGTAGTCTTAACCTTAAAACAGGCGGCGGAGAGGCACATATGAAATTCCACTTTAAAAGACTACAGCTCCCGTGTTCCTTTTGGACCGCACAACATGGCTGCCTCCTCAATAGCAGCAAGTGAGCTGCTACATAATATGAATAAACGAATATCAATATTATATCCAAAAGCTTTGTGTGTAATCAGACGAATAAGCACATCGACCTCACGATGCTACACCCAGCCGCAGCTGAAAGCGAAAAGGTAAGAGGCTGCTAACCTTGAAGACTTCGTATTCTGCTGCTCCTGACCTGCCCCACTTCCTGTCTGCCTGTAAACAGTCACTGAGCAGTCGGCACGATGCCCCCAAAACAACGTTTATTCCGCCGAATATTTTTATAATTTAAGTATTCGTGGGATTAAAACTGTTAAACTGTGTGCACTCGCTAACTTACTGAAGTTAGAGGTAACTGTCTATCAGGTTAGCACACTTAGCTTGAACCGGGCAGTTAGCTAACTCGTAACGTAGATTGAGCTGAAAGTGCTGATTACATGCAATCGCTGCTCACTGATTTTGAACGTCGGTTGATGTCAGTTACCTCCTTCAAACTGTTTTTATTTGACTTTAAAGGCGCACTCCATTGATTTAGTTTTGTACGTTAATAAAGAAAAAAAAGACAAGAAATTACAGCCAGAGCAAGTTCCAGAAACACTGTGTCCTACATTTCCCACAATGCAACTCACTAGCATCTTTTTGTTAGACCCTTCCTGCCTGCCCATGTCTTTCAAACTCCACAGTTTTTACAGCTTTCTTTTATATAGGGGCAAAGTGGGCCAGAATCCCCCAAATCCGAGGTTTCACAATGAGGCAATTGGTTTTTGGTTGTGTGATTGGATGTAACTTTGTTTAAAAGACAACATAAGATGACGTGACAAGGGCCTCAAAAGTAGGTGCTGGCATACTGTGCTTAAATGATGCATATTCTGAAATTAATTAGTCATATAGCAAACAGGGAGCCATGTTACTCCAGCATAGGAATACTGTACACATGCACAGAGAGGGGGGTGAATGGATCATTTGTCTCTGGGTCCCTTAGTGGGATAATCAGGCCATGCTTGAGAAGAGTCTAATGACCTTGCTGGGATTATTTTCTTAGACAGCTCCCTCCACAGCCACAGAAAATGAACAATGCATTTTCACGCATTACTTTTCATGAAAAGTAAACTGATCTTCATGTTGTTGATATAGTTGATATGCAAGAAATCAGCGTGCTTGGCTGTTTTATGCTAATGTAAAATGATACAAGTGGCCAGTGGATGTCAAGTAAAGTGTGATTTTATGGTCTCACTGTCACATAAACCTCACAAAGAGAAAGCTTAATGTATTCTCAAAGATTTAATACGGCACTTCTGGAGTTGTTTCTCCACATTTTCAATTTCTTTTTTTCAGCTGTGAGTAGTGCTTCTATTTCCCTTTGTGCAATGCATTGTGGGACAATATTCTACATCAAATGCACCCTCAAAATTCAAGTGTTTCTCATTATGTGTAGTATTTCCTGCCCGAATACACGACATACCCACAGCCTGCTTAGAATAAGTATGCTGTCAGGAATGATGCCAATCAGAAAGACAGAAGCGAGTACTTTCCTTTGTCATGCTGCACGGCCGCTTTTCAGCCTGATTCTGTTATCCCCTGTCCATCTGTATAGTAGGAGTGTCTTTTAGTTTGTTCTGTCTGTACCACGTCTCGCTCCTCTCTGCCTCAGTGCTCCCCAGCAGTTGGTTGGAGTGGTGGGCTTGGAAATCCATGCCCAGATTAACTCCAACACCAAGCTATTCTCCGGCTCATCAGTTCGCTTCTCTGCACCTCCGAACTCCCTGGTGTCGTTCTTCGATGCGTCCTTACCAGGCACGTTACCTGTAAGTGTTGTTTGACCTAATTCAAACAAAGATAACCTGTTGTTTCTGGATCGCTCACTTATCAGGTAACGTCTCTGTGTTTCTCCAGGTCCTGAACAAACGATGTGTCGAGGCGGCATTGATGACAGGATTAGCTCTCAACTGCACCATAAACAGGAAGTCATTTTTTGACAGGAAACACTACTTCTACGCTGACCTCCCTGTGAGTTTTTCCCTCCTTGGCTTCACCTTCTGTACAGCATCTTCAGTTTAACAGGTGGGAGAGTGATAGCACAGGCGTTGGTGGAAGCACAACAGCAGTGTAGACATACTGTTGTCCTGAGCGTCATGCTGCATCATTGCTTTTGCTTTGATATAAGCGGTCCTCATCTGCCTCCAGCTCGCCCATCACAGCACTCCCAGTGAACTCTCCCGGCCATGAGCTCTAATTGAAATAGTGAGCAAGTCTTGCTGAAGCAGCGAAAATGCTATTTGCCACATGTACAGTCAAATGACACCGAAAGCTGTTAAAGAAAATGACCAGTGTTTTTTCACTTACCAGCTCATTTCCCTCAGTGCACTTCTATTTTTTTACATTATCCACAGGTCATTTCCCTCTGTGTGTCTCTGCTGATAATTTGGGGATAGCTTTTTTTTTTTATTCACATAATTTGAATCATTATTGGAGTCATAAAAACCCCAGGTAGTGCTGTCTGACTGAACAATTCTGGTTGCTGTAAGTTTGATTATGAACTGTCTGAACTAATAACAAGATATGAAAATTAAATCGTTAATTAAAACGGATAGCTTCTAAGATTAAGGTGACTCTGATCTTCAGTAGTTACCCATAATGGACTTCACTTACCAGCCACATCTTAGAGTGGGTGCTTGTATTATCTAATTGTGGCTATCCCATTCTTAATTGAAACTCCTCATATAGTAGTTACTATTGAGTACACTCCTTCAAGGCAGTTTTAATTAACTAACTTTTGTGTTTTGGCCACTTGCAGAGAAGCAGAACAAACTGTAAACACAACACTGATAAATTATTGGGTGGGTAATTAGCACGGAGTGGGTTTTCAGAGCTTTCTCACTGAATATAGCTGCCTGCTGTGGCTGGAGATGATGGTGAAGCTGAAGAAAACTGCTGAGTCAGCAATAATTCATCATGCCTTTATTACAACGAGCGACACCTTTTCGTTTTTGGCCCATTGAAAATATAAGAATATTGATCAGTGCAGCTTTAAAGCACCTATAATCACCAGCATCATATTGTATTTAATGACAATGTGAGAACAATGTGAGAGTGACTGCGTTTACATGCACGAAATATTCCTGTTTTTTGCACTTATTCTGAAGCTGTTTACACGGCTAATGAAAATGAGTGCTCCACTGCCGCCACATGCAGCTGATCAATAAACACTGCCTCCCTCTTTCACTCATTCAGTCATCTTCTTGAAAAGGTCGGCTTTCTGGTATTTATGCACATCCAAAAAGCTGTTGATATCCACATGTTTCACGGTGTTCTAAAGTGGGTGTTTCTCCTTCCGACCAGAAATGTGGGCTTTTCTTTGCACACACATCTCGGCCTTACAAACTGTTGGCGAGGCAACACACAGAGCTGACTGTAAACAGGCGAGAGTAAAACTGCAGTAAAAACCCCAATTGAGATGTATATTCCCAATGTGCTCTATACATGCTGAAGGAATGCTCCTAAGACCTGAATAATATCTGCATATCCCACATGTTTTAACAGAAATTTGATTTGGAAAATCCAGTGGATTGTGCCGTATGTATGACCTGTATAAAATTCTGAATATTGTCATAGTCAGAATAATAGTATGATAATTACTGCGTATGTAAATGTAGTCCATGTGAAGAGGGTCACTGGTAGTGACAAACCTGCAGAGTAATCACGCAGGTCTGCAGCTTCCCTCGGCTTTACAGAGCTTAAAGAGTTTCAGCTCATTGTTGAGCTGCTGGCCCACAACTTCACTGTTTTGGTTCATTATCTCTGCTCTCATAGCGTCGTTTTTGGCTGCAGCAGGCAGCTGTTTTCAGCAGAAAAACTTCAAAAGCTCCACTGTACACTACCTGCTCGGCTACAAACAGCAGACAGACACAGTTAGCGACTAGCTGGTGGACAAAGTGGAGCGTTTAGCAGCTATATATTTCCCTCGGGGGTTGTTAGAGACCAAAAAGAGAGTTAAGTGAGAGTGAATATTGGACTTACTTTCACCAGTTGACTCCAAATGAATGATAATGTTGTTTTGTACCTGCAGGATGTGCAAATATCCTATATGCTTTTTTTCTGCTGCCCCCAAGTGGCCAACAATCACTCACTGCAGCTTTAAAGTCTTCTGATTGCCATTTTCTGCCATTAAACTGCCATTAAATTATCAGAAAAGTAGGGCAGACTTGTGTCCTATACGGTATTTGAGGAATTACATGTCAGTAGTCTGGTCGGATAGTGGCAGAGGTAAAAAATAAAAAAACACTTTTTAACACTGATGTTTCCATTTAACAGTTTTGCCCGAGCGATATTCACTTTGCTCTCTGTAATGGAGTGCTCGCATGGCAAGGTTTCACTACCCCTCAGAGCTCCAGGGTAATTTTACTGCCATTATGAGTGACATTTTAAGGCTCAGATGGAAACGACAAAATGTCACAGGAACTCTGCAGTGACTTGCCCTGCAGAGACCTCTTCTCATAAATCTAAAAATTCTCAGAAGAAAGGGGGTGGAGAATTTTCGCATTCTGAATTTTCAAAGTCAGTCATTCATATTTTCTTTTCCTTTAGTGGTATTTCACAAAACTGCCCAAAGAAGTGGCTTAAAACCCCACCAAGTAGCTAGCTGCACACTGACAGAGCTCTGTCTGCATTGTTATTGCACTGTTTTGATTAGACATTAGACATTTCGATGATCTCTTTTTTTGCTATATCTGATTAGTTTCTGCTCTAATTTCTAAGCTAACTTGACTTTATTGTGGAAAAGTGACTGATAAGCCTCGACTGGAGCCCAACAGTTTTCTGTAGATCTTCAAAGATAGACTTTCCTCCCATTTTCGTATCTCTCAGACTTTCTGGTTATCACAAAGTTGCAGCAGTACATATTTTAATCACCGTGGTTGGGATACATTATCTCCCCAGAAAGTCCATGCGTCTTGAAATTCCAGCAAAATCCCCTCCAGAAGCGCTGGGATTACTGCTGGGTTCCTCTTGCTCCATTGCGTGTTTACCACAGATTGCATCACCTCCTTTGGAATAAGTCTCAACAGTTGACACACACAGCAGGGACGATAATACCTGCTAACACTTTTTATTTTTTTGTGAGATTTCCCAAGCAGCTCATGCCAGCAGGTTGAGCCTGAACCTTTATTTGTGTTTTAACTTGACTGTGAGCCCTGTGCACAATACCTGCTGCTGCCTTGTTTACAGTTATTTAGTTTGTGTTAGTCAAGTTTTTTTACGTGGCACATTTCATATGACACGCTCAGTGTGCTTCAGAATAAAAAAAGGAAAAGGCAAAAATACATACATGACATATACATGACAAAAACATGAAGGACATATAAGATAGGAAGGTATTATAACAGGAGGGAATGATAATAATAAGAGTACTAATGCTTCTAGGATAACATTTGTACCCCTTAATCACACACTTTAAACCACACTGAAAGTGTGAAAACAGATGTGTCTTTAATCAGCTTTTCAAAGAAGACGCTGTCGTAGCATTAGTCTCATCAGCTGCTCAGAAAAGCGACCCGTCCCCGTGTTGTGTGAAACAGCTTGATAATCAGAAGTCAGAGTGGTTTTAATTATGCAGACGATGGGACGTTTTTCACATTCAACCTAAACTTTGAGTGTAATCTGTGCTCATAAAACCAAACTCATAGCAGGACCGAGGGAGAAATTATCCTGCCCTTGAAAAATACATTTGTAAATTGTGTTGTACATTATTGATACGTTCCACTAGAAATCCCTGATTGCATTTTGTAAAACACCACCGTTGCTCATTTAATGATTAATGCTGCTGCCCAACCAGTATTCCTTCTTTCAGTTGAAATGGCAGGCGAGACACACACATAAAGTTTCAACAGCCTTTTAATAACATGCGTCAGCAGCCCCACACTGTAACCTACCAGCAAAAGCAAATAATTACAATTTCCTTGAGATATTAAGTCTCCAAATAAACAGACGTGGTCGAGCTATTGAGGCACTGACGTGTTTAATGAGAGCTATGAATGTTTTTGTGACCTCTGTGGGAAGCCAAAAGAACATCAGTGTGCAGGCACAAGTAATTAGATGACCAACCGGTTTGTTTAGTGACTTTTAATCAGTCAGAAAATGACTCAGCGGCTCACAACACGAAAATTAGCTTGGAGTGAGAGTGTGTGTGTGTGTGTGTGTGTGTGTGTGTCCAATCCTGTGTGTGCAGTACGTGAGCAGGCCTGCATCTGTAACTTTGGATATGAAAAGGGTGAGGAGTCACAGGAAGCATCACAGCTCATTAGGGCTCAGTCTGCTGTCAGAGTGTAATTGGGGGAAACTTAATGCGGCCACCAGGATGTTATTAGCTACAGACACGCCTCATCCTTCATTATATATCAACAGTAGCTGATGTATTATGCGGGAAATGCAAATAGCCTTCACATACAGGATGCTGTCTCACCTACAGTAGGTGCCTTCGTACATGCTCGTGCTTCAGCCAGCAGAGACAACATTTCCAGGCTGAGATGAAACCCATGAAACGATTAAGTAAGAAACAGGGGATTTCTGATAAGCTGTAACAGTATTCACACAAGCCGGCAGATTTAAAGATGGAATCCACCGGGAAGAACAGAAATTGAAAAAGAAAATCCCCAGCAGTCTGTTTTTCCTCTCATTTTTTTTAAAAGGAGGAGGTGTGGAGGTGATTGATTGTGTCGATCAGACACATTGTACAGGAAGCCGGTGACGAACAGCCCCCCAGCCTCTGCTCGCACGGCCTCGCTCTCTTCAGCATAAGTATGATTAATGTGTAGGTCCTGTGATGAGGCTGCCATAGTAACATGGGAAATTAATATTTGTGGCAGCAGGAATATAAGAGCGGGTGAATTATTTATTCTTATATTCTTGTGAGGAGAGACGTGTAGAGATGTTTTGTTAATGGCAGCCCAGCCAATCAGCCGGCACTGTTCATTGATGCTGCATGCCTCACCTTTACATAGACACATGACGCTGACTGTGCTCATCACTGCTAGACGGATACTGTGGGTTTTTTTAATCACGCGTACTCGTGCATGATGTCACCTTCAATGTTGGCTTCAATGGGACTGTTTGCTTCCTTGTTTCATGTGCTATTAAGTATGTGCAAACAGCGCTGCTCTCCTCCTTCACTCAGCGTACACTACAGTAACACAGCTGGCAAACACTTTGGTTTTGAGTCTCTGTTTACTCCACAACCCTGCTGAGTTTTCTCCTGTCAAATTTCAGGCTGGATACCAGATTACACAGCAACGGCGGCCCATCGCAGTAGACGGCAAGCTGACTTACTGTCTCCTTGGAGGAAAAAAGAAGAACCAGGTCATCAGAAAAACCGTCAACCTCAAACAGATTCAGCTGGAGCAGGACAGCGGCAAGAGTCTCCACGATGACCTCCGCAACCAGACACTCATAGACCTCAACAGAGCAGGTATTTTTTAATTGATCCTACCCATGTGTTGCCACAGACAGAAGGGAGGTCGGAAAAGTTTTGAATGACCTACTCATGAAATAAAAACATTTCGTAAGTTCCTCCTTTAATTCTGGAGGAAAAACGTTCAGACAGACGTTGTCCTATAGATTTCCACTGTTCAACAGAGGAAGAGCTGTTGAGGTTTGTTGCAGAGCTCCATGGGATGGATACCTTAGAGATGTAAAACACAGCTGTCTTCACGTGCGTCAGGTGTAGGTCTAATGGAACTGGTGATGGAGCCAGACATGAGCTGTGGAGAGGAGGCTGCTGCAGCTGTCAGGGAGCTTCAGCTCATCCTGCAAGCCCTGGGCACCTGTCAAGGCAACATGTCTGGTATGGAAATCATTCTTTGTCTCTTCTGTCTCTCTGCCTTCCTCTTTTTTTTTGTATTTCTGAGCTGCCATACCTCTAAACCCAAACTTATTTCCCAGCGAGTGTGCATCTTGTTCGTCTTCCTCCACAGAGGGCCAGCTGAGAGTGGATGCCAATGTGTCCGTCCACAAACCAGGCGAGCCCCTCGGCGTCAGGACAGAGGTGAAGAACATCAACAGCATCCGATACCTGGCCAAGGCTATAGGTAAGCAAATCAGAGCTTAAAGGAAGCATAGCAGGAATGCTTCAGAGTGCGCTGGATATTTAGGGAGGTGCTTTAAAAGCTGTTCCATCTGAATGCGTCTCAACCAGCTGCATGATTGCTCACACAGACCAAGACTATTTTGTGAGCTGACATTTGCGCACTGTGTCACCCTGAAAGAATTACTGAGAGTTTGTGCGTGTAATTATGTGTGGGCTACAAGTCGAACGGCTAGGAAAAGGTAAGAAACACTAAATGTGAGAGTAGAAAAGAGTGTCGCTCACTGCGGCTCCATTTGCCTTCCTTTTATTCAGATGACATTTCAGCCCATTGGCCTTCTTCAAGGTTCATAATCAGGATTGTGTTATGTAATATGATTGAGGGCCAAGACATCATGTGAATAAAACAAATGCATATGGAGCTACGTGTCTTTTCTGCTGTTAAGTTTACCGTGATCAGCACCAAACAACAATCTTTGGTGAGTGTTATTTCTCTGTTAAAGAAACATTGATGAAACTATGTACATTTACTCAGCTGTACTTAAATTTGGGAAATATGCTTATTTTCTTTTGCCAATACTTAGATGAGAATATTGTTACCACTGTTCACGGCTGCATAGCCAATATGAAGCTGCAGCCAGCAGCCGGTCAGCTTAGCTTAGCACAAAGACTGGAAACAGGGGGCAACTGCTAGCTTGGCTCATTCGAGTAAACAAAATCCTCCTACCAGAACCGCTAAAGCTCACTAAATAACACATTGTATCTCCATGCAAAAACAACAGTTTGCTGTTTTACTGGGAATTATGTACCAAGGGGACTAGTAACTGCCTGGAGTTTTCACTGGTTGCCCTAGTTTGGCAGATAACCTCGCATAAAACGGCAGCTTACCTTTGCAGATTGCAGAAGATTTTACATGCCAAACATGCGATGGGCTAAAAAAATATGAGTTGTTATAGATTCAACTTTATAGCTATAGTCTAGATGTATCTGGATCTACACTGATTTAACACTCACAGGGGCCATATTTCTGCAATATGAGTACTGTAACTTTGGATACTTTAAGCAAATTTGACTAATAATACTTTAAAATACTTAGCTAAAGTGATACTTACAGTGTAGTCAAGTCAATTTGATTCTGTATAGCATGTTTAAAAACAGCTGAAGTTGACCAAAGCGCTGTGCAAATTAAAGTGAACAACATACCAAAGCAAAAAAAGCAAATAGAAGTTAAAAAAAAAAAAAAAGCACAGTAACAACAATAAATGATGAAATACAAGGCAATGTCAAAATATGCGCACAAATGTTCAAACAGAATCAGAATAAAACTTGTAAGATCAATTTATATAAGATAAATATAATACAAAATGAATACTGATACTAAAATAATGAAATATTAAATCCACTGAGAGCAAACAAACATCATTGGAAACATGTACGTCTTGAGTTTCATCCTGAAAGTTTCAAAGGAGGAGGAGCGACAGATAGATGCGCAGTCTCCCTCACTCAGATAAAAACAGTTGTTCTGAGGGTCTTGAGTTGAGTGGGAGTGTCTGAGACGAGTGTACCTTTACTTCGAATGGAGTATTGTTGTGTGGTGTTGCTACTTTTACTAAAGTAATGAATCTAAATGGTTGTTTCAAACACTGGAAAGAAACACATTCAAAGAAGCCAAAGAGAAACACACACACACACACACACACACACACACACACACACACACACACTCCTGCAGTTTTGTATCTGTCAGGTGTAACAAAACCTTTTGTTCATTTTAAAGATAAATGAAAACAAGATGGCTGGATTTATGAAGAGGCATTAAGACAGGAAGCGAAGTTGATATTGGCAGTAAGTTGTGAGGCAGCAGAAGTTTAGGACTGACAACCAGTCACAAACAATTAGCTGTATGATAGAAGCCGAATTGGCTTCTCGCAGCTGCTCACCTAAAAAAAAAAAATAGATTTTATGTCAACTCTACCCGCGCTGACTGCTGATTGAGCTTCACTTAAAAAGCAGACAAAGAGCCACAGCCAGACAATTTGAGCTTTTCACATGCAGGTTTTTAAGCGCGGTTTGACGCAGCGCAGTGCTGCACTTGAATTATTTATCAATAATGTTGTATCACATTTACTCTGCTGCTGAATTGGTATTTAAAAGTCAGAGAGAAAAACATCGTTTATCACAGTTATAATGTGGCAGCAGGCAGAGACCTGAGGATTGTCAGCACGTCACAGCAGATGGTTGGTATTTACCACAGAAATGTATTTGCATGTACTGGTGTTATTGAATAAACCGCCCGTGTTCGTGTGCGTGTTCTCCCTTTATGTCACCAGACTACGAGATCCAGAGGCAGATCGATGTCCTGCAGAGAGGGGGGAGGGTGCAAAACGAGACCCGGGCGTACGATTCCAAATCAGGGTAAGAGGATGGAAGAGCAGGCCTGCGATGCCAAGCTTCAGCCACTAACACAGCCTCTGACTGGGATCTGTGCCTGGTTCATTAGTCCTGAGCTTCGCTGAGGAAGAACCATCATGGTAATCATGATGAATAGAGCCATTTGGATGCCGCCGTCATCCTGTGTTATCCGTGAGCTATGTGCTGCTCACGGGCTTATGAGCTCGCAGAATGAGCCCACTCGCACGCAGCTGAGGTCTTGATCATCTTCTGCTGCTCTGCCTCTTTCCCATGAGGCCTTGAATGTCCGAGGTACATGGCGACGCGTGTTTAATGGAGTGTGATGGCTTGTGATTGGCTCTTTCTTTTCGTTCTGGTGAAGGTGGCTGAAGATTTGAGCTCGCTGGTTCGCAGACAGCGAGGCTGACTGGGAGCCATCAACACTCACATGCTCCCAGCCTTTTTTTCGAGTGTGAGTTGCAGCTAGCGAGCCTCTTCTTTATCTGCTGATTACTTTCTCCATTAATGATCTGCTCCACAAAAGATCAGAAGATAGTGAAAAATGGACAGTACAGTTTCCCATGTTTTGACCCACCAACAGCCCAAAATGCTCCCGTTTGAGATTGAATAATTCTCAAAACTCCTGACTGATTGTCAAATGTGTTGAAGATAAATTTTCTGTTGCTCAACACATTGATGAATCAGCTGTTTGAGCTTGAAGCAGTGCTGTTGAAGGTCTCATGATCATTCACGGCATCTGCATCTTTTTCTCCAGGGAGACCGTTGCCATGAGGGACAAAGAGGGACTTCAGGACTACAGGTGAGCGTGTGTCCGTTTGCTCGTTTCTGTCCCAGGAGCTTGTTTTTATTGCCGTGCAGTTTTGATATCGGCCTATGATCTCGTCCTCGGCGGGGACTGAAAGGGGATGAGAGCCCGTGAGTGGCAGCTAGATGGAGAGAAATAAACAGACTTCACTCAAGCTCTGGACCTCAGCCATGTGTTTGTATGTGTTCGAGTTTAGGAGGGGGAATGATAGATGGGCAGGTTTAAGGCTGATGGAGTCAAATGATTAGGCGAGTCAGTGAAATGTGACAAGTGCGGCGTCAAGAGGACTATTAGTATCTCAACAAAAGCCAACCTTCTCCTCTCTAAGCTTATCTGTACTGCTGATAAAGCGTTCTCCCCCTCCCTCCCCTCCCTTCAGGTTCATGCCAGAGCCCAACCTGCCCCCTCTGATTGTGTATGAGGATAACGCATCGCTGCCCACTGGCATTGATGCGTGCCAGGCGGTGGTGCTGGAGAAGATAAGGAAAGGGCTGCCAGAGCTGCCCAGTGTCAAAAGAGACAGGCTGGTGCAAACGTACGGCATCCTGCCCGAGCACAGCTTCACTCTGGTGGTGAGTTTATACTTGGATGAAAGCAGCCAGCGAGAGAGTTCGGTTCATTCCCTCACTAAATCTGTTCCCTGCATCTTTCTTTTAATTGCCATCTGATCAAGTCCAAGCAGAGTCAGCTTGGATGCAGTCCTGCTTGAGTCCAGGAGGCAGCTGTGTAGTGCAGGACTCCGCTGCGCTGCTTTGACCCTAATTAGATAATGTGCGCGCCAAGTAGTAAAAGCTTTTTCACAACGTTTTGTTGCAGAATGAGGATGGGCTGGTGGAGTACTTCGAGGCGGTGTTGAAGGAGACCAAGAAGGAGCCGAGGAAGGTGATTGGCTGGGTGACAAACGAGCTGTTGGGTCACATCAAACAGCAAGACGTGAGTGTGAGCCAGAGGTGAGACACACATGCATCCCTTCATGTCACTTTTACAGTAGCCACATAATGCCGTCATAGCTCATGAATGCAGGGCTATTCTGCTGCTGGTGATCAGGTCCGGGGCCCAACGCATGACCCCTCTGAGCCTCATGTGATTGGCCCGCTCACTTTGTACCTTTTGACTGCTGTATCTGATAGTGGAACATGACATGTCCAGATAAAGGTACTGCAGGACGCTGTATTGTAGCTGCTTTCAGACTGAGAGTCAGGACATGAGAGACTTCCTCTGAATTCAATCTTCTGCTTTTCCTTACGAAATACCGAATGGTTTGATAAATGATACAACCGGCATAGAAAAAGGTCAGAAGAAAAGGTTAAACTGTTCACTTTGGGCGTCCCCATACCTCAGGGGTTAAGACGCTGTGTGTGAGCCACAACACCTCCAGTTCATGTCCGAGACCATCTCTCTCAACCAGTCAGCTCCTGTCATCTTTCCTCTGTCTGTAGTGATGACAAAAAAATGGCCAGAAAGACAGTTTAAAGAAAATCTATTCACTCTGTGGATGCAGACTGTCTGTCAGCCTTCTCTCTGTTTTAAGGTCTCTTTATTTTAAGGTCTGATATCAGAAGTTCAGCTCCATATCCTATAAATCAACCTAAATCTGAGACACTTGTTCATGCTTCTGCTCACATGCTGGTATAATTTGGCCATGTATAGGATGGTTGTGCAGCTAGATTTGGGGTACAAAGCTCTGCTCTCAAAAGAAAACCCCAACAGAAAGGAGGTTCAGTCTCGAGAGCGAATCCCTTCTTGATAAACACATACTTGAACATTAGGTCTTAGCTAAATCAATAATTTAGCACATAAGGAGGAGTTTGTGGAGGGAGCTCTGGCAGCAAACAGCATCGGCAGAGTGAAGTTGTACTCAGAGCGAAATTTGCCTGATGAAATGTCGTCACGTGGCCGAAAGCGGCGCTCAGAGCAGCATCCTTTCTTCTCCGCTGCTCGTCGTCTTTCACCGTGCAGCCTCGCGGTTTCGCCTGTCAAAGTTCAATCTGATTCAACTCTGTGCAAAGCGGAGGAGGCAGATAAATTCACACCCTCCCACAGGGGACGTGAATGAGAAGCCGAATTAGGTCCGACTGCACCACGATGGCGAAAAGTATCAGGATTTACACCTGCATGAATATGATTGGACCTAATTAGTCAGCTGATGACTGTGAAGCATGACCACAGCAGCTGATGCCAGTTAACTACCTGAACTAATGATAGGCTTCATATCTAGTGTCAGTGAATGAGTTCTGTTCCATGACTTTTTATGCACAGCCGCCGTAGCTGCATCATACTGAATCGAACAAAAGCTCCTGGTCTAATGACATTCAATTTACTATGCAAAGGAAGCTAATGAGTGTCTTTCTACTGAACTGAAGTGAAAGCAAACAGCGCAGGCGACGAGAATCGTAACGACAAGCTCGCTTCAGGTGTAAAAAGTCGATCTAATTTTGGGGTTGCGACTGAATCCGACCCTTGACACTCATTAACATACACGAACCTTCAGTTGTTCTTGGCTCGAGCAGAGATGACACTAACGTTATTGAACTGCTTCCTCTCTATTCCCCAAGAAGGTCTGGATTAAAGCGCATTTAGCCACAAAAAAGAGATTTTCTTCTGCTTTTATAATCAAGCTGCAGTGTGTGTGGTAAAGACTGACAGCACCTTAGCCGGATGAAACAACTGCCTCATCCGTGGACCGTTCTACTCTCAACTGGTTTGGTTTGATTGACAGCAGGGATTATTAGATTCTTAGTGTTCACAAATACCGATTAGATCGACGCACACGACACAACAACAACACATGTGAGTTCATAAATCATCTGATATTCCCTGATTCTTTGTGTCTGACGAGGAGAAAACCTGTGGCAGCCCGTCAGAGAGAAGCCTCTTTTAACAAATCCAATTACATTAGTGGAATCATTACTTTTTGGAAGAAGGTGTTGTTTTGATCTCTCGCTGCTGAAGGCCTGTCAGCTGGAACAGTTTGTAAATGTTCCAAAAACACTTGTAATTGAAGTCTTTCTGATAGTTTGATACAAAGAGAAGCTGCCGTAGAACCTTTCACACTTGTGCTTCGGTACATGGAGATGCCTATCAGCCACTGGCTATGAACAAATAACACCAGTTGTCTCCCACTGTTTCTGTTTATGGCTCGCTGCGACGCTAAATATCAGACGCTCATTTCAACTCATTTCTCTTGTCGCAATTTTCTTTAAATGGCCGTTTGATAGTGACTGCAGTTTGAGTAAAAATGAGGACGTTTGGATGCATCTGAGTCGCGTTTGTGAAGGTCAGTCGGCAGATCGCGACCTCAGAAACTTCACTCCAGCTTGTCGACTCGGACTCAGATTGCTCTGAGTTGTAAATTGTGATGGGTATTTTTTACTATTGTTCAACTCTGAGGAGTCGGATAATTTCTTTGAACAAAAATCTCTGAGTCATTACAGAGCAAATGAAATTGAAGTCATGGGTTGACGTCGCAGATGCTGCGAGCTTTACTTTATCTGCCGTTCCCAGACTGTTGTGACGCATTTGTGTGTGAGCAAACCACAAAGTAGCTGGTGTTTATTTATGCATAATGTTCCACTGCTTTGGTTGAAAAGAGGAGAGTTAAAGGAAAACAAAGAGTGGCCGACCAGACTGTCAGAAGCTGCAGGCAGAGAATAAACAAAGAGATCAGCTACATACTTAGAAAAACATTTCAAGTGTTTGGATCCAATAAAGAGGCGTAAAATAAAAGGTTTGGGGGGGTTTGCACGTCTCTTTGTGCGTCCATATGATGTCTGTCAGCATCTGATCTTTTTCTCTTGGCTGTCCTGTATAATGTTCCCAAACGTGCCTTTGCCCCTCTGGCTCCGAGCCCTTGAGAAGGATAAATGAAATTAGAAACGGGGAAGCACATTGGTCGGGCAGCTTTCAGCTCTTCCTCCAGCTGAGACGAGTCGCTCTTCCAGGGTTTCCCCTCAGAAAAGCTGCTGGGAGTGCTGGCAGCTGCCTGAACTCACTGCAGGTCCAGTGGCTGATCTGTGGCAGGCTGGTGACATGGTGCCAGGCGTACGTTAGACATTTGAAAACGGCTATAAATGATATAAACATAAAAATGTGGACGCTCTTACAAAAAATTCACATAATGGCATTGTCAGAGTTCAGGCTGCTTTGGTCAGTTTGTAGTCACGCTGCTACTTTAGCAGTAGTAGTAGTTTTACTTTTAGCTATTTTAACTGTTAATGCATTACTTGTAGCTAACTATTTTTAGTTTTAGCTGACTAAGCTCACTTGTTATTGTAAATTTACTAAACATCTGCATCACACCAGCTGGTGATTCGACTTGGCTGTTCGGGTTTAGCTAATTGGTTGAGCTCTCCATGTGGCCCCCAGTGCCCCCTGAGTGCGGCTGGTTGGGCATCGCTGCTCTATTAACCAGACAAACCGAGCTGTGTTTGTAAAGATGGACACTTCTCATCTATTTTTCCCAGTGTCTTTGGAAGACGTTCAGCCGAGACGGACTGTCTCTCCTGCAGTGCACTGAATCAAACTGTGTCTCTACTTAATATATCCTAACAGAATTTTTGATTCAGTTTGTGTGGTCATCTGGGGAATGAACAAGAGGGAAGACAAACACATTTAGTCAAATCACAGGTGTTCATAGACTCTCCGGTCCTTCCAGTCTGATACCCCCACTCTTTCTCTCTCCTTCTCCCCCTCCATTTACATATATCATTAATTCCTCAGTACACCGATTAAAGTGTAATTAGATTACCTCTTCATTTCAGCCCTGTCTCTCCTTCGGCCCTGGCTGAGCTGCTGGAACTCCAGGAAGGAGGACACATCTCCTCCTCAGCTGCCAAGCAGGTCAGTCAATTATCCCCTTCTGTCCGTCGCTCAGTACAAACACCCCACATAGTGCTTGTTTGCCCTCTGGTTCTCACCTGTGTCCTCCTGCTTTCTCCCTGCCCTCAGGTGTTCCAGGACATGTGGAGGTCACCAGGCAAGAGGGCCCCGCAGATCATCCAGGAGAAGGACTTGGGCCTCGTTAGTGACACCGCACAGCTGCAAAGCGTCTGCCAGAAGGTGGTGGACTCGCACCCTGATGAGGTGAGGGCTCACACGCAAACTGTCACTTGCAATACGGTTATTTGTTTCATTCGTTTTTTTTGTTTTGTTTGTTTGCACGTTCGAGACGTTTAGTGTTTGCTCTGTCTCTCTGCAGGTTCACGCCATCAGAAGCGGAAACAATAAAGTTCTGAACAAGCTGATGGGGCTGGTTCAAAAAGAGACCAAAGGCCGAGCTGACCCCGTTTTGGTAAGGGCAATTTTACAAGAGAAGACTTCATGAGGGTGGGACTGTCATCGCAGACCATGAGTCAGATCATGGCATACCCGACCTTCATGAAAGACAAACGGTATGACCGTGATCTTGTAGATCTGTGTGAACATGCAGAGTGATCACATCCACGTCACTGGGCAGCTTATGGCACCTGGTCCTGTGTGGGTTGGAATAACTATTGATGGTCGAGCTGAAAATGAAGCTACCATCCTCAGTTCCTGAGAGATTGACTTTTTTTGTATATACAGAGCAACGTTTTCATCGGACAGCGCCCGTTATCTTCTGTATTTATGTGTCTAAAAAGCAATAAAGCTGTTCCGTTTCATACTCTCGGTGGTCGTGTCGGATCATATTCTGATCAGCTGATAAGATTTAATATGCAATGTGGAAAAAGTCAAATCTGCTTTTGACTGGAAATCTAATTTAATGTTTAAGATCAACTTAAATGGTCCTGTTAGGAAGTGAAGATTGGGATTTCAAGAACGATTCCAGCCCTGCAAAGGGTTCAATATAAGCTTTTCAGTATGACTTTATGTCCCGTTGTCCACTGTCTTATTGGCTCCTCTGGTCATCTGTGAGGCCTAAAAATCACACAGGCAGAAGATGAAATTGCTGATGAGATGAATGCTTCCCTCAGACATTGAGTGGGCTGGAAAACTGATGGACACATCCAGGCAGGAACGCAATCAATGAGCGCCCTCTTGTGGTTGAAGCCCATTATTTGCCTTGTGACACTTCCTATGTTATGGTCATTTAAATGTGGATTCACTGTAAAGTTGAGGTGCAGATCCCTTCCACAATTTTCATCTGAATTGTTTCAGAGCTCAGATATCCTGATCTGCACTTTTAGTTACTGGTAGATATGTAAAAAGAAACCAGATACACAATCATGGCTCATCGGTTCGCTGTTGTTTCAATCTGTTGTTCAAATCCAGTGAATCTTAATTTGACACAAAGTAATTCCCAACATCTGTGCACCTAATACGACTAATAAAACCATTTGGAGATCATAAAAATTGCTGTTTTTTTTTAAAATATGACAGAAAAGAGTCTTGTTGTCGAGCAGACGGACGCCGTGTTGTTGTCAGATCAGCTGCACCTGTTTGCCGTCCGTCTGTGAGGCTCCTGCACAGCCTGAGAGCTGCTGGAGCTTTTTCATTACAAAATAATTCGATTTTTGTTGTAGCTGGTTTTGCTTCAGTTTATTTGTCGTTCTTTGTGACAGAGCTTGAAGCCTGACAGCAGCCTACAGCAGTGTCCCTTGTTTTGCCTCATGTACATGTACAGTTTATCCCGCACTGGTTTGGTTTCGTGCTGTTTTGTGACCCGTGTAAAAACTTGTTTGCATGCACACACATAACACGGCCCGCTTGCATCACAGAAAACTCTCATCAAAAGCTTCTTCATCAGAGTTTGCTTCATCTCTGCAGTATTTCATAGTCATTGCATGTGAATGGAGAATGTAAGCTCTTGTGTTCACCCAAGAACAAGACCTAGTTTTAAACAAAATCTCTCTGGGGGGGAAGGCTGCTCGGAAAGGAAATGTGTATTAAATGAGGACGTCAGTGTCTACAGAACAAACATGCACAAACCACTTCTGGCACAAAGGCAGGAGTACAGTATATTGATTGTGTCAGGCGAAAACCTGTTCGGTAAAGCAGTCGGGTTTGTGCATTGAAAACCCTTTTCTTTTTTGTTGCTCAAAGAGCGGTGGGAAAAAGTCAACACATCCAGTTTCAGTTGTCTTTATTAAAAGAGGCACGCCTTTGTGTCTCAGACATCAGCAACAAACAGAAACCTGATCACGTCTCGGATAGAAAACTGAGGCCAGACGGTGTCAGAAAGGATGAATCTTTGGAATCTACTGAGACAGGTCTATAATTTAGGTTATAATACCCGTTTTCATGCTGCTCAAACAGTGTTTGTTGCACTGTGGTGGGTATGTTACAACAGACTGAATCTGTGCTGGTTGAGGGTCCGTGTCAGCAGTGCAGAGCGGCTCTGCAATGACAAAAGGCCGATAAAGTGCTCCGAAACATTCTTTTACCAGAGAGAAAGACTGTAAAAATGGCTTTGATTGATACAAATATACATTTCTAAGAAGTTTTTGTTAAAGTACAAACAGGCCCTGCTGCATAATTTATTGACTGAATGGATTTAAATAGGAAGAAAAATACACAATCCTGATTTAAAAGCAAAGTTAAACACACTTCTTCGTCTTACTAGTTGGATTTTTTGATCAGCCCCGTAGTTTCATCCCCTTTTCTTTCTCCCAAAAATGTGTTTGCACAGAAGTACGTTTACTTTGTTTAATCTAGCAGTTCATTATCTTTTCATAACTGAAAAAATCTGTTCTGCATAATCAGTTCTAATCACTCTATGGAAAATTAAAGATCTAATAAAACAAATTAGCTTCTAATTCCCGGGTAAATTTCCACATTTTAACTGGATTTTAAACAGCATCTTTCTATCAGTTTGTAAATGTGGTGACTTGATTTTTGAAAGCAGCGTTAGTGTCTTCTGTGGAGTTAAATTAACGTTAAACAGAACGCATCAGAAATAACGGGACACAACAATATATGCTGCACGTTTCCTTTACACCTTGAGACTGGACAGCTTTTCTTTAAATCACTTTAAATTTAAACTTCAACTGTACATTGTTGTGTTACTCCTGAGTAAATCCATTCACAATCAGGCAATAATGTGAACTAAAATCAGAATTTAGGCACTAATTTAAACATATTTCTGTCCTGTAAATTCACCTGGTCAGTAGAGACATGCTTTGTAACAAAATACTTCTCATTTGAGCGACGTCCTATCAACCACATGCAACACCTGGACTAAAATAAAGGCGATTTCCAGAAGTTTGCTCTCGGTAACTTTACAGTCTTAGATGGTTTTCAACAGATGCAAAACTACGACTTTCCCAGCAGTGAGATTTCAGACTTATCACGACTAAAACAACACCCGACACAATCCCTAAATAGAAGATGATGACAAACCATAACAACTAGCCTCGAGTATAATCTCCTTGAAAAAAAAAAAAAATATGGCAATAGAAACTCTCATAAAAGCTTAAATACCCCTTCCCAATCTGAAAATATCCAAAACTTAATTATACCCAAAATATTCTTGATTTGCATAGTGTCCTCTGTCATTAGAACATTTTCTTACAATATGTACAACATAAAGCATCACTGAAGTAAGGCAAATTAAATATAGCATGAATAATTCTGGGTTTGGTGCTCTGATTTGAAGAACATGTGGAGCCCGTTAATTAATTAACTAGTGCATTGGAGGAAAATTTGCTTCACCCAAAGACCATTTAAGAACTGCGAGAACAGAACGTGCATTAAAAAATCTCCTGAGGTACCATCGTGAATTAACAGAAAACAGCAGAACAGATCCAACACACACAGATTTCGTGGGGGGGAAAAAAAACCCACTTTGGAAAAGTGTAAAGACAAAAGTGACTGACCTATCTTGACCAAAAAAAAAGATGGTCACGTAACAGTTGCATAAAAACAGAGGACCCCGAGCAGGATGATGCCGGCCCTTCTGCCAGTAAAATGACATTTTAATGCTGCTAAATCAAACGTGTCCTCCCCAAGCAGCTGAGGCTCCACGTGGAGCTCGGTCAAGGTGTGTAATCCAATGGCAAAGAGGCAACAACTCTCCAGAAAGGCCACCTGAGTGCTGAACAGAACCACAGCAGACGTCTCGCTGTGGGTGCTGCTGGTTGTAGAAGACATTCAGAAAGAGGGCAGAACCCTGAAGTTCAGATAAGGGCTGAGTGTCTTTGGTTGGTGGACCTGGAGCTCGCTCCTATGAGCATCGTCGGCTGGTGCTTCAGCAGACAGGTCTGGCTGAAAGTTTAGACCTTGTTTGCTACCAAACCCCTTTACAGAACTACAAAGGTGAAATTGAAAAGTGTGTTAAAGTGATTATCTTTGCTCTGAAAATAAATACGCCATCATTTTTCTAAAAACAAATCACATGATCTAAGAGTTTTCTTCATCACGTAGTGCCTGGAAATGATGAAAAAACAGAAAACCATCATAAAAGAGTCTGTTAAAATCTTTCAGAGTCAAGTTGGACTCATCACAGAGGCCTCCTGGGACACATTCACTCTTCCATAGGAATGTAAGATAAGATGGAGTGCTCTTGTGCAATGGCAGCCAGTTCTTTGAGGAACTCCGTGAAGAGGACGGTAGCGAAGACTTCTGTCCGATCCAGAGAGATGGCTTTGGGTTTAGGTGGCGGCGAACTCTTCAAGATCCTTCCCGCCTCGCCGTGGGTGGAGCGTCTGCTACTGCTTTTGTCTGAGGAGTAAATAAATTAGGAAGACAAAATGAAAACAAATAATGTACATCCATGGACAAACTCTGTCACCCAGCTGAAATTGAGGACATTTTGTAAACATAATATATTCATGTTAATGATTTGCCAGTAATTTCAGCCAGAAAGTGCAGCTCCTCTGGAAAAAAACACTGAACAAGAAAGGAGTTTTCTGGTTAACCAGCTAAAAAATTCCCTTTAAATTTCCCATCTAAGAAAATTCTGGCTCTTATCTTTCCGCAAATATACTCCAGACAACGATTTCTGTAGCTTGTACAACAGAAACCACGGGGAATCGAGTTCAAACACAGGCTTGGAACTCCAGCGTTTAGCTGCCACCACACAGCAAAGACACACGACTTAACAAAATCAAGTAGAATTTATTCTGATTCCCAGCAGGAGCCAAAGCAACACCGATAATGAATGCACATGTTTTGAACTTGACCCATTTTTGACAGCAAGTTAGTGAGACTGAGGAACTGAAGAGCAGTGCTGTTTTTATTCTAGTCATCAGGTCGCCACCAAAATGTTCCCAAAATAAAACAATCACATTAGAGAGGCTGGTCCTTGTCCATCTCCGGCCCCTGATGAGACCATCAGTGGACCTGCTACAGTTCGCCTTTCAACCTGCACACTGGGGTGGATGCTGTCATCTACCTCCTACATAGATCCCTCTCTAAGCTAAGCTAACTGGCTGCTAATGTTAGCCTCATATTTACCGTTACAGAATGATATCAAAACACAGATTTCAGCCATAGCCTGATGTGGGTGTATTGTCACCTGCTGCCATGAACGAAGTCTCCCTGGCCAGCAGCCAGTGCTGGGCAGCAGTGATCAGGTCAGGATAGTCTTTTCTGGAGGCGGCCAGCTCTTCTATCTGGTTCTTCACGATGGCGAGTACCTGAAGGAAAACACAGAAAAGAACTGAGGATTTCATCTGCAGCGTCTCCACTGATGTGATTAAGGCTAAATGAATGAGAACAACCTTTAAATCTGCAGCCTGATTGCAATCATCAAGGATCTCTTGTCAAGATGTGCACAAAAACAGGCTGTGTTTACTTCATATTACTCAAGAGCTGCAACAGAACTGTGCTCAGATCTCAAACAATTCATTTTATTCCTATTTACAATCTCACTTCTGAAAGAAAAAGCCACCTTCAGTGATCCCACAAAAATCCTGATCTTTTGCTTCTTTTATTTCCTTTTGTCTACCTGATGAAACACAAGCCTCGGGGGAAGGAAAGGAAATGGCAGGCTCGCTCCTGCCTGCACATGCATACACACAGTAGACGACATGTTTGCTTTACCTGGTAAAGGGAGCGAACGGTCGGCTGGAAGACCAGGTTGGTGTTGAGGAGGAATGAGCGCAGCAGAGGCTGAGGGTAGGTTGCCAGCTGGGCCAGGATGCCCGTCAGCAGCAGGTTGACATTCAGCGAATTAGACAGCATGTTCTCCATACGAGACAACAGCACACTGACAAAAGGACCTGCAGAAAGAACAATCGTAAATAATTTTCTCTCTGAGTGTAATTTTGGTAAATAATGAGGATTTCCCTTAACTTACCAGTAAAAGGCACTGAGTGGCTTCTGCCTGCACTTCCGCTGCAAAACTTAGTCCCAAACGGTGACTGCAGTTTCTCCGGTTCTGGTGTCTCAGCAGAGAAGGAGGTGAAATCCATCTCCTCCTCTTCCTCCTCCTCCTCCTCCTCAGCAGGAGCAACAGGCTTCTTGGGCTCTCCATCAGTTTTGACCTCTTTTCCACCTGCTTCAGTGTCCAGCGTGCGAATGAGCTCCTCATACTGAGCCAAAAGGTCGTCTCCCAGCTCAGTAGCAGTCATGTTGTTTTGGAGGTTGGAATTGCAATCTGTCTGACCTTTGGCCTTTAAGTCTGAGCTGCTCTTGCTGTTATCAGCCATCAGAGAGGCTGGAAGTGTTAGACTGAGTCCATTTTTTAGGGGGACTTCTGCTGAGCCGGGTTGGGTTTCTTCTGATTCAGACCTGTTGGATTTGAGCTTAACGCGCTCAACATCTCGGGCGTCTTTCTTGGCAACAAGATCGTACACCATGACGTCGTCCTGGAACTCATTTTCCTCAATATATGAGCCTTTTACCAACATGATGGCCGTTTTCCTCATCTCCTGGATGTGCTGTGGGGGCTCGGCAGGAGGCTGCTGTGGAGGTTTACTCTCCACGGGAGCCTCATCAGTCTGCACCGGGCACGCATCGTAACTATCATCCCACTCCAGCTCCGGCTGGTTGACGGAGGGCAGTTCTGCACTCGGCGGCAGGCAGGGTCGAGGCCGTGGCGCTAGCAGCTGTGGAACTCTCTTGGGAGCCATCTGGATTTGCCGACTCTTCAGCCCTGGCTCCTCAAGCACGCCGGGCTGGTACTTCTCAGGAGGGGGGTCCTCTCCATCGTACGGGGCCGACCAAACCTGGCATGCCCGCATGCAGCTGCTGATCCTCAGACGGGCGTCATAGAGGTAATGAAGGTAGCTGACATCCAGGTAGATTTCTGAGCCGATGGTGCAGGAGTTACCCGAGCCATCATCCTCTTCTAAGAAGCTCTCACTTTCCTCTGGGAAAGGTAAGAAATGTTGATTAAAGCTGGAGCGCAGCACCTCGGTGCAGCGCTCACACAGAGCAGAACTAATGAGTTTGACATGCAACTACAGGGGATAAAGTGATGTCACACAGCGACACAGCGGGAGATCTCACTATCTCACAAAATACTCCTAATCATCCCTGCTATACGTTCATGTCCCAGGTAAACGCAGATCAACGCAGTGCACGGCACACAAAAAGATGCTTAAACAGATTTGGAAATTGTAATGTTAATAAATAACCCCCCTTATTGTAATTTTAGGGTTTTAGCACTCTAACTGCTGCAATGAATAATTTTCCATTTCCCTCTGTTCTGCTCTGTTTGTTCTGTTTGTTTTGAGTGCACACCACTATTACTGAGGTTACAACATGCACACACTCAAATGAGGTTATGAATAGTAAAATCTTCTGGATGAATTCCCCTTGCAGCTGATTTGAAAGCAGTGAAGAAAGAAAAAACATTCATAAAAGCTGATTACAAATACAGATGAAAGCAGTCATTTGTTTTGGCTCATCTGCAGCACATACGGGACATAGAAAAGTAAAAGTATTCAGGAGTCTCACTGAGCATTATTAAAAGCAAGCCGTCCTCTGTCGTGTAGCTGGTGGGGGGGCTCAGTGTGCAGCACAAAGACTTATTTGGAAGAGGAACAATGGCCATGGTCGTTATTTTTCAGTTGTAGTCATCCATCACAGTTCATAGATCAACTCCCTGGTTCAACTAGTTGTTCAGTTTTCCTCTGCAAAGGGGGATTATTACCAACATTTCAGTCGTCCTCATGTTTCTTGTCTCATTGGACTTCATTACAGTGACGTCTCCCAGTTCCCAGATCTGAGAAATTACTTTGGCGAGTACCGTGTTATCATAACCCACTGAAATGATGTCCAACACTTTAAAAATAAGATGCAAGCTGTAATAACTTGACAAAATGTTCCTTTCATGTCCTCTCCCTCTTACCCGTGCCGCTGGTGCTGCTGGGAGTCTCTGCACCCTTGGAGAAGAGGATGGAGTCCAGCTGTCGGAGAGGCGGGGGGCTGTGATCAGGTGAGCAGCAGGACGGCGTTAATGCCAGGATCTTGGCTGCTGACACCGAGTAGCAGTCCCTCTCCCTCACCACGCGTCTCTGACTCAACATCATGTGATTACAGGGGATCAGGTACCTGGGGAGGCAGAATGGGAACGGATCCTGTTAGGAAAGCCGACGGGCGGTCGTAGGAGGGGGAGCACGGGGGGGAGGGTGGGCTAACAGATGGTAGCACAAGCCTGCATGGTGGGAGGCACACAGTAAAAGCTCATCATGTCATAAACCAATTAGCTGTACCGCGCTTCATAACTGGGATAAGTCAATGTGTGAGCCACTCACCTCAGTATGAGCTGCAGCATCACATCTTCACAGTGTAAGCCAATGAGAGTGCGGAAAAGTGCCAGTGACACAGTGCCCAACTGGAGAGACCAACAGGAAGACACTTTAGGGCTTTAAAAGCAAACAACACATGTGACAAGTGACTGCCTCCCATTGGCTGTTGCTAGTGTATAGGTGAGGCCACAAAAGTGAAATCTAAGTAAGATGAAACACCTTAAATCAAGGCAAGAGGTGCTTGTTTTTCCACTGACAAGATAGATCTTAATAAGATAATACAACATCTTACTGAGGTTTTAGTCCTGATTCTGAGTAATTTAATTCTTGAAGCTAAAATTCCCAGAAATATAAAGCTGTTACAGTAGTACAGTGCAAAACTCAAAGTCAGAATTTTTCAGTATCCAGCACAAAGTACTTGTTTTTGGTCTGGGTGCACTACTTTAAAGATAACTCTGGGTTCTTTGAGACGAGATATTTTTCCTCGTTTTAAAAATCTTCAGAAGTGAAAAGTTCCTGTTCTGTTTTCAGATAATTTTGCTTATTTGAAGTAATATTTCCCCAATTTTACTGCATTTTTTTGTGGAATATTTGCATGTTATTCAATGTTTAATTTGGCTCAAGGTCAAGTATTTAAAAAGCAAACATGTGGCAGGTGTGTCAAAGCCGGCTGTTAGCAAACACTGGAGGGAACTCCCTGAGACATTTACAGCCAAACAGCAGCGCAAAGAACACATCACTTATTCATGTTAATGGTTTAGGTCTGCTGAGATACTTGAAGATGTTCCGACATACGTATGGGACTGCGTTGGTATCAGGTGTTTCATTAACAGGCAACTAACCATGGCAACAATCTGCCAGCTTTGGTGCTGACATTTAAAGTTCCACCTTGGGTCTGAGCCCTTCGGGGTAGTTTTTCTGGACTTATTAACCACTGAGTCACGCTGCATTGGACAAGAAAAGGCATGTAAATCAGGGTTCGTCCTGTACCTGGAAGGGCGTGTTGATGCGGCTGACGAGAGTATCTAAAATGTGGACGCTCTCGTGCTGGTGGAGGAGGATGAAGGCGAGGAAAGTCTGCAGCAGCGCCGGCTCGGTGACGCTCCTCAGGAAGAGGTCGAGGTAGGCCGTGGTGGTCATCACCTCCTCGAGGGTCAGCTTCACAGAGGTTGGAAGACATACAGAAGACATAAATACATCGTGCCAGAGACAGATCTGTTCATCTTGTCTGAATTTGTCCAAATGAGGGAGTACATGGAGGTGAAGAGGAGAAGGAAGAAGGAGAAGTCCCAACCTTGTGCAGAGCCGGTGCCAGAACAGGCACGAGGAATCCGTTGTAGATGTAGCCAACTAGCTGGTCTCTGATATCAGGGTGGGCCACCTGGGAACAGCCGATATTAAGGCACATGTCAGTCAAGAGAGCAGTCAAGCAGAAGGCTGCAGCCATTGGCCACGTGTCAACACATGTTTGATGTGACAGAGCCTCATGTGTGCAGCCTTGTCGCACGTTCTCACCTGAATGACAGCGTTGCAGAACTCCAGCGAGTTGAGAAACTGGACGAGGGACGGCATCTGGAGCCAGTCCTCTTTGTGCAGGCAGTGCCACTCCTCAGTGGGAACCTCCAGCTTGGTGGGCAGAGATGAGTACAGGCCGCTCAGCCCCGTGGCCAGCACCTGACAGGAGACAGGTGTCAACATCCAATGAGAGGTTCCATAACTCCAGATGAGGTCAACAGTCATCACTGACTGAAAAAAGTCTACAAAACAGATTAGCTCACAATGTTTGTACATGTTGTGACAACTGGCTGAGATGATGTTTTATCTGCACTGTAGAAAAAACACACGGCTATAAACCTGTAAACCTAACATCATGTGATATATACAGTCTGAAGAAAAATAATCTGACATAAAGTAATTACAGAGTGAATATTATAGGCTTTGTGAAACATTAATGAGGCGGCGCACGGCAAAAATGATGCATGTACGGCTTCTCAGAGGTCAGTTTTACTTCCAGCTTCACTCAGCGGATTTATAACGGTGCCTCACTGCTCACTGCGATGCAAAATACTTTTGTAAATCATTTCTTTTCCACTTTTTGGTAATGCAATGCAGATATAAGCAGAGCACTGCAGCAGCCGACACATCAGCCTCCCTGCTTCTCCTCGCACAGTCAGACAGCATCCATATGGATTGATGCCTCCTACAGGTCGCCTCTATAAATATTTCAGCAGCAAACGCTTTTATTGCCGATACCTTTCCTGTCATAATCATCATGATGTGGTAATTAGGTCACTAGTTAATGCATTAATGTCAACAGGCTTTCCACATAACAACTGATTAAGTATTTACAAGATTTCAAACAGTCTACAGCACTGCAGTCTGATTTAAGTGCATGATGGGTGCATCATTAGTGCTGCATTGATGCATACATCCTCTATAGGATTATCCTTGTAGCCTGCCAGTGGAACCCATTAAATTCAGACTCTAGTTGTTAAACTGGCATCATATCAGAAGCTTTTTTTCATTGCGATGTCTGCAGCTGCGGGTAAATGGCATTATTTACATGGGATTAGCTTGTAACCGTGCCATAATCTTCTGAATGCCAGACATTCAGCGCCAGAGATGTTTTAACCTCGCTTCGAGTGGCTTCGTGAGTTCATCTGCATAATTTGGCCTGATTCTGATGCCCAGAGTGACAGAGAGGTCTGGGATTTCAGAGTGGCTGTGAGAGAACAAGAATGAATTCAGAAAGAGGGACGCTAATTCATCATGTGGGGCTGACCGGACAGAAGTAGGTGTTCTCTGCGATGTGTTTGGCCACTCGCTCGTTCTCGGCGGACAGCGACATTATGAGCAGCAGTGCATCTCTGGCCTGCTGGCCCACTGTGCCCTCCCTGTGGATGAAGGGGATGAGCAGGGAGAAGATGAGGAAGTTGGTGGCTCCCTGATCCTCGCTGGTGTGGAAAAACAGCTCCAGAATTGAAGGGTCCTTCGCCAGCACGCAGCACAGCTGGTTGAGCAGCAGCACCAGCTCGGCCTCGACCTGCGGCGCCGCGGTGCCCGAGCAGGACGACAGCAGCATCATGAGCGGCCGCAGGATGGGCTTGTGATGCAGCAGCGGCTGGTGCGCCTGCCCCACCAGCATCTCGTACATCTTCAGCTGCTCCAGCTTCATGTCGTCTGTGAACTCCCTGCGGAGGCTCCACACAAAGAGACGCTCCATCACGTTCTCCATCACCACAAACTCCAGGATGGGGCCCATGGCGCCAGCCTGACCGCTCTCCTCCTCCATCAGCAGGAACAGCATGTGCTCCACATAGTTCTGCACCGCGTTCGCCTCATCTCCGGGGATGGGGCCGAAACGAGGGCCACCGCTGCCGCTGGAGCTGGCGCTGAGGTTGATGACACTCAGGGAGGGCAGGGTGGAGGTGCTGCGCAGGGGATCATGCTTTTCTAGGATCTTCACCACCTACAGTGAGAAACAAGGGGAATATTACTTAAACTGCTTAAACTGAACACATTGTAATTACGTGTTATTGGATTTTCATGCACAAACATCTGCAAACTTCACAAAGTATTAAGTTATTTACTTTAGCTATTATTACTACATCCAAACAGCCGACTCTTGGATTGGACACTTGCTAAACACCGCTGCAGTCAAGACGTCATTCTTAAATAGGGAATCATTTTTACATGATTGCACATGAATGCACCACCCTGCACTCAGCCTGCACTTTGAACAGTGTTTCCTTTGGAACGGAGAAAACAACAAAATGATATCACTAAAGTCAGTTTGGAAGGAGACAAATCTTAATCGGCAGGCGAACCAAATTCATTCTATACACAGGAAACGCTGCTGCACACAGCTGACTGCTCCTCATCATCATCATCATGACCACTTTGGAGAACACAACACGAAGATTAAACCTGACAGAAACTCAATCAAAAAACTCCAAGGAGGAAACAGATTGATTTCAGGGATGTAAAACGTGCAAAAAATACAGAATCTGCTTCCATTTATGTTGAAACAGAGGATCTTTACCTATTACCTCTAACATAATACACAATATACCTGGTATACTATGATCAGTATTTCCTTTTTATACAAGTTTGAATCATGTTTGTGCAGACGGTGCTTGTTAAATAAAAAAGGATGCACTGCCAGTAAAATCATTCCCGTCTTCCTTGAACTACCAACAATAATGTGGTGTAAAGAGACCAGCAGCACAGTGCAGATAAACTCAGTTTGGCAGGACACAGTGAAACAGTCCTTTGTGTATCCACTCCGTCCCTTGTGTGTCCGCTGCTACGAAACCAGAGTCACAATAATGGAGCCAGTGTCCCTGGGCCTGCCACTGCTGCCATGACAATAACTGAGTGTGCACAAGAGAACTGGGCATGGCTGATGGAAACAAGAGAACAGAGTTCGTAATCCCTGTCTGAGCCCGATGGGGCCTGAGGCACAGGGATCAGTCCAGTTCAGGCTCCCCGACCATCACAGTGGACACAGGAGGGGGCCAGGTTTGAGAAGCACTGAGGATTTTACTCTGGACATATGGAGGTGTCAGGCCGGGGTCGTGGGCTGCCTGCTGGCAAAATACTGATACTATCATGGTCACTTCCAGACAAAGTTAAAGCTTGTTAACGATGATGCCTGGAGTATGAGAGCAGCCGTGAGTGAGCCTGAATTTATATTGTAGAACATTGGACGACAAACTGTGACTGATGGATGCTGGTCAGACAGTAAACGTGACGGAGGTCAGACTGAAGGCGTCACATTGTCACACTCATCTCCACACTGAAGTAATGCACTTCAGTAAAGTATCAGCTGAAGCTGCTGAAATATGCTGCTGACCTCCAACTGGTCCAGCAGATCAGACTGGTTATACTGGGCAGTTTGCAGGTGTGTGTACGAGCAGGGCCATGCTGAAAAGGAGAGCACTGCTCCATGGGAAACATTCCAGGAAAAATTAAGATTAAAAACACAATTCTTTCAGAAAAACCACTAAAATACCATAAATATGTGTCATATTTTCAACCCTAGCCTGCACTTTGAAGTACAGAACAACACAAAAACATTAATTTTACTCACTAACTACAGGCCTGGATGGGTGCTCTGACACATATTTTATGTATTATAAATAAAAGATGACATTTGTAGTATCAGATTCAGGCAGTGAAATGCCAGTTTTAAGTTGTATCCAAAACACTCACTTTACATCTGTGCTTTTATTTCTAGTTGACTGATGCCCAAAAAGGAAACGTTATTTTAACCATTAGATCATAACTTGGGATGGAAGCAGCGGCTGATTTAACTGAAAGGCCTGTTTACTACTCCTGAGTCTAACTGGTCTGAAGATGCTCTTAAATGTACACTGGATGGGAGTGTTTCCACAGAAACTGAGCGTGGCCACACAGACACGCATTCATGAAACTTTGGCATGTGCCATGAAAGGAATGAGTCAGTAACTCTGAAGACTCTGACGAAGAACAAACTCCCCACACTTCACTGTCTATAGTTAATGATTGTTGGCAGCCGCAGCGGCTGACAGATCACTTCGCATGCCACAACAAACACAAAGAGCTCTGTGAGGCCTGGACAGCGGCAGATAAGACACAGCAAACGAACATAAACCTCATCTGCCAATGGAACAGGCAGAGCTTCTTACAGCGGGACAAGGCCAATATTACTTACAACATGTTACTCGGATTTCAAGGTTTCACGAACTGAAACCAAAGTCAAGAGCGCTCTTATCGGGCTGCAGATTAACTAAGCGTGGAAATGCGATGCTGCAGGAGCGAAGTTGTGTTGCCAGTTTGCCTGAAGCAAAACAAGTTTTAATCTGGAACAGGGAGTTTTTTTTTCTGCTCAATCAGAAGCTGAGGCAGAGTCTTGTATTTTTCATCCAAGTCAAGCTAGGACCTCATCTGGCACATGGACCTTTACATGAAGGTTGAGTTTTTATTCTATGATAACAATAAAAGCAAATTCCTGTCATTTCAATCCAAGAGAGGCCTGTGTGTATATGTCGACGTCCTTTACAGGACAGGACCACAAGCTGTAAAACCAAACAATGCTTTCACCATCGTGTTCAGTGTCTGACGCTGCTCTGGACTGAAGCGTCGAGCCTGACAAACCTACAGGTTAGTCTGTATTCAAAACAGTAAGCTCATGTACAACACTGGACTTTACTTTGGATTTGCTTGGTAGAACCTACTTTTCCGGTGAGTAAAATGTTTTATCCAGCTATTATTCCCAAGGTCAATAATGAAGCTTCAAGCTGAATTTGTCAAACTAATGTAATATGATAAATTCATATACTTCTTCTGAAGGTAATGTCAGAAATATACCCACAAAAAAAAAAGACAAAATAAGTTATTAAAGGTCTCCTCCAGACATGTTTAAAGACAAAAAAACTCTAAAATTATAATTTATGTTTGATACAGTGCCATTAAAGTCCTCATTAAAACTCCAGAATCTATGAATGCAAACATTTTTCATTTTGAAAGTCAGGATTTCTCCTAAGTTTCCACATCACAGTTTTGTAACTTGAACGCTGGACCACGAGCAGTCGCTGCGATATCATGAAATCATTCTCATACGTAAAACCTCAGCTGAGCACAGAGAAACTTCCCTCCTCTGGCAGATGAATGTGAAAACAGCCTTCCAGTGCTGAGCTCTGCACAGTCACCAGTCTGCACGGTGAAGGTCAAACATCCACATGAAGTAACAGTAAGCAACAGATATTTCTGAGTGGAGGGGGACTCGCCCAACAAGAGCTTTAAGGTCTACACATCTGCATTACACAGCACAGCTTCTGACCAAATAACACAGCTAATCCCTACAAGCTTATCTGTGGAAAATGTAATAAAACCAGAGGAATTCAGTTCATTTAGCTGTGAGCAACATGGGGTCGGACCCCACGCTGGCAGCCACCAATGCGGACATAAAAGCAGCTGACACCACTCCATCCCCTCAGTGTCTGGCCAGTGTCACACTTTAGTCAGTGTGTATAACGTTCGTTCATCTCAGCGTGGGAGGAGGAGGTCTCGCAGGCTGCCAGGACACACAGGGGTGAGCAGGGACACATGCTGCTGCAAAGAGCCAAGAGTCTGAGACAGTCGCCGTCACGCTGCCAAGATTCCACCGGCCGTAACTGCACTGCAGTCCGGCGTTCAGGGACGGCACTCGAGTTTAGCCGTCAGGTTCTGCTGTCAGTGAGGTGGAAACTAAGTCGGATCTGTGCCTAAACACGAGTGACTTTGGCAAAGTGGTTGTTCCCGACATGAGGTAAGGATCTCTCCAGAGGGTCACGAGATAAATCTGACTAACACAAAATCATGTTCACGTTCGAGACTTTTTTTATGGTCTTGCTGTTTTCTAGTAAAACACTAAACAGTACAACCTCTTGAAGAAAATCACACGTTATCGCATGTTGAACTCTCTGAACTCAGAATCTGTGATGAGCGGTTGCAACAAGACACTGGTTTGGTTTAAGAGAACACATGCTAAAAGATGCTCAAAGACAGCATTACTGCCATTTGGGAATATTTTAAAGGAATAATTCAACATAGTTTTAGAAAATATGCTCATTCACTCAAACGATTAGCTTATCTTAGCCTACAGACTGGGAGCAGCTAGCCTTGCTCTGTCCAAATACACTTAAAAATACCCCTAAAATTCAATAATTGTCATGGTGCATCTTGTTAGTTCAGCCTGCACACAAACAGAAATGTAAAAGCAACAGTTTGTGGATTTGCACGGAGCTCACAAGCTGCAGAAGACGCAGCACAGAAGTGCTGAGTGGACGGAAAAATTAACATTCAACTCCCTCTACGACCACAAGCCATCCCCTTGCTTCCAGTCTTTATGCTAAGCTAAGCTAACTGCCTCCTGGCTAATGCTCTATACTTAAAGCACAGACTTAAGAATCACTTTTTAAAATATTTTTTTTAGATTCTTTTTGGCCTTTTTGCCTTTATTGGACAGTTGACGGTATGGTGTTATTGTTGATGTTTCGGTGACATGGCGTGCACGACAGCCATTAAAGTAGCAGAGCACTTCATGAGAGTGGAATTGACCTTCTCATCCATCTCTGCAAAAAAAAGTTTCCAAAAAAAGTCAAACTATTCCTTTAAGCTGCAGGACTGGTGAGTTAGCGTCGGTGTTTTACCTGAGCCCAGTGGTTCTTGAACACAATCATGCAGGTCTCTGGATCCACCCCTTTCAACACCAGAGACTGCCCATCTCGGCTTCCATTGGCAACCATGGAGGCCATCACGGTGACCAGATCATACGTGGGTTAAACCATGTCATAGGCAGGAGAAGGAGGACATTCCTGACTGCTTACTGGGTGCAACCATAACCACAGGAGGACGCATAATCACAGAGGACCTGAGGAGGTAGGAAAAAAAAAGAAAAAGAAACAGACATCATCACACACTGAGCCACAAAAAGTCGCTTCAAAAAAAGCAGCACAGATGCAGCGATACGACCGCTGAATGCGGTGCACTTCTCTCCCTCTGCATGAGCAGACAGCAGCTATGACAGGCATGCAGGAAACAGAACAATAACAGGCAAAGTCAGATGACTCAGGAGAGGAGAGACACTTCTGGCTCAGAGAGCTGCCTGCCGCGCTCTGGACTTCGGACTGAGCTGTCAAATTGCTGTTGGAATATCTCAGACGCCCAAAGTGGATTCCTGCAGGCCCCCTGACATCACTCTCATTACAGAAACATTTCTTGACATCACAAGGCGAACGACAGCTGGGTGTGAGCGACTCTGAATGTGGGGAGCTGGGGGAAAGCAACACAAGATTGCTAGTTTTGTAGATCATTTTGTAGCCTGTGGTATGTGCGTGTTTTCGTTTCTGGATGACATATTTTACACATATTTAGGCAAGCGAGGTCTGCGCTGCTCGCATATGTACTTATTTATTTATTTTTAGCTGAAAATAGCCTGAGGGTAGCTCTGCAGATCAGTTCCAAAACTCACATTGGCACTGTGGAAACCTGGACGATGCCCACTTTTTCCCCCAGAAAGGAAATAATTTGTTGTTTCCCTTGGAGAAGACATTACTGGAAAGATTGATTCTGCTACTCTGACAACACCGGGAGCAGGGAGGATAATGTGAGCGAAACACATCCAAAGAGAAATGCAGCGTTTCCAGGTAGACACCCGCTCTTGAAGAGGAAGGATGTTAGGACGGGCCTCATCGGCTCACGTTTCCTCTGCATGCAGACAGTGAACGTTTGTGACGACTGTCAGAGGTCACATGTACAGTACATGTACAGTCACATTCAAAGGATCTTACACACGATATCTCCAAAAGCACTTAACACAGGGGTGCCCAAACTTTATCTCTGAGAGGGCCTAAAAGGAAACATGATGGGCCACATGCAAAGCAAACACCTTTTGTATTGTAAAGATGCAAAATGGGACAAAGTTCCCTTAATTGACTGACTTCCTGTGTCACTGTGACCACCATTGGCAGATTATGAAAAACACTTAATAATAAGGGATGCTACATATTTAAAGATCTATATTTGCCTTCATTGAAAACATCTGGTGGGTTAAATTGAACCTTATGGCTGCCTGCAGCCATGCTAGCAGCTACATTGGACTGCACTTAAGAACAATGGTGCTTTGAGTCAAATGCCTGTTTTACTGAATAAATTCTATATTTACCGGTGAATAAGGAATTTTTATAACAAAACTACTATCTTCCATCCAATCCAACGACCCTGGAGCCCTGCCTTTAGCGTGGACATGACTGCTTAATTCTGTCTGTCTCAGAGCACCAACACAATGTCAGGACAAAGATAAACACTCTCACACTGCAGGATCATATGGACTCTGTCACCACGGGGGATCAACTGTAAAACACGCAGCAGCTGCATGCCACAACACCAAATCAGAGCCTGTAGCTCCTGCCCCTATGTGTGCGTCTCAACCAATCACAGCTCACCCCTTCCTTCGAATCCACTTTGCCCCAGTACCACAGACACATCCCCACCAACCACAGAGCTTAGGCATAACAAGGCACACAGTCAAACTTTCACCATCTGCTTTCATTTAGGAGGAGAGTGCCGGATGGTCGGATTCTTGAGAAGGAATGTGAAAGCAGCGTGGAGAGTGTGTCAGATCGTGTGTGTGTGTGTGTGTGTGTGTGTGCGGCGTCTTACCTTCGCTGAACCATCTTTAACAGGGACGGGTCGCAGACAAGGACCTCATTCTTGTTCTGTTGTCACAAAAAAAAAGAAGAGGATATGAGGATATGAGTGTCCGTGTGAGAGGCGAGGCGTGGTGGGAAGTGACTGGACATGAGTAAGCTCCTCCACTTGGATGGAGATGGAGAGGAGGAGGTTACAGGGAGGGAGCGAGGGAGGGGAGAGCAGGACGGGGAGGGAGTTAAAAAGGAAAAATGGGGTGAGAGAAAGTCTACAGAAAGGGAGGAGGTACAAGAAAACAGCGTTCACAAGCTGAAAAAGATGAGAATGAACCTCGAATTAAATATGTGAAGGAATTCAACATCACATCCTCGTGACTCCTCCATCATGGGAGAATAACACTATTGTCCCTTTCAATTAGCGTCGTGATGTAACGCATCCTTCTCAGCCGCGAGAGGCCCGTTCCTCACCAACACTACTGACACCGAGCCATCGCGGGAACCCTGACACACGAGCCCGAAAACTCTCAAAATCGAGTTCTTCGCCTCGCGTACGACACAACACACTGACCGCATAAACTCTGTGACTCTGCTGCTGATGTTTGGGCCCGCGAGACCTGAAATATGTGGGTTTCCTGGAAAACGTGCCATCTCTCATGAAAGCGTGATGTGGTGTAAACACAGAGAGTGAGAGGGAGACAGATGGAGATGTGTGTGGGTGAGTGTGCTAAAGAGGAGTCATCAAACACTCATTTTGCTCTTCAGGCTGGTTTTGTGCCTTCAGTTGACTCACACATGCAGTTTTCCTCTGCACGTTACGCTCACTGTAAATGACATTTGTACATGAATTCAATGTAAGACATATTTTTGCATCCAATTTGAAGACCTGCAGACTGGAGCAGCTCAGAAACTGAACTTTGTGCTTACAGGCTGACCCGCACTGTTTGCTGTTTAACACCTAACAGCAGGCTTTAAAGATGGTTGCCACGCTGGGAACCAGCCAACCTCAGGCGATTGGCAAAGCTGACACTTGCCACAGTTTAATCCTTTATAACTGGAGTGATTATGGTCCTGTGTAATCAGACATCCCATGTCAGCAAACTGATATCAAGAAAGGTTAAACATTATACATTACACAAATGTCACGAGCGTCTCTGTTTGTTCCTCTCACATGAATGGATTTAACCTCAAACAAGTGGCTCAGCTTCACAAGCAGAACAGACATTAGATTACAGCAGGTATACTGTTACATGTTGGCCAATAAGTGAGAGGAAACTACAGGAAGGAAACGCCAAAAATATGCTTGAGTTCATTAAGAAACAATTAAGAAAATATCCATATTAGCAGAGAAAACTGATGAATGATTGTCATTATCATCTCCTGCTGAGAGGCTGCAGACGCTCTTTCGTTTTAGAGAATGCAGCATTTTACCAGGAGAGCCTGGTTTTCTGTCCACCAGCCGGCTCGCTGTCGTGCACTCTGGCCTGGACCTTTTAAAGCTCCTTTCACCTGATTCAGCCTTAGTTCACCTCTCAAGTCAATTTCCTGCTGCCTTTCAGCTTACTGTCCGGTCATTGTTAAAATCTTTAAGTTCTGTGTGGAGCCCCTGAAGGTTTTTCAGCAATATTCGCCTGATTTAAGCAGTGATTAGCTCCTCTCAGACAACAATACACTGGCAACACATTTACGTCTTGAACTAGGAGCCAAATAGGTTAAGACTTGCTTTTACCAACTCAAAACACCACAACTGAGACCCTGAGTGGACTGAGCACCAGCACCTTAATACTTGCCACTTGCTATTATTGCAGAATAAAATGTGCTTTTTCAACTAATCTGGGGAAGGCCTATTAGTGAAAGTCATGACCTACATCGTGCTCTCATTTACAGTACCTGCTGTCATGTTGTCATGCAGTCACAGTTACCCAGAAGACACTGCTCTACTTGCTGAAAATAACCTGAAATACAGGAGAGGCAGAAACAGGACAAGCAGAGCACATGCCAAAATATAGGTGGTTAAAAATACACCTTGTGTGTGTGTGTGTGTGTGTGTGTGTGTGTGTGTGTGTGTGTGTGTGTGTGTGTGTGCATCTGTGAGCTGGTTCTGAAGCAGTTTCTGCAGATCTAAACGTTTACAGGAGAATGCAGTGGTGTGTCTGTGTCTGTGTCTGTGTTTGTCTGTTTACAGTCTCAAACTGCCAACATTGCACTCTCATTGCTACACGAGCCTCTCCTGATTTGGCAATTTCCAATTATCCACTTATGGCAATTTGATAATTACACATATTTGTTGCTTGCACTTCTCCACATTCAGTCAGAGACACACTCAGCACAGCAGATGGATTTCTCTCAGTGCAGGCGCAGGAGCTGCACTCCTTTCCTACATCAGACGTCACAGCGTCACCAGCGCTGAAGCTTATAAACGGCATTCTCAGCGTGCAATTCTTTCCTAAACATGTGTTGACATTGACAACTGTGGATTAATTTCTCCCTACCATCCATTAAAAACTCAGGTAAATTGTTCATTCTGTTGCGTTTCAGGATCAGAATCAGCTTTATTGGTCATGTACGTGTGCACACACAAGGAGTGTGACTTTAAACACTGAACTCAATGTGCTTGCATAGGAAAAAAGCTCAGTGAGGACAAAAAGACAAAGTAAATAAATAAATAATTAAAGACTGAACAATAAGATAAGCAGTGCAGAAATATAAAATAAGAAACAATATATACGATTACATTTCAGCAGGGATGCACGATAATATCGACACATCATCATCATCATCATCATCATCATCAGTATCAGCCGATAACAGCTTTAAAATAAAACACTGATAATGGCCCAAAATGAACATTTCTTCTGATACACAGCTGCTGTTGCTAACTGAACAATAAGCTTTGATGCATTGATCATCTTCCTCTCTTCTCTTCTTCTTTTGACTTGTTTCTCGCTCTTTGATTTAATCTTTGATGTTGGGCCATGACTGAAGGCTGTTATAAACTCAGCTGCTTCTTATTTTTATTATTCGGTACACCTTGCTCTAATGCATTATATAACAGCCCTGCGATACATCCGGCCATCACAACGTTCGGTTTTTGTTAGAGATGTTTCAGAAAGGTGTTGATTCAACTTTATAGTCACTCTGGAGGCTGCCGTCTGTGGTGCTGCTGAACTGAACTGTGTTATACTGACGGGTGCATCTAAAATTTAGTCTGCGCTCGTTGGTCATTGATAACTGAGTCAACAAAACATGACAGACGTTTTCCTGTGGGTCTTCAGTGACCGGCGGTGCACCGACTGAAGAGTAATGACCACATTAAAATATAAACTCCCAACTCCAGTCCAGTGTGGAGGATTTAGCAGCATTAATCTGTGAGGCTGCAGCTCCTCTGATTTGAATATCGCCATATTGCAATTTTGATAATCTGATGAGTTGTTTAAGTGGGAATAGTTTTAAAAGCTGTGTTGCATCATGAGCAACAGGCTCGTCTTCTCCTCGCTCCACAGGTAACGTGATGACAAATTGAGAACATGAACCGTGTTGCATGTCAGTGCTTTGCCAAATAGCCTGGGAGGAATAAGAAAAAAAAAAAAAAAAAAAAAAAGCAGATGAAGCCCCGGGCTGAAAGGAGCCAACGGCGTAAACATCAAGGAGAAATGCTCGCCTCTGGGGGTTTTGGTTCTTTTTTATGATCTGGTTTTCTGGCATTGTCAGCTTCCTGCCGTCCCTGAGGTTTTCATGCACAGGCGTGGTCTGGACAAACAGCTTCGAGGCGAGACACACCCTTTCACTCAGAACAAAGATCATATTTCTTGCTAAACAGGAGTTTTAAACCTCAATCCCAGAGACTTTATTAATGAGCCCTGATGTTAAAGAGCTGGGCATAATATATAGAAAACAGAACGTGTTAACTTGCTCATCCTTTTTGAAAGCAAAGACAGCATATCTAATGTTGGGTGATAGAGACGAGACGAACCTCCAGCAAACCAAAGAAAAGTCCTCTGCATTTCATTTCTCTGAACCAGCGTTACAGTTGCTTCCTCTCTGCTGAAGGTGGCGCTCACACAGGAGATATTTCCAGTGGCCGGGTGTCAGCCATGGCAACCCAGCGACAGACGAGCCCCCATTCAAGTGACGGCAGCTGCTGAAATATTTAGTGCTACAGGTGAAGCCATTGAAGGGACAGATAGCGCCTGGTCAGACTATTTATACTCTCCACCATCCTCATCCCATCAACATGGCCGCAGGCGGGGAAAAGCCATTCATTTTCTTATCACTGTTTCTATTATTCCCTTCAGCCAGCGGAGCAGTGACCACTGTGTTGGACCACTTATCTTCAGGAGAGAGATTTACACTGACCTCATGTCTAAATGTCAAATGGACACGAGGGTGACCTCGAATGATTGGACATCTATTGTCTGTCTCACTGTTAAATGCCATGAACAAAAGAATGACTAACAGAAGAACAATGATAACACATTTTTAATTAATGACTCAATGGCCAATAAATGTCAAACTGCTGTCAAATCCTGATGCTGCTAATCGAGGGGAGCGTCATTTAGGGCTTGTAGTGGATGAAAAGTTGGAGACATTCTTTGTATATGCCAAAATTTGCCTCCATTTTCCTTAAGCAGCTATAATCTTTATATTCAGAATGGACTGCATGACAACTCCTGTGTAAAAAGGCAGATTATAGAGAAAACCCAAAGAATTCTCACCTGGCTGTTCTGCAGAGCTTTTTGGATCAAAATAAATTGAGGAGAATTTCGCAGATGTGACAGTTTTGCTGCTAAAGTAAGTCTCCAGTGAACTTCATTGTATCAGACATAAATTGGAATTTCCCATAAGAAGTTTCCCTTCAAAGCCTGTCATAGGCTGGTGCTAGGTGCTGAATAATGACTGAGACGAGCTTATGAGATAAGGCTGTGATTATGTAAGCAGGTCCATGCTGCATGTCCACATGCACATGAAGGCTAACAGGGTGTTGGCTGCTGTATTCATCTGAAAACTGGTTTCAGAAACAGGCTGTTCTTCCATATTGCTCATGAGAAGAGATTCATTAACATGTCCAAACACACACAGAGGTGCTTAGTTTAGCTGGGAGGGAAGATGAGGAGTGAAAGAGTGGCTCCATGAGCACAGCAGTGCCAGACACCCGGAAGGGAAAAATACACCCTCCAAAGACTGAGCTCTATAAATGAAGTAGATAAAGACTGGAGGAGGCCGACAGGAGGATACAACAGCCCTTATGCCCCATTGTTCAGATCAAAGACATGTGGCCAACTTCACATGCTGCAACTCTCCTAAAAGAGAGTTCAGCCAACGGTGGAGATAACACTTAGAAAGGACAGATGAGACAGTATCCCGCTTCCTGTCACTGATACTGGCAAAGTGTGATGTCATCCCTCACCTGTGTGTGTGCGCAATGCATGTACAGAATGTGTGTACTGACTTCTCTTGGCCACCCTGGGGGTTAAGATGTAGCGTTGGATAACACTGTGATGGAAAGAAGAACTCAGAGCATGTGGTGGGATTTAAAAGGCCCTGCATGTTCTGACAGGGCCTTTCACCTATTATCTATTCATCTGATAGTATGACAATCATGTTTCCTGTAAACTTAAACTCCCCACGTCATGGTCTGGAGCCAGGTACAACCAAGATTTTTGTAAATATCTGCTTATTCTGAATCTGATGCAGCGACACAAGCAACTTAAGACTGGGGAAGCTGATGAATGCTCCAAACACCTGTTTGGAACGTTCCACAGGTAATCAGGTTGATTAGTAACAGGTGAGAGTATCATGATTGGGTATGAAAGGGGCATCCTGGAAAGGCTCAGTCATTCACAAGTGAGGATGCCTGCTAGGTTTACAGTTGGTGCAGTAGCTTAGTGAATGTCCAGTAGAGGAAACTTCAACAGTACAGACTACCAGAATACCATTTACAGCATTGCTGTAATTATATTATATCACTCACAAATTCTTTTTTTCCCCTAATTTGAATCAGAAAAATCTAATTATCATCCCACAAAGTACCTAATAAAGTCTTATATAAGAAAATATCTAACACAATCACAACAGTATGTACTGAATTGGATGTGATTGCATGCAAAGGCCACTAAAATCCTCATCTACTAGCTCAACAGATCGGTCCTTTGCTGAAAGCTGCAGCCCCAACAAGTCAACCCTCCAGTTTGGTTTTACAGATATCAAATCACGGTCTACCAAAGCCGTACTGATAAGTGACTGGCCTCTTCAGCACGGCCGGGATATGAAACATGGCTCAAAATCTGCCTTAAAACAGCAGGTCTCTTCATATCATTATAACCCAAATATTCACTTTACACACAGGTCACTACACATTTTTCACCATGTTCCTTTCTGACCCTCACAGGCTTAATTGCTGCATTGTATGTGCACAATGTGGGCTGGTGACATCACTCCCATTTTCATGTTGGTCTGAAGCTTCAGCCCATCCCCTCACTACAATAGGCCTCTGTCAGCGATAAGAACGTGTTCAGCGTGGGTATACGCTATCTCTGCTCCTGCCACTTCCTCTGTAGCTCGTTTGCATCACGTCTCACCGAAAAAAAAAAAAAGAAGCCATGTTTGCATGTGGAGTGGGAGAAGGAGGACAGGAGATACAGCACGCCTGTGAAGTTCAGATATTCATCAGAGAGATGAGAGGAAGCTGCAGCGCTGCATTCACCAAATTAACTGGCTGGATGAAAAAGAGGGTTTCTGATATGAAATGGAGTCCTTTAAAAAGCTGTGATACGCAGAACACTGGAGCCTGTTTTTAAAGGGAACACGGCGCATACCAAAATGCCTATCGGGCTCATCTGTGTCAAATATTTGTTTGGGCGTGGATAACTTTGAACCTGTTTTTACTCAGTTTTGTTTTCAGTCTTTAAAGACTAAGTTTTCATTTAGCCTTCAAGCGGTTGCACGCTTCTGCTTTTTTTTTTACCTCATAAACTTTCAAGGCAAAAGAGAGGAAAATACTGTGAATGCTGCTGCCTCTTAAACCTCATTAGGGCGGCAATCAGCCATATTTTCATTGTCAGTTATTTTCTTGATTAATTGACTAGTTGCTGATCTATAAAATGTCAAAAAATGCCAAGATGATGCCCTACTGTCACAGAGAAGTAAAGAAACCAGAAAACACTCACATTTAAAACATTTTTTCCTGACTCAAACCAGTTCATCGCTCATCAAAACAGTTGGCAATTAATGTAATAGTGACTTATCGATTAATGACTGCAGCTCTAAACCTCACGCACACTAATGTTTTCCTTCCTTGACTGGTTTTCCTGCAGGCTCCAGAAACAGGCGTTGCACCTTCGCTCCAGCAGAAGTGGTTCAACCTGATTCAGTTACGTGTCTCTATTCTTTTCACACTCTTAAGAGAAGCGTTTTTTCTAGACCCCCGTCGGGAGTTTGCGGGGGAAAGAGGCTAATTCTTTGTACTAAACTGGAACACAGGTCAGCCAGCAAATAGGCCAGTGTCACAGATGCTATAAGGAATCCTCATATTTATACTTCTGTAATTCAGATGAAAATATCATGAACAGAATAGACCACTGATGTCCGTATGTTTAATACAGAGCTACAGTCAGAGTGTCGTTAGCCTAACTTAGCATAGGCTAAGCAGCATGGGAAGAACAGCCCTCTCTGATGGTCAAAAACACACAAACCTCACCACACATCACATTTATTCCATCTGTACACAAACAGAAATGTAAAAACTGGCAATCGCACTAACAAGCAGATTCCAGGAAGTCACTGCGCCTGGTTTGACTGTTACGAAGTAGTTAGCCTGTAGCACGCATCTCCCCTTAAAACCACAAACTGTCTCTCTTTTGTACATTTCTGTGTATGTGTGGATTAAATATATTAGATATGTGTTAATTAGTGAGCTTTGGACGTGTTTGTAGGCGTATTTCTAAGTGTGGAGACAGCCAAGCTAGCTGTTTTAAGCTAGCTGTTTCCCACTCCCTGCAGTGTTTATGCTACGCTAGGCTAACCACACAGACATGAGAAAGGTATCCACCTTTTTGTGTCGCTCTCAGAAAGAAAAGCTTGAAGCTAATTTCCCTAAATGCTGAGCCACAGCTAATCACCAGGGCCACGCCGCTTTCATGTTGCTAACTTGTCAGGGTCAGCGTGGGGACCGGAGAGGGGAAGGTGGGGCTAATCCCAAACACGGGACAAAGCTGAGCTGGCTGTGTCTGTGGTGGGAAAGGGGAAACAGGTCAGCACACACACCTGCTGGTATGTTAACTGCTGCACCTGTTCCACTTCCATTTCTGACTAATCTGCAAAAAAAAAAAAAATTGCTTCTATGGCATAAGCTTTGAAATAATTAGTATAAAACTAATGTTCTACTGCTTATGATTTTGAAGTTAAAAAGAAGCTTTTAAAAGTTAAAAACCTACTTTCAGACAACCAGTGACATTCAGGAACAAGCAAGGTGAAGCAAATCCGATCCCAATCACAAACTTGTGACCTGACATTACGTCTAACCACATTAGTGTGACCATTATTCACAGTCTGGCCTGCTGCGATGGAGACTCACAGACATCCTGTGTGTGCGAGTATCTCGGCTGCGGGTCTGAACACCATCAGCCGAACAGACTTCCCACTATATGAGATCTAAGTCCTTTCTGAAGATCACTACGAATCATACAGATGACTGATTGGCCTCACATTCCTCCCATTCCTCAGAAACTATTCCCAGCACTTCTGTCGTAAATTAAACCTGCATTCCTGGTGCAAGCTGGTTTTTATGTTCAACCTGCTCCTGTTTAGGACGCTGCTATGGGAGCAGCCCGTCACTAATTATGAATGAGCTCAGACTGAATACATTTAGAAAGCATCAGCTCTGAGTAAGTTTAGCTTCGTTAAAAACAGCGAAATCACACTAAACTGCTTCCCTACAATCATGAAAAGCCCATAATTTCAGATCTTTTATAGTGACAAATACCTTTGAAGTGGTCATTCTGCTGAGAAACCTTGATATATTTACATCCCTTCCCCTGAAAGCAGCCCAGCTCACAGTCACAGTGCAGAAAACAGCGCTAGTGGGCTCTGAAGCTTCCTGAGCAGCATTTTTGAGACCAGCCCAGACACCACAGCAGCCACATTTGATGATGACATGCAGACGTTTGAGGAGGACGCCTGTTCTCATAATAACCAACAGTTTGATGAAAAAAAAGGATACTCCTGCTGTTATCACATGACCCAAGTGTGGGATTTCAGTCACGTGATAGCACATAGCTGTTTACTGGTGTGAATGGTGGGATGTGAAAGTGACCACGACCAAAAACCCACACAGGTCACATGATAACAACTGACAACAGGGGCACACTCCTTTCCAAACTTTACTGTAAGAGGGTTTTGTGCTAAGAGTGTTCAGCCTTTAATTTAATTTTTAGAAAGTGTCTTTAATTTCTAAAAGGTAAAAAAAAAAGAAAAAACAACAACAGTTGGCACAATGGTCCAAATTTACTCTTTTACAATAACATTAAAAAAAATTTCATTATTTTCTTTTAGTGCATTCACTGAAGTCCAACAGTTCAACAGAAAACTGTCCTGAAAATATTCTAAATGTTCTCGATGTTGAATTATTTTAAAGTCAAACCGACTAAATGTTTGGAGCTGAGACAGTTCATTAACTGATCAATCGATTGGGAGGAAATTACACAATTTTGATAATCAGTTGATCTTGAGACATTTCTCAGGCAAAAATGCAGAAAGTCTCTGGTTTCAACTTCTAAAACATTTGGTGCTCTTCTGTGTCTCCTATCATAAGAAGGTTAAAGATGTTTAAAGTTTGGATTCTTCATCAGACAATATTAACTATGTGAGGAGGAGTTTGGGCTCTGGGAAACTGTGACCTGCATCTTTTTCTGCCATTTTACAGACAAAACAATGAAATGTTTACTTCAGAAAGCCACCTGATTACTCAATAATGAAGATAACTGGTAATTGAGGCCCTCAAAATCTCATTAACATCTTTCACAAGCTTTCAAATCAACCTCAGAAACAAACAGGGTGGAAGAAAAACCTCTCTGCAGCTTGTAATCATCCTCATTTATCTGCAGATAAACCTCCACAGCAGCTCGGCTCGGGTGACGTCTTTTCTCCCTCAAAACGCTCAGTTTACATCAGGTGACAGTGAACAACTCTGATTTGTGGAAGAGAACACCTGCGAAGAAATGGACACTCACACACGAAGGCCAGCCGTGAAATATTGATGATGTTTGCTGGGAACTTAACACCACCTGCATGCTGAGGATACCTCAGCTTACCTGAGGTTACTGAAGGTGTAGCTGCACTTGAGGCTGTGAACTGAACTCTGCCAGGAGCCATAAACAACAACACGTGGATTGAACATGTTTGAGGGAATGTGAGCTGATGCCTTTGAAAACATGTTATTAAGCAGTGACTGCTTTATTGGCTGAGATTGCAAAATTGTGAACTGTGATTAGAGGTAGGGTGGGTCTGCTTCGTCTCTATGGTGAGGACACAAAGTGCAAACAAAGCAGGAGAGCAATTAGTCCACAATTCCTTTAACTTGACAAGAAGGCAAAGCTAGTGGTGGTTGTAGTGGGACTGCCCCAATAAACCCAGCAGAGACCTCTGGTTTCCCCCCTGGAAGGCACCCGACGCTCCCACCCACCCGCACATGTCAATCACAGACTCCGCAACTGTCACAGAAAGCAAAACAAGCGCACACACATGGTCCAACAGCAGCCGAAAGGTCGCTGCCAGGTTAGACTTTAACAGGTAAATCAAAGCTGCAGCTGAGAACAGAACCAAGTGTTTCCAGCTTTCTGTCTTTCTTTCTTACCGTCGGACGGATCCTCCGCGCGGACGGAAGGAGCGCACGGCACTTTGAGCGTCGTCGGTCGGCAGCTTTAACCACAAGCACACCCTCACTGTGTCCTCTCACAGATGGAAAACAGAGTTACAGCTCCATAGTTTCCTGTCTTTCATAACAATCCGCGGAGGTATTACAGGCTGTGTGTCACCGAGCTACTTCTTTAACCTGGTCCGGCGCGCACTCATAGGTGAAACCGCACTAATCCTCATCTGAACGCTCCTCCCACTGAGCTCCAGCAGGCCTTCGTCCAGTGACAGAGCACTTGGCCGTTTCCACGGGTTGTAGCTTCCCTCATGAGGAATAAACCTGGGAGGACTGCATGTGTAAAAGCAGAAGAAGTGCCGTAGTGTACTGTAGTATGTTTTACAGATATTCACACAGATCAGCTTAGCGCGCACAGATGCCCAAAGCGCCGCTCCTCTTCATGGAGTTTCCCAAAAACTTATTTCTGGTGAGGTTTGCAGAATCTAATTTCTATAGCACAGGATCAACCTGATCCTATTGATTTCAGCGCTATCAATAAAAACATTTTATAGGCTACTTTCATCAATAAATTAGATGTAACAGGGATGCCTCAATATGTCGCCACCTGTTGGACAAAACAGTGAGATACAGGACATGATGAGTCAGAGTTGCATGTTGGATTGAGTTTAATTTGTCTTTGAAAACGAGACATAAAAGACATCATTCATGTACAAATTAGACAAACATTTGCTACAAGCATTTCTTATTCCCAGTCCAGCTGATCCAGAGACGTGTTCTTTCCTCTGAAGCTCATTCTGTTCATGCTGCGGGTCGATTATTTCCACACATTACATCCCTTCCTACATTTTATTGCCTCTGTGTAAAGCCGTGCTCACTGCAGCCTTCAGTATCTCTAAATTCAGCGTTTCCGTCTGCAGTTCCAGTGGGATGGTGATGATGATTGTGATTTCCAGCATGAAATTATACCGTGGAGTTATGAAAAAGGCAGAACCTGCATTTATGCCTGATTGAAGGACGCATTTAGCCCGAGACACAATTTAAACATTAACTTTTACATTGAAGTTACAATCAAACGTACCCAAACTGACGTGGTTCCCATTACGAAACTGAAAACGTTGGAGCAGATTTACACTGTGTACATTTACTCAAGTACTCTGCTTAGCTACAATTTTGAGGTACTTTCCTTGAGTACTTCAATTTTCTGGTACTTTATACTTCTACTCCCCAACAGTTCAGGGCCAAATATAACTTTTTACTGACTTTATTTGACATTAGTCACGAGCTATTTTGCAGACTTATTTTAATAATACAAAAGACTAAATTATGATCTAGTATTATAGATTAAGATAAAAATGTATTGATCCCCGAAGGGAATTCACAATCTCCCCACAGATAACCTATATATAGTAATTACACCACCTGTACCAGCTTCAACAGCTTTTTTTTTTTTTAATTAATTAACAGTTTTATTTAGTCTTAAAGTTCGTTTAATCGGGCTCTAAATATGAGCAAATCTGTCGCGACATCTAGTGGAAAAGCTTTTGAATTGCAACTTTTCCCACGGAAGTGTAAAAATACTCACACAAGTAAAAGCATTCAAAATGTTACTTCAAATTCTACTTAAAGAACCAAAAGTAAAAGTATTCGTTATGCAGAATATTGCATATTATATTATTGGGTTATTTACACTGATGCATTTTGCATGAATATTACTTTCCTCATCACTGAGTGGTTTACAGTAATCTATAAAAATACATCATATTATTTAGCTGATTATGATTTATATTAATAATCACAATAAACGAAGTAACTAGTAAGTAAAGTTACCAGATTAACTAAACTAAAATGTAAAAGGTACAATAATAAGAGTATAAAGCAACTGGAAATACTTGAGTAAAATCTGAAAATTGTACTTGATTGCAGTACTGGAGTATATATACTTGGTTCATAGGATCATCTCAGATGGCTTTGTTGTCTGCTAACAGAGATGTTAATGCTAATCTGGGAGAGACTGACACATGACGCCAAATTCACAGCAACCTGGTGGAAAAAGTTTCTGCTGAAGTGTCCTGACAGATTTTAAAACGGACTCTGAAGTCATGTCTTTGTTGTGTTTCTCTCTGAGACTTTGTTTGGGCTAGTTTCCAACAAATCCAACAAATTAAATCTTACACATGGAGGGTGATTTCTAGGCTGATTCCAGTACTTTTTGAGTTAACGAGTAAAATTTAAATACTTTCAGGACAGCAAACTGTTTTATGAGACTTTCAAACACCATTTAGAAACTCATTCTGGGAGATCAAAACTGATCGAAAATACAGGTGAACACTGACCTTAAACAGTTAAACTATGAAAAAGGCCAGATATTCATAGTTGGACTGAGCAGGACTTGGCTTCATGACCTCAGTCCCTCATTCTGGTTTCAAACTGTCATTTTAGCCATATGACTTTTATTGGCCCTCGTCCTCTTTATGACAGTTTATGAAAAGTTGTCCTGAGGACATAAACGCACCTCTGAACATTTTTTCCCACACCTCACTTCAACAAATGAATATTTTCTTTTGTGGGAAGTTTGAAGCGGGGCCTGGTGGGCTAATCCTGCTGTGACTCTGTACATTCCCACGCAGGAGTTGGACGGAGTTGCCTGTTGGGGTGCTGACGGTGAGCGGCACCACCTCCATCCACCGCAGCGCACAGACGCAACCGCTGCGCGCAGGACGAGCTCAAACTGCCGCTGGACACCACAGCAACCGACCGCGGAGACCCATGAAGGAACCAGGTTCCTGCTAAAGGTTCGCTGGGATAATTGGTTTATATTTTTCTGATTTCTACATTGTTTTAAAGCTCGATGGCCGAAGCCCGGCGTGAAGAGGAGGAGGAGGGGGAGCGCAGAGACCTGCGGGACGTCCGGAACAGAAGCCAAACAACAGGTATGTTTGGAAAGTACCAGGCTGACAGTCCTCTGATGAGCTGCACAGTTTCCTGCATCAAATAACGGATACTTGGTTGAAAAAGTTTGATCATTTGGTGTCAAAATGGGAACAGACTTAATGCGCTTTGTACCTGTGAAGTAAATTTAATGGTCATTTTAACAGAGTAAACGCGTGATTTCGCATGTTTTCACCAATTTACTCAAACACTTGCTAAATGATGTAATGTGGGTGTATTTTTCCTCCCATTCCAGGCAGCCAGTGTTTTCCATTCACTACATTAATACGTGGAAATCAATGGCCAACTCTTAAAACTTAGTTTAGTTGTGTAAACCATCACACTGAAGGTCAAGTCTGCTTTCATTTCGTTCAAACTTACATTATTATTGTGCAGGGATGTAATTCAAGTGATTAGCTCACAAGAATAAAATAACAGTCACAATAAAAGTCTGAGTTTGCTGTTTGATTTTCCTGCCATGCAGAAGTTAATGGAAACTACTGCAACAGCGGGAAAAATACATCAAGCATTAATAACTAAAGGAAAAATCTAAAATTTACAGTCAGAAGCTGATTGATCTTGATCAACTTTCTTTAAAAGATCCTGAGGTGTGAGTATCTTTACATGTGTGTCAGCAGCTGTGCTTTGAGACCTCTGGTACTCCGTCAGCTGCTTTCACACACAAAGCTCTTATGAAGGTTGGTTGTCATGTTTGGTCTCCTGAGTGGAAGCAGACCAAAAGGCTTGAGCTCAAAAGCCTTTTTTAACGTTTGAGATCAAATAAAACAGGACGATAGAAAGGACAGTTTGCTTTCATTCAGTTAAATTGATGAAGTGATACGTCACAAACAGGGATCTGATTAGAAATGACTCGACGGCACAAATATGTCTTTGTGTTATCACTGAAAAATCCTCATTTCTCCATGAAGTGTGATCAGTCCCAGCCACTGATGGATTCCTCACTGAATGACGTTTATGTGCCTGCAGCGGTTCAGACTAACAGTGGCCTCGGGCAGCAGAGCTGGAAGCTTGCCTGTCGCCTCATTACAGTAACATCACTCACCTTTCCAGTCAATCACGTGGAGGTTTTAGAAACTTTGTCTGGCACCTCAAAGTGTGTCACCTGTGGCTGAGAAGGAAACAACTCTGTTTCTGTTTAGCTTTGTAGAGCTGAAACAGAGCCTGTGATTTAATGAGCAAACAGAAACTTTCATTTCCAGTCAGCTGCCACACGTGTTAACATTGAAACTGCCTCAGTCTGGTCGAATTTCCCCTCAACTTTCAGAAGAAGGTTCCCTGTCAGTGTACCAGTTGTCTTTGTTCCTTGTTTTTCTTAGCAACACCTGGTATTCAAACTCTTATTTGTCAAACTCCTCAGAGCCCTGCCCTGCTCAGCTAACTGCAGCCTGAGTGCCAGCTCAGACCACCCCCATCCCAAACCACACCCTGACCCCACCAGCTGTCTGCATGGGAATGTCTGTCAGCCTCTCCGTGCAGACAGGCTGCTGTGTCATGAACAGCAGTGCTTGTCTGAGCTTGATGCAGCTTTCGTGCTTTCAGAATAATGTTTTAATGTGATACGATCCGTCATGAGCGGTTTGCACCGGCCCTCAGCATTAGGGATCCACACCATCTAACAATTTCAGGTAGTTTCCACCGTGAATCACTCGCCTGCACCGACACCATCTAATCTTCTCTGACTGAACGTCCACATCAGCCGCTGACAGAGTGTTAGTCACTCATGACAAGTGAGGGCAAACAGTCGCCTGTGAACAGCAACATGAATGTTGTGTTTATCCCTGCATGTTAAATATGACACAAAAGTGGAGGACGAAATAATCAGGTCCAAAGTAAAAGTAGCAACAGCACAATGTGAAAATACTCCATTAAAAGTAATAGTCCTGCATTCAAACCCTCACTTAAATAAATATTAAGTGTTATCAGCAAATCTTACTTAAAGTATCAGAAGTAAAAGTACTCATTGTGCAGTAAAATGTGCCCAGTCAGTGTTTAGTGTCATAGATGCTGTTGTTGGATTAATAATACTGCAGCATTTCACTGTTGTGGATATTTAAGGTTGAGCTATTTTCTACAGAAATGCATCATATTTTGTAAGACCATCATATGCCAATGTTTCAGGAAGTCAGAAACAGCCTGTTTTCAGCCTTGTGGTGATGCTTTTCCAGCTAATACAAGAGTGTTTTTAAATAGTAAAAAGTACAGTATCGTATAGTATAGTAAAAAAAAAAAAAAAAAAAAAAAAAGCATTAAGTTGCATGAAATGGAAAGTAAAGTAAAGTAAAGTATTTGTACTTGATCAAATGTACTTGGTTAAATTCCACCACTGTGACACACTATGAAGTGAATCAGCAAACTTGCCCCTGCCTGTTGGAGAAGGCTAAAGCTAAACCCTTTATCAGACTTCACTGGTGGGAAGTTGTGGCTGGCGTAAGGCGGCACATGGAGGCAGAGGGCTTTTTCTTTCTTTCCCTTTGTTGCCATCCGCTCCACCAGCTGCTCCGTGGCTGCTGTTACTCTGCTGAGTAATGTCAGCATGTGTTCAAGTGAGAGTGCAGCAGTGAAGGGAAACCTTTCCTGCTGACTTCAGCAGCTTCCTCCTGCGTGTGTGGTGTCTTTTCAGGTGTCAGCAGCCCACAGATACCAAAAGATAAATCCTGATTACGAGCAGAATCCAAAACTTTATGAGCTGTTCATGGGGTTCAGCAAGTAGCCTTTTGACTAACGCCACCATCAGGATAAAGACTGAATTTCTCTGATATCTTACATTCCCATCAGCCTCAGCTGTGTTTGTCTTGGGTGGTTGTTAAGCACATGTTAGCATGCTAACATGCTAAACCAAGATGATGACTGTGGTAAACCTGTCACATGATTAGCATGTTATCCTTGTTTTTGTGAGCATGTTAGCAGGCTGATGTTAGCAATTAGCTCAAACACCAGTGTGTCTAAGTACAACCTCATAGAGCTACTAGCATGACTATGGACTCTTTATGTGGAGGCTAGCATGCTCATAATGTTGTCATTATGAGGGCTAACATGCTAATCACATAAAACTTTCAGACTAATGTCATTTGTGAATGGCACAAAGCTAAGTGAATATCTCTGTGACCTTTTACTTTGCTGGAAAAAGTGATGGTGCAGTCTCGTGTGGCACTTCCTGAATGACCACATTCCAGCTGATCAGATTGGCCAGGTAAACAGAGGAGAGCTGAGATATTACAGGGCCCTCCCTCTCTGCTCTGCTGTCTGTGGGTGTGTGACTGCGGGATTCATTGTCACACTCGCTCGATGGACCAGGAGGGAGGATCCTGGTGGAAATATCCTTCTGATGCTGAAGATTTGACACTTGCTGCTTTATTTCCTCACAGGTAGGGACATCACTGCATCGTATCACAGGAGACACACGTTGTGTACAGCACATCACATGCATGAGTGGCTGTAAAGTTAGCCAGACAACTGTGCTGCAGTGTATGTCAGAGCGTATTTACAAGGAGATGGTGTGTGTGTGTGTGTGTGTGTGTGTGTGTGTGTGTGTGTGTGTGTGTGAAGCAACAGCTTAATACTTCGTCTGGCAGCTGCTAAAAAACTTCTTCCTCATTAAGTCAAAGGACAGACGCTCTCTTTTTACATGTTGTTAAAGTATAACTCGAGGAAGTCACACCGAGGCTCTGACGGATAACAATTAACAGGTGTGGCAGGTGGATCTGACTGCCAACGAGGTATTTTCAGGCATTAACAACAACACTGACTTCAGCCACTGCCTGTGGCTTTCCTTCATTCTTCTGAAGGGTTTAATCTCGAATAGGAGGAAACAAATGAGTGCTTGTTAGAGTAGATGGTTGGCATTACTGATATTGCTCCCAGGATTAGCTGTTAACCAGTGGACTGTTGTTTGAGTAAGACAGTTAATTTAGGTCACGGCCAAATAGTACAGGAAATGAAAGCGTTTAGTGTGTGTGTGTGTGTGTGTGTGTGTGTGTGTGTGTGTGTGTGTGTGTGTGAGACGTAGCACCTGCAGAGTACCACTTCATTTCACTTTTGTCTGAGTATATACTGAACTTCACTGTAAAATCAGTCATTTTAACACTAACTTTCCTTTTAACCTTTTATCCCTTACAACAGCCCTGTTTCTAACCTTTGAGACACCTGGTATTATCGTCATACAATCACATAAACTCACCTGTTGAGCATTTTGCCGCCATTTTTTGGACTTCTGTTTATTTGTACATGGATGTAAAGTGTTGTTACGTTCAGTTATATTGCTAAATGTTTGATGGCTGCAGTAGATAAAGGTCTATCTACTGTGCGTGGATTACATCTAATAAAAGATATTAGATGTAATTCATGTAATGTACAAACACAGTAACATGTTGCGTTGCTCGTTAAAACATATGCAGTTCTTTGTATCAAAAAAAATAACTTCTCATCATGTCCTTTAAATAAATTTTGATTTGGAAGCATTTCACATGAACTGGTTCATCAAGATTTAATGGCTGATCCTGCTGGTTACTGGTTGGGTTCTTGTACTTCTAGTTTCTAAAATCCAGTCTGTAAGTCATAGCTTACAGATGGCTAATTGCTAATGTTAGCAAACTATTGACAGATTGATAATTTTGTGTAACTGATATCACTGATTCAGTTCACCTGCTTCTGCAGCATTATGCTGCACTCTTTAAAGTAAACTCAGGGTCTTCATATTTAAATATGATCCTTTTGGAGTCAGTGATTTTTGAAGCTTAGGACTCAAAGACAACAGCAGACATTTGATATCATCCCTGCTGATGCTTGGCCAATCCTGCACTGCACATCTTCACCTCTGCCTTTTTTCAGGGGCTTTTTGCCCTCAGGTGACAGTCGTCAGCAACACATCAGATCTGATTGCCCTAAAGGTCCTTGTTGGCCTTATCTGTTTATTTGGGAACATCCCCCGTGCTGCAGTTCACTAAAATTAGGGGACAATGTATTGCACTAGAGGTGTTACAAAGCCTTCACTGTTGACTCAGTGTGGATGTGAATAACTTCAAACACACTTAAAGCTGAAAGTCAGTACTTTAACCTGAAAGTCATTGTTTTATTTCCGAGCCAGTGTCCTGAGTGGAGTCCAAACAATGAAAATCTCTCACTGTCCAGACACTATCAGGATAAACATGGGCAATACAACAACATATACCATGAAACAGTCTAAATTTCAGCCATGGTGGTGATCTCTTTAATATTTCTGTGTATTTAGCAATGAAGCAAACCACTGAGGATGGCTGCTTTATGGTGATATTTGATTTAAGTGTGATATTTGCATCAAAGTACCTACATGAAAATGCTCATAAGGTCTGAGGATTATCTTGATTAATCGGGTCATGATTTCTGGAAAGAGATGCTGCTTTTGAGTTTTTCTTATGTGTTTTTTGGCTTTGAGCAACACAAGTTGACTGCTATCTACTTCCATTATATTCAAGAGAAGGCAGACGTCTCTACAGCTGACATCTCCAGAACTCTGCAGCTTACAATTAAAGTTTCTACTGCATCACAGTTTATATCTATATAGAGGATTTAAACCCTATAAATTACTCCTGTAACAAACTTATAAGTGACAGAAATCTTCATGACATGGATGCTATCTTTACTGCTTCTTTTAAAACCGACATCTCTCTGTTTTCCTCTGCAGATCATCCTGAAAGAACCAAGCCTGATCATTTACATTCTAGGTATGTCATTTTTTCCCATTAGTACCAGTAGCTGTGGATCCACTGTCAGTTGTTAAAACTGTGGCTGTTGCTGGGAACGGGGCTCTGTCCCTTTAACATTCAGATCTGCTGATGGTGAGGTTGTGAATGGACCAAACAATGCACTGATCTATTCTCACCGGCTCACAGAGGGTCAACACGGGGACGGGGACATCATGCTGCACGTTTTTTAGTTGTTGTTGTAGACATTAAGGAAAGTTAAGCCTCAGCGCTGACACTTGCAGAACTCTTGGAGATCTGAAAAATTCCAGTTTATGGTGGATCACAGGGGATGTTTTTGGTCTTAAGATCCTCCTGTTTACAGCTCAGCTAATCAATTAAATAACCCACGTGGTACCGAGACGAGGGCCGGGATCGCAGGTCTTTCCCACTGAGAGTTTACATCACCCTCCTGCAGTCAGTCTTTAATGAGCAGGAAATGTGTTAACGATGAGCCTGCCCTCCACTGTCAGGAGAATTTACCGTAGCTTTGGTAAAGAGACTGTAAGCCTAGAGCATCACAGCTGTTTTTAATCTCTACACTTTTAAACGAGAGAAGCTCAAAGACAGCGGGCCCGCATATCAGAACATGATGAGATTTAAGGATTAGAAAATAATCTTTACCACTGAGAGGTAAACAGCCTGAGGATATCAAACCGTGTCCAACATGTTTGGCTCCTGTGTGGAGAGAGCGAGGTGCAGAAGAGTAGTCATTTGTCCTGTGTTTACCTGGACGTGGCACCATTTACTGGGCACCATGTTTATGTAAGGTAGGTGGTTTTCAGCTGAGCACATGAACAACAGCTGCAGGGCTATTATTCTTCTCTTATGTAACTCTGAAAGTCACCATCTGTAATACTGGAACTATGTTTTGACATAAACCTGTGGCAGTACAGAACTTTCTGCAATCTATATAAAATATTTTTGCCTCAAATAACCAATAGTTTGATGAAAAATAATGGAAAAGTGAATGAATATTTACAGTGTTTGACTAAAGCCTTCTTGCTGTTCCCTTAATTAAACCATAACTGGCTTTGATTGAGCAGCTTTGAGCTCCTTCTGCGTACATGAAGCTATAAACTTCCTTCAGGCCATTTCCACTGTAAAAATGTTTCAACTGTTCTTTTCCACTTCAACCTCTTTACAGCTCTTTTCTTACTAATGAGCCCATCTGTTTATTATGTGCCACACATGCTCAATGTTTACATCCCGGAAAGCAATAATCTGTCCCTTTAGCGATGATACTGCTCATTAAAAGGCATGATGTCTTGTACTCCATTCTTTTACTCATCTCTGTACATCTCTTATCCTTTTTAAATCATTTTCCTCGTTTCTTTTTGTACGTTTTTTTTTAGCTTAGATGTTCCTTTACCTTCGCATAACTTGGCATCAACAGTATAAAGTAGCTGTGTGATTACAGTGTATTGTATTATGCTGGCCAGGGGTGAGTGCAGAGATTTCTGTTGAACAACTGAGTCACCACGAAAGTATGAACCCACTTGTCTGTTTGGGCCTCATGATAAATGGGATTCCTGTTCTGCTCCCTTTTCAGCCAAGGACCTCTGTCTTCCATACGAGCTGCTATCAAACGGAGTAAGTGTGTCAAATCTGAGCTGCAGCGATATTTTGAGAAGAAGGGTTAACTCGTGAATGAGCTTTTTGTAGAAAAATTGAAATTTCTAAGGGAGAGTTAGCAATATTTCCCTCAGAAATTCGTCAATAAACTTGTGTCATTTTTACCAAAAGGAAGTGAGATCTTCTCATAAATGTAGAATTTTGGTTGTTTTATGTGAAAATGTTTATTTTAAATGCGGAAAAAAGGTTTGAAAGCAGACAAATTTATGACGTATAATTAAAATGAACTTTCTTCCTTCAGCAAAAACAAACTCCCAGAGTGATCACACCAGAGACAGAAGGTAACGTAAACGACGTTGTCAAATCACATCATCAACAAGAAATAAATTATCTGTAAGTGTGTGTATTGTGATCTGTATTGTGTGTATTTCGGTGATCTGAATGGCTGCCATACATATGTGTGGTTGGTGTTTCAGGCGACCAGAGATCACCATCGTCTCAGCAGAACCTCTGGCCAGTAACAGCTGGTTCTCAGGATCCTCTGTGGTTTTCCCTCCTCCTCCTCAGTCAGGCTGGTCTGCAGGCATCCAGGCTGTCTCCCAGGTACAGCTTGTCCTACTGACAGTGTTTGATTCCACCTGTTTGTTTTTTCATGAGGTGTTTATGGCTGTGCTCCTGTGCTGTCCCACAATATTTCTTTTCAATCAAATAATTAAAAAAAAACACCAAATGCAAACTTGGTGCAAAATATTCTAAGCTGAGATGAGAATTTACTGGAGTTGGCCTAAAAAGTACACACCATGTGAAAGGTTTTAATTGTAAAATGTAATCTTTCATTCGTATCCTCAATAGTAGCTGCAGTCCTGTATGTAAATCACAGTTGAATATACAGCAATAATACATCCTGACACACTCTGCAGGTACCATAAGCAGAAATGCCACAATATACAGGAAAATAACATGTGTGGGTGTGTGAACACCTCTCTTTTTCATGACTTAGCCCCCACCATCCTATGACCAGGTGATTCAAGAGAAGACCCAGGAAGAGCACATTGTCAAGCCCACTGCAGCCCCCCGCCGGACCACCTGCACCACCACAAGCGCCACACAGACTGACCCTGTGAGGGACGACACCTCCACCCCTGCCCCACCGTCAGCAAAGAAAAGACCTGCTGGTGAGGCATGAGAGAATCACTGGTCGTGGTGTAAATGTGAACCCAAGTGTCAGTTTAAAGTTTCACCCTATTTCTGCTCTGCATGTGATGATTGTTTCATGGTGATCACGTTGCCTTGCAGGTAAAAAGCCACAAAAACCACCAAGACCATCACTGCCGAAACCAGTGGAAAGAGAGCCGGCTACTGAAACTGTAGCACCATCTGATGAGAAGGCAGGAACAAACTCTACAGTATCCACAAACACTGAGGACCAAAGCGACTGCAATTCAGATGTAAATCCTCCCGATCAAGCAAATTCCTCTAACACAAGCACCAGATCTGTCACTGTATACTGGGACATTCCCACAAAACCTCTGTCTGCCACTGCTACTGAAACTACTCCCTTGTCCTCAGACTCACAACACAGTCAACGCCCCGTTCCACTTCCTCGCACAAAATCCCGAAAGCAGGCAACTACAGAAGAGGTCAAAGTTCAGACTTTGGTCAAGCTCAGCGAAAACTGTGAAAACAGTCACTCTGATCCAGAGGAGGTCTCATCGAATCAGTATTTAGAGGAATTATTAGAGGTCTTTAGTGCAGGTAACAAGGGTGAGGACAACGGTGACATCGTTAACCAATCAGACGAGGCTTCACAAGGTGAAGATGCTGGTGGCGAGATGAACTCCAGCCACAGTCATCGCAATATCCTGTCCAGGATCCAAGCCTTTGAGAGCCAGGCTAGCAGCGAGGAGAAAACTGTGGTTGACCAAGCCAAACCAGAACCTCGACCCAGGAAGGCCTCCATCAAACCCCCAGTTGCTGCTAAACCCTCTGTGCCATTTAAACCTCAGTTTAACCACAGTATAGATAATGACAATCAAAATGTCTCATCATCCACAAACATTCCCCAAAACCCTACACCAACCCCCAGACCCCAGCCCCCCCAAAAACCTGCGGGACTATCCATAAAAGAGGAACTAGATACTTTGCTCAACAAGGTGGCCGCCCCGAACAAATCACGTCCTCCACTGGACAGAGCCATCAGCATCTATGAAGAGGAACCTTCACCGGGTCCCCCCACACCTCCTGTGAAGCCTTTGAAGGAACCCCTGAAACCCAACCTGAATATAAACAACCACAACTCAGCCTCCATGTCCAGTGAGAATGAGTATGTGCAAAGTCCATCAAGTGAGTAGTATTTTATTTTCAAATTAGGCTACTGCTCTGTAGGTATGCACCTTGATGAGTATTTTATTCCTTATAGATTGATCTGTTGATTCATGTGTTGATTAATCAACTGTTTATCATAATAATAAGCCTTTATTTGTAAGTGAAATTTCAAATAACGGGCATTCAGTCAATGCTGATGATAAATTAACATGGTTTAGCGAGCAGCAACTAGCAAACATTTTGGCATTTAAAGGAATAGTTTTGGGAAATTCCAACATTTTGGGAAATACGCTGAAGCTCTTTCTTTTTTTAGAAGGAAGAGTTAGATGAGAACTCTCTCATGTCTGTGCATTGAGCTGCAGCTTGGTGGAATTAGCCTTGCTATCTTGAGACCGGAGACATGAGGAAACAGCTAAATCTGACTCCAGTCAAAATTCAAAAACACACCTATCAACAGATGAGATTCAGAGTGTTAATTAGTAAGCTTTGGATGTCTTTTTAGGTGGATTTTAAACTTTGGAGAGACCCAGGCTAGCTGTTCTCCCTGCCTCCAGTCTTTATGCTATACTATGCTAGGCTAGGCTAACCGCCTCATGGCTCCAGCTCCATACTTAACATACAGATATAAGAGTGACATCTCACTTCTTGGCAAAAAAGGCATAATAAGCATTGTCCTAAAATGTCTTAAATGACTTTACAATTTAAATAAATGTAAATATAAATCAGCAAATCAAAGGCCTGTTGTTCTGGATTCTAAATGACGCATTACAGCCTGTGTCTGTGTCATCATTTCCGACTCCTGAGCGTCCAAACTCAGTGTTTAGTGTGACATTAATGCAAAGCCACTGTATAACTCCAGTGTCTCTTTATTCAGATCACACACCGGTCAAGCCTCAGCATAACGTGGACAGCAACGGAGGCTCTTTCTCCAGACAAAATGTAACACGGAGACCAACCACCATCAGGGTCCCCAGCAGAACTGCTTCAAGTGAGCCCGCTTCCCTCCCCTTTATCTGATTTACTGTCAAAGTATATTTACACTTTTAAATATGATGTGTTCAAAACACTTTCTTGGGACTCATCATGTTGGAGCACAGGTTTTCAGTATGTCTCTCTTCTCAGTGTCAGATCATTTTCAGGATAGTCCCCCTCCACTCCCTGCCCAGAAGCCTGTAGGGAACCTGAACACCTCAGTGACCCACAAACAAAGCCTGCCACCCATCCCCACCCTCCAGGTAAGACTTACGTCACGCCGAGTCGTCACATACCTGTAAACTTCAACACTACCTCTGAACGTCTCAGAAAGGTTAAAGGTTTCCACAAACAGAAGGTTACTCTTTGTAGCCTTGAAAATACAGAATGGAAGTGATTTTTCTTGTCTTTGCTGACTAATTAACCTTGCACATATTCTTAACTTCACTCTAATTTTTGAGTCTAGTTAAAAGGTTTTGTGCTGTTCATGTATATCTGCTTATAACCTGAGATGTGGAGCATTTTGAGGCCAGAAAATCTCCTGAAATCAGGTTTATCTTGTCTGTCAGCTGTGTGGTTTACCTGCTTCGTTTCCTTTGCTTTCCACAAACAAAGACGCTGTTGTAGCCCCATGAATACATTGGCTGCTGTTGAGCTGAAGCTAGCCGTGGCTGAATGCTATGTATTGTAGCCTGGTTTCTAGGGTTTCCAGTGCTGTAGGCTGTGCGTTTCGTTTTAGTGCTAATAAAAAATGCACAATCGGATTCTTCTGCAGGAGCCTTCCCAGTTTGGGCCAGAGTCGTCACTACCACCTCGGTGAGTGAAAGAAAAAAAAATCTAACAGCAAAGTTTAAACTGTGTACACTTTGTAAAGATGCAACTTCATGATGGTGCTGCACTTCAGGAGGCTGAGCACAAACAAGCCCCTTCCACCCCGGCCACCTCCAGCCAAAGTAGGCCCAGGAAGACCTCCCCCACCCAGCCTTCAGGCCACAGGTCGATCCCATTCAGCATCACGGCAAACATCACCAAGACCCCAGGCACAGAAACCCCACAGGAAAGGACCTGTCTTACCTCCAAGGCCCAACCCAGGCCACCGTCTCTACAACAAATACACTGTGAGAGAATTCCCACTGCACAGCTAAGCACTGTAATCAAGTTTCAAATGCGGCTTGATGAGCACCTGTTTTTTATTTTTGCTTTCTCTCACCAGCTTCAGCTTTCTCATGGGATTGCTGCCGTTGACTACAATGGGAGTAATACTGGAGAACTGTCTTTTCAGGTGTCTAAACTAAACTTTATTGGCTTACATTGCCTTTAAATAAAAGTGCAATATTAGTCTCAATTCCACAATGACAGTGAATATCTTTGTTGGCTTTTTCAATAGAAAAATGAAGTGCTTCTGTTGCTGGGGGAGACTGATCACAATACATTTGAGTGCCAAGTTGGAGACACCAGAGGCAAAGTCCACAAGTCTCGCATCAAGGTCATAACTCCTCTTGACTCAAACATGTCCCCACCACAGGTAAGCAAATCCATGTCTATGATACCTGAGGCTAACCTGCTCTGATCCACTAACCTTTAAGTATCTTTGCTCTTTCCCTGTAGGGTGTAGGCCCTGCTGGTTCAGGTGGAGCTGGTTATGGACTTAAGATGCAGGCCATGTACGACTTCAGTCCAGGTGACACATCAGCTTTTTTTTTTTTTAACAAAAGAGCTGCTAATACTGACTGGGATTAGACAATAACACAAACATGATGCTACAAGATTTGTTTGACATTTTGGAAAATACTCATACTCATGTTCTTGAAAGAGATACATTGATACCATTCTCATGCTCAAGCTAGAGACTGGAGGCAGTTAGCTTACCTTAGCCTCAAAACTGGAAGCAGGGGAAAAACAGCTAGCCTGACTCTCCCCAAAGTTAAAAAATCAGTACATGGATTAAACAAACGACATACAGCATGCTGGTAAATCAGCAGTTTAGGTGTTTAGGTGTGAGAGCCAGGCTAGCTTTATAGCCAAAATGCAAAATATTCTTTTAATGCAGGTTCATTTTTGAAACATAGACACCGGCTGCCTGAAAATAATCCAAATTAATGAAATTTGGAAGTTTTAGCTTGTTCAGGTGATGTTTCTGATGCCACAAACAGCTGATGATGTTCTTACTGTGCACACACAGAGGGTCCGAGCGAGCTGGGTCTGAGAGCAGGAGATGTTGTGACCATGGTGGAACAGGTGGACAGCGAGTGGTGCAGGGGCACCTGCAGGGGATCCACTGGTTTCTTTCCCACCAATTATGTCAAAGTCCTGGTAAGTTTCAACCACTGAAATCCATTCTTGCCAAGCATTCATCACCATTTCAGTGAGAACGAGGCTTGTAATTTAGAGTTGTTCACTATGTTTAAGGAGTCTCAGAATTAAAGAATTTCACTATCATTTCCCCATTTAGTCAAATTCACCAAAACCCCTCCCTGAACGCAAAGCGAAGCCGCCACCTGCAACAGTCAGGTACTGTTTTTACATCATAAATCATTCGCATTAACCTTTAAAAACCATGCAGATGAACTAACCTGATGTTTGAAATGCTGTTGCCTTCTCCTGAAGTGGTCCGAGATGTGTGGCGAGGTTCGACTTTGAGGGGGAGCACAGTGACGAGCTGTCGTTCTCTGAGGGGGATGTGATCCAGCTGAAGGCGTTCGTGGGACAGGAGTGGGCTCGGGGGCAGATCGGCACCGTTACTGGTATCTTCCCTCTTAACTTTGTGGAGGTCATTGAAGATCTGCCTCCACCGCCGAGTCAGCAGCAGACACAGACCACCAGGATAGCGCTGCCCGGTAAGATCACTTGGAAGCATCAAGACAAAATCCATTCATTCTTTTCACTATGAGCCAATTTGGCCACAATAGCGAGTTGATCTATATTACACATTTATCGAGCGGCTGTGTCCATCAGTGAAGGCCTTTATCCACCCTTTATGTTGGCTGGCATCTCCTTCTGTGGCACGTCAGGAATTTGTTCTTATGTTTCTGTTTCATTAAATCACTGTTTACAAAAGGTCTCGGCACTGAACTGAGACGAAGACGCTCCCCCGAAATCTCTGATATTATTTTATTAATTAGTTCAGTCAGCTGTTGAGCTTTTACTTTCTGCAGGTTTCTTGATGGAATCACCAAGTACTTATGAACTCAACCCAGTGGAATAACTGTTACAGAACTTGATCTCTGTTTTCTCTGCAATTAACACCAGATTACGTAGTTCTGTCCAGGAAAATTCCTAGAAAGCTATTATCAAAGTACATTAGTTATATTTCACATCGTGAAATTTGAAATGCCTTTTGAATGACATTCAAGTGAAAAAATATAGAATCTTATAAATACTAAATTTGTATATTTATTTTATTGGCCTACAAATCCCCAAATATTAAACCTGCATTATTTGTTTCTGATTGGATAACATATGCAATTCATTTTTAGTAACCTGTCGGCTGTTTTTTTCCTCACAGGCATGGCTGCTTCTCCGAGTGCACACCCTGAAGCTGCCAAACCTGCTCAGGTAACTAATATTTATATAAACACAGACATCAGAAAGGGTGATGTTGGTTTTGCAGCAGATCCAGTGTGTCCTGTTAAACATCAAAAAAAAAAAAAAAAAAGTTAGAGATAAAGGTTTGTTCCAGTGAATATTGGACATAATAATTTACTGACTGGGCAGTATAATTTGTTGACGGTCTCCTCTGTTCTCCTGCTCTCTCAGCAGACGTCTCAGTCCAGCGTGGAGTGGGTGGTGGCTCTGTACGACTTTGCCGGGAACGCAGAGGGAGATCTGTCCTTTCAACAGGGCGACTGCATCCTGATCAGCAAGCATATTGACGCTGAGTGGAGCCGCGGCCGGCTCAACGGCAAAGAGGGAATATTTCCCAGGGCTTTTGTTGAGAGCTGCACAGGTATGAAGTTTTCACAGCATCGATTTGTTGTTGATGTACCAGTGTGGTATTACTGCCTAAATACCTCCAATGTGTTGCCATCATGGTGAGTGTGCCTTACAGCGCTACCATGTGGTTGGTGGTGGAAATAAAATGTTAAATTACTCACAAATGTGATGGTAAATTACTTTTAAAAGACAGAAACTGCTCTTCAGTTGTTCTGTAGCAATTCAGTGACAATCAGTATTGTTTGCAGTACAGCTGCAACCAACAATTATTTTCTTTAAACTGCTGGTTTGAATGGATCAAGATATTCAGTTTACTATTCCATAAGTCAAAGTACCAAATAGTTAAGAAGCTAGAAGAATCAACTTATTGATTAATCAAATTGTTTCAGCTCTAATCAGCATAGATGGACATTTTTACAAACCAGCATCATTATCGTTCATTGAGTGAACTTCTTCAGCAGGCCAGCAGTCATCCAACAGCCAGCAGCATGTAGCTGCTGGTGGCAGCAGAGCCAGAGCTTTGTATGACTTCACATCAGACTGTGATGAGGAGCTCTCTCTGCAGGTACAGTGATTATCTTTTACATAAATTCACAGATACAAACATCTACTGAAAGCACCACCATTCAAACTCACTTCTCTCTCTCAGGTTGGGGATATTATAACTGGTCTCGAGTCCATTGATGACGAATGGTTCCTGGGTGATCTGAGAGGCAAACGGGCCCTGGTACCTAAAAACTATGTGCAAGTACTGGGATAGTACGACAGGACTCTCAGCACAAAAAGGACATGACGCTGCTGGATGATCGGAACTGAAATGAGATCTGAGGACGTTTTCAGCAGTGGAAGTCTGAAGTGAACTCTCTTCAACTGGAATACAGTATTTTATTGCCAAGTAACACATCTTTTTTTCCCACTTGCTGCATTAACTTAAAATTAAGTGTTCACTGAATAACTTATGGTTATAAATAGATATTAAAGCTGACTGGCAATTGAAACACTCTGGGTATTGACTTACAAGCTGTTTTGGAGACTTCAACTGTACATTTGCGCCATCTAGTGGTTCGTCTCACTACGCTCAATTACGTTAAAGCACATTTTGTGCATAAAGTACCTCAAGTTACCATTTTCTTTCACAATCTGGTTTATTGATTATGTGGAATAAGGTTCAAATTTTAAAGTCAGACCACTTCAGGGGAGCAAAAACATTGCTACCAGATTAGTCACCAACTCAAAAACCCTGTTGGGTTTTGCACCCATTTGATTTTTACCCAAACATTTTATTTCCATCTTGGAAGCACCAGTTTCTCCTGGACTGACTAGATATTGGAAACCTCTAAACACTGCTTTTATCTTACGAACTTGTAATGTTTTGAAATATGCTACATAAATAAAATTTGTATTTAATATGATGCAAAATGAGTTTTATGCAGTTCAGGCTTGATATTCCCAAATCTCTCATTGCTTGTGTCTCTACTAGTCCCATTACTGTATGCACAAAACCACAAGATGAAGGTTGTTGGTCATTTACATTTTTTATTAAATCTGTCTGGGTGTTTTAGACTGTCTCCTGGATGGGGGGCTCATAGCCATCAGCCCTCTCCACCTTGGCTCCAGTGTCGTCACCGGATGCCTTTGCAGCACTGCCGGCACCGCCCTCTCCGTGGAGCTCCATCAGTTTGCCCACTGCAACAGAACACAGAGCCTTTAATTCAGGTTCACAGGAAAAATTTAAGCAGCAACAAAGTCAATCTTCACACAACTGCTGAAAAACAGATTTTTTTTTTCTTCTTGTGAGGGAACATCAGCTGATCTCAAGGGATGGTAATCAGGTGATCATCTGGGACCGAAACAGTTTGTCATCATGTGTTCCCTCAGGAAGACAGATCCTCAAGTATAACCAGTGTTACAACTGCATCACTTACACTCAAACTTGGGCTTCTTGAGCATCTTGACCTTGCGGACGTAGACGTCGTGTAGAGGGTAGATTGACTGGCAGGCCTTCTCAATGTCCTTGCCAACACTGTCAGGGATCCTGGAACACGACAATACGCGACAAATTAATGCAAAGGCTAATCACAATTCAAACCATTTTCAGAGACAACGCTAAGTCTGCACAAACTAACTAAACAAACATGTTAAATTATGCTGTCAGGATGAGAAAAAAAAAAAAAAAAGAACGTTAAAATTTAAACTCTATATACCTATACAATACAAAATGTAATCTGTGGCATTTTCATTAGAGGCTCATCTTGAATGTGCAATGAAGACTGATATTTTGGTAAAGCTGCCCTTTAATTTCAAACAGTCCTCTGTAAGCTGATAAAAATATTTGAACAAGTGGTCACTGCGAGGCAGGAGAATCTGTTCGTGACTTACAGCTTGTTGACGACTTCCTTCAGGTCGTTGGTCTGGACCTCACGGGTCATGATCTCCATCATCTTCTTGCGGATCTGGCGGACCTGCTGGTGCTGGGCGTAAGAGGTCTTTCTAATCTGGTTGGTGCGCTTCTTTGTGAAACCCACGCAGAACAGACGCAGAAGGTAGCCGTCGGTGGTCTTCACATCCACATGGGCCTCAATCATGGTCTGAATGGGAAGAGCAGATAAACACAGATTAGACCTGACGAGGAACATTTGACCCCAAACAGTCTCAACCTCTCACCTTTCCGTTTGTGGCAGTACCTGAATTCCTACACCTAAACTGTGAGGCGAGCCAACTTCTGCTGTGCTCACCTGGCCTGCACCTGATTCTTGCCCCATTTCCTTCTTCACACAAGACATTCAGTTACTAGGAGGTGAATAATATTGTAAGACAATCCCTCCATATTGTAAGTACTAAAACTATTGCAACCAAAGTCACGTGTTGAATCCAGTAACTAAACCTTTCTTCCACCAATAAGCACCTTTTATCCAACTGCTACATCAACCTAACCTTACTGTTCTTTCATGGTCATAGAGCTCAATACAAAGATAGCCTGGTGGTGTTGCAGGATTAGGAAAAAGTTGCATCCCAAAATCAAAACAAGTCTTTTGGCTTCACTGCTGAGGTAGGATGGAAAGTTTCTGTGAATTGTCTGTCGTTTCATCCTATACAAATACTGAGTAAAGCTACACAACAGAGTCTAACTGAAGCATTTCGACTTCGCTTCTAAGGAACCAAGGACCGAAACCGTTTGTTTCTTATGGCTTGTCCCTTCTGAGCTTCACTGCAGCTGCACAGTGCACAAACGCTATATCACTGCCGGCTGTGACAACGGTCACATATTGGGATGGAATCATGACCCTTCAGCAGAACTCACTTAAGTTATTGTATAAAACACCTCAGTCAGTTCCCCCAAACTCCAGGACAATTTACACCTGATTCACAAATAGATGATTTGTAAGAAGTTCCTTCTTGTTCTTCCTGTGGTTTCACCAATATTCTTATGTGGTCTTAAAATCCTCCGCTCATGAAATTAGTCAAATGAATATGGCTGCTTATTATTCAACAGCACAAATGAAGTTTTTATGCTTTTCTCAAGACAAGCATCTATGCTCTTTTCTAGCAGTGTCTCCACAGCTGCATTCAGAGACTCTTCTGTACCAGTTTACTACTGATAACACCGGAGTAGTTGATCAAGCACCTACAACTAGACAAGCATCATTCTCCAGGTAGTCCACAGATTCAGACAACTGAGCCTCCAGTTGCAATCCAACTTCACTTGTACACCAACCACCGCTCCTAAAATCAGCTCAGCTTGTAGGTGTGCTGGCCCTATCTTTTTTTTTTTTTTTTAATTTTAAGCATATCAACCTCACAATCATCATTTTATTGTAGAAATGATCAACTTGTAAACAGGGCAAGATTCTGAATGTCAAAGGATGGAGGACTAATAAGGATCTAGGAAGTACTGGTTTGGTAATTTGACAAAACTCACATTGGCTACAGTGACATTTTCAGAAGAACGTTCAATAGCATTCATGAAACCATGATCATTACCTGCCACTTCTTGACCATGGAGCACATCTTATCGCGGGTCAGGTCCATGCCGTGGAAGTTGGTGAGGCAGTTCTTGCCCTGAACATCCTCGGTGATGAGCTTGAACTTACGGAAGGCCACCTCATCGTTCTGCAGGTCAGCGAGGCTCACCTCGAACACACGTCCTTTCAGACCATCAGAGGCGATTCCTAGGTGGTTGCGAAAAACATGAAAAGGTTAGAAAACAGGCACACCACTAATGACAATGCCTGAAATTACAGGACTCTTAATGATGGGAAAATCAACTAATTGAACAGTTTCACACACTCCCATTGTAATACCAAAGGTTTTCCAGCATAACCAACACATGGGTGTCCTTTTAATTAAAGATCCTACCCTTCTTTAAAATTTAGAGCACAACTTAAAGTTTTATTCCTAAATTTTATTTTAATCTCATTCATCCTGTCAGAGACACTGGCTACGCACAGAGTTTGTCCTCTGCCAATGATAAGATAATGTACGGGACAGAGCTGAATGTGAATGTACACATATTTAAAGAGAATTTATTCAGACTTACTGGTTCCCTGAGTCCTCGTAACCAAGGTCTTGCCAAGATTGCGGATGTTGAACATGGCCGGTGCCTTGACATCATACCAGTCCTTCTTGGAAAAAGGGTCCACACTGCACAGGAATAACAAGCAGAAATGACAGTTCACTCATCAGCACAAACCAGAACACAGACGGGGGTTGTGCAGTGGGCTTGCGAGGTTCAGGGCAGACTCGCTGCTAGCAAGCTAGCTAACTAAGCATGCACCGCAAAGGACACTGATCCCGCGAGCAGGTATCATGGAGGATTAGCGTGTTTCAAATCAATTCACAAATGTCAGCGATTTCTTAAACAGCACGGCAGTATAACACAGCCGTGTTGTTATTTTGTGGACACTACCATTATCCTGATCCGTACTAGCGTTTGACTGCCGTGTTGATAGGTAAGCTCGGCTAAATCGAGGCTAACATTTGGTAAGTTAGCCTTTCGCATGTAACGCGACTGGTCGTGTCAATACTGCTGAACTGGTTACGGTATATTTTTATGCGTCCGTAGACAGAATCTCCTTGCGATACAATATGTAAGTATGGTCATCATAGCTAAATAATTACACAGTTCTACAGCGCAGACTAAAGAGACACAGCATGTTACAACTCCATCCAGCGCCACAGAGGCCGGCGACGACGAGACTAGCACCGGCCAAGTAACATCCATTAAAAATCGGCTTCATCCTTTAAATTTCTTGCACCGCAGCGACATTTGCCAAAACGGCAAAACCTGTTTCGTGTCATGAAGTGTGAATTTGTTACTTACATCTTCTTTTTGGCACCTTTTTTGCCGCCTTTAGTCAGCCTCTTATTCTTGCCGACTGCCATGTTGGCTACAGGGAGTGAAAGAGGAGGAAGCACGAAATCCCGCGATAAATAAAGAGAATGACCGAGGTTGTGAGAGTTGCCTTATCTCGCGAGTCCTTGTAGCTTCTTTTGGCGCCCTCTGTCTGACAGTCTCATGCAATGTCTGTTTACCAGGTAAATAACTTTGTTTGTGGTGTCCAGGGAAGCCAATAACCGCCATGATGGTTTTTATTCTTAAACAACAGAATATCTAACTTTGAAATACTGAATACATTTCATTTAAACACCAGTGAATTTATTATGTTTGAAAGACGTCTTTCTGAATTTACCTGTAGTAGAAAGTTGAATAGATTGAAAATAATTTAGCCTACTAAGGACAAATAATCATGCCTAAATGAAATTCTACTCTATAACTTAATGTCTTTTTATTCATTATTTGATTAAAAAAAAAAAAAAAATTAACAATCTGGAAAAATGACTAAATTGATTAATTAATTAAGCACAGATTGCAATAGACCACACTGCATTAATTTAAGGATGTGATCATTAATATGTGATCTATTACATATACAATGCATAATAGTATATACATCATGCTATAGCCAGAATGATAGACTTAAAATGTTATGCTTGGATGGATTAGACTTCATTTGAAATAAAAAAGACAACTAATATTGGATCAATACTATATTTATATTAAGATTTCTAAAGACTTCCATCAATTTTTGGCATTAAATTAGAGGATTAAATAATTATAGAACAATGGACTTCAAGGGAAAATATGCAAAATACTTCAGATAGAACATTCAGTTGTGATTACATTTCATAATTACTGTGGATATTAATGTCTTTGTAACAGTTTGTTACAGGCTGTATATCATGTGCACCACATATATTGTGTTTAATTTGTACTTTACATTTATTTTAAGTACCCAGTTACGGTGCAACGATTACTTGGATTACACAATAAAAGAAAACCCATCGCCTGTGAGCAGGCAGAACCTGTCTCTGGGTGTGTTGACGCTTCATGTGGGTGTGTGGTTTGTTGTCCACCCAAACTGTAACAAAGAGAAGAATTTTGTCTGTTAGTAAATTATAATCAAAGGCTAAAAAACATCTCTTGTATGCTTGTTGTGTACAGTGTTCATGTCCAGTGTTCTCCTCAGACTGTGAAATGACTGTTAATCAGATCGCATTCATATGTTCGTATCTAAACAAGTAATGAAATTCTGATAAATGCAGTGTCTCTGTGCATGCGAGAATTTATTGGGAGGTGAAAACTGTGCAGCCATTAGACAGGAGCAAAGACACTGCAGCAGAGACACCCTAAGATGTCCATCAATATCATTCTTATGCTTCAATGCAGCTAGTGGTGCCATTTAAAATCTTTTCCCCTTAAAATATTTTGAGGCCGTACAAATAACATCTGAAGGCACAGGGCTACATTCGGCATTGCAGCTGCTTCTTTGGTTTTTCAGTGTCCTCTTCTACATTCATATTTGCAGTTTTTCTGTTATTTAATCTAAAATCACTGCTGCGTTGTTTGAAACAAACATCAAGAGTAATTTGATGTGTTTAGATGAATCCTCTGAGCTTTTGCTCAACACAGTCAGAGTGTAAATCTCTTGGCAAGTGTTCATTGATTTAACTGTTGTCTATGACACTAAATCATTTGCAGAAAGGATTATCTTCTGCCCAGATAGTAAGACTTTTCAACAAGATGGCAGGAAGAGAGCAAAAGATGATTGCGGTAAAACGCTGATATGTCACAGAAAGCCTCACTTTCTCTGGAGCCCAGTTAGAACAAAACATGGTTCATGTACAATTCAAAGGTCAGTGAAAGCTTTTCAAAGCCTTATTTAAGAAGGTCTACCTTTAGGCTGCAATGAACACGTCTGCTGACTTCAGATCATTACATCAGAGACGAGGCCTGCGTCTCATGGGTGGTGCTGCTGCTGGCTTCCATGACTCCCAGGGTCCCTGAGGGTGCAGCTACACTTTACTGGAAGGTCAGTGGTAACAGTGACGCCAGCTGCCTCTGTGGCAACAACACTCATAGCTGCTCAGCCATGGTGCAGACCAAATATGACATCACCAATGAGCAGAGGCAGCAGAAGACAAATACTCTGAAATATGGCCGTGGTTTAATAAACATAGAGTACATATTGTGGATTTCCAGCTTGGGTTTGATTTGGATATCATGCAATACTATGCATGGATGAAATTGGGATCTCCCATCTATTCAGATATGTAAACATCTCACATGGCACAGGTTGTCAGTGGTAATCTGAAAAGGCAAGCAAAGCAGAGCTGTCACTCTGCTTTAATGTTTGGTTTCCACTGCCTCCGGATGCAGATGTCTGTCAATGTGCTGCAGAAGAACAAAGTTCCAAATACATTGTAATCCCCTTTTTGTTTATTTCACATCTTAAAACTGTGTTTGGTGTTTGTTTGCAACATATTAGACTTCTTTAAACAAAAGTTTCCCTCTGGGGCTCATAGTACGGCACAATAATGTACTCATTTATGCCATTTTTCCACCTGTCACATTCTGAGATGTGATTTTTATCTACAGCTCCTGAATGATTTAGATTTTTTTTTCTAAATTATTGAGCTGCTGATTAGTTGTCAACTATCAAATTAATCTGCAACTATTTTGAGAATCAATTAATTACTGTTTGAGTAATTGAGACACTGAATATTTTCTCATTTTTTTTTACTCCTCTATGACAGTAAATTGAATATCTTTGGGTTTTGTCATGTAGTAGCAGGTAAAGCTCCCACTCTGCTCAGCTTATTAACTGGTGTAGTAAAGGCCAAAGTTCCTTATTTTATAGCAATAAAATACTACAAAGTCAAAATCAAAAGGTCTTCAGTGATCTTGTCAGATTAGCAGTAGAAAGCATTATTTTTCATATTATTATTCATTTCGGCCTAAAAGAGAAGAAAAATCAAAGTGAACTTTAGTGAAAGAAGTGTTCAGATTCTTTGCACAAGTAGAAATACTGCTACAGTGTAACAATACTCTGAAACTGATGGTCTACATTCAAAATAAAAGTGGAAAAATTGCATTGCATTTGTTAGCATTGCATCACTGGATTATTACCGTGGCACTGATGTACTATGAACAGCATTTTAATGTTCCAGATGCTCAAGTGGAGCGTTAAATTTTCCAATCACGCACATTAATCAGCTGTTAACCATCTGCACTGCTGTCTCTGGAGTGTCACACACAAACTTCACACTTTGTTTTTGCTCAGTGCAATAACATATTTCATGATAACGCTGATAATCCACAGAAACAAGACACTTGCATTTGTTCTTGTACTTCAGCTGCAGTTTATTTAAATTTCTATACAGTTTCTAGTTTATAACAATGCCCCAGATTTCATGAAATCATAATATTTTCCAATCTTTATCTGCAAAGTAAGTATAGCACTGAGATAAATGCAGTGGAGTAAAAAGCACAATATTTAGCTCTGAACTGTAGCCGAGTATTAGTATGAAGAAGCATTAAATGTCAAGCAGAAGTACCTCTAAATTGTAGTCAAGTAGTAGTACCTGAGTAAACGCACTGGGTTTCTTTAAACCACTCTCCTTACATGTCATAAATCGAAACATGAGATCCTGTAACTGCATATGTGGAACTGCTGTCGGTTTTCTCTGGGTCCCGGTGAGTCGTGCTGAAAGGCCACCTGAGCGGCACACCTGCCACTGAGCGGAACAGCCTCCGCTCCCCACTGCGCATGCGCCGCTCACTCAAGGGCTACACTGTCATGGCGGTGACGAGCTGAAGCTACCGGGGTAAATCAGGAAGAGAATGCGGCGCAGCTGGGTGAAGGCTGACATTTAAGCAAGTCCGTGGAGTTCGCCGGGGAGGACCGAGCGGACCTCCGTCCTTCGTCGTCTTCCGCCGGAGCTGCTGACGGACTCGCCCCCTCCAGTTTGTGAGTTTTTGCCGCTGCCAAGCGCGCTACCTGTCAAGTGTCTGGACTCAGTGACAATAGCAACTTCCACGGCTGCACGGAGGCATTAAAGTCGCCGTAACCTCGTTTACCGTTTGTCCGAGCGGAGGAGAAACCGGGTTAAACGCGAGCTCCGCTTCACCTGCTTCTCCCCTCGTTACCTGCAGCACTCTTCCTCACGGCTTTTAGCGGCATTAATCCATCCGTCTGCTATCAAGTTACGGACCGGGGGGAGCGGAGGAGTAGTTCACTGTGGAGTCAAGCGGTGACATTTCCAGCCGCGGTGTCATCGGCTAACAAATTCTCTTTGCGCCTTTTTTTTTGCCCACTTTCGAGGCTCATTCTCCGAACAGTTTTGGATGGGGAGGAAAACGTTTGGTTTGTGTGCCCGCAGACTGTCAGCAACTCATCTGGAGGGGAGATAGACCTCTTTCTCCTCCGACATCGGCCGCTCTGTCACCGTTGGAGGTGAACAGGTGCCTTACCTGTGAACGCCACCTGTCCCGTCCTTCCTTAGCAATGGCTAGCGAGGAGACAGCGGGCGCTGCGCAGCCAGGTGATGGAAAGGACGGGAGATCGGGCGCCATGGCGCTCAATCCCGGAGTGCCTATCAGGGGGATAAGGATGAAATTTGCCGTGCTCGCCGGCCTGGTGGAAGTTGGGGAAGTTTCCAACCGAGACATTGTGGAGACGGTGTTCAACCTGGTAAGCTGATTATGGGAGCTCAGCACAGGCCTTAGATAGCGCTGTCAGGCTGTAGTACTGACAGTGACATCCAAACGTTTGGAAAAGTCTGACATCACCCTCATCTGCATTAAAAGGCGTTGATGAGCTTGCAACGCTTTGCAAAATTAAGAGAACAGCTCAGAGCACGAGCTGTTTTAATCTGACTCTAAGGTGAGCAGCTCACACTGGAAACTGTCAGGGGTCATATCTTAAATTACTTTTTAACTGCGTGACCTGCTTATCCTTGTTGGCCTTATTTCAAATAATATATTCTTTATTTATTCATTCATTCACGCTCTCACACTTGATGTTCTCATTTGACATATTTCTTATTATTTGTGTAATTTTGCAAGCATTTTATGATTTTATACCATGTTTAAATGATTTTCTTTTAAGGTCTCTACATATGTACAGCATGCGATCAAAGAAAAAGCTCTCTGTTAATCAGTTTTTAATTGAATACGACATGATGACCGGTGTCAGAAGAATCGTCATGGCAGAAAAGCTGTTGAGGCAAATCAGCGGGTGCTTTTTGTGACATATCCAGGTCAGGCGGAGTGTGTGTGTGTGTGTGTGTGTGTGTGTGTGTGTGTGTGTGTGTCTCTGTGTGTGTGTGCGCGCGCGCTCTATCTGTCTACTACCTGTTGGCCACCCTGAAGTCATTATCCAGCTTTTTCTGTCTGCAGCCCTGATAGCCCTTTGGCTGCCCGAGTTGTGAAATGACTTGGCAGCGCCTGTACGGGAATGAATGAAACTTACCAGTAACAAGGAAGTTAAGCGTGAAGGAGAGAGCATGCTCAACTAGAGCCTGGCTGGCGAGTTGGGAGGAAAAGAGAGGGAGGTGAGGTGAAGGTGGAACCTGCAAAACTGCTTTGTCACTGTGGCAACACAATGGAGGACTTTTTTTTGTGTGTCTTGGAAAAGAGAGGCTCATCCCCCTTGTCTGCAGTCACCAAATTTACTCCAACACCAACCCCCACAGTGGGTCAGGTGAAACTGCAGTAGACATGCTTCACCTCATGAGGCTGCAGCGCTGTTAAACACAAAGCTCTTCCATCAGCCAACCAACGAGCCAACCGCTCGCTCTGTACGGGAACCAGCAAAAATTTAATTGATTGCCAGGACGGCTGATTTATTGATCATCTTATCACATCAGCTCAAGCGCTGAGCCGTTTCCATAGATTGTACAAAACATGGATGTAGTCTCCGTGACGTCACCCACAGGTTTCTGAAGGGCTGTGGTGAAGCTCAGTGACAGTGTCGCCATGTTGGTGGCGCCTGACAAACTCCTGGTTAATCCAAAAATGGGCAGAGATGGAGCTGCGGCGGGCTGAATGAAGCCTGGATGCTGAGACCAAGCAGCTAGCTGTCACTCAAGGCGGCCATGGCCGTAATTATGCAAAACTTTAAGCCTTAATATAATTTAATGGAGGGACTCTCTTACTGCCATGAACAGGGAAATTAGCTTTAGACAGCAGACTGTCAACATGTTTAACTCTGCAGTCGAGTTGGGCCCTTTAATATGGGGGTCTGTGGGGACTGACTCGCTTTTGGAGCCGGCCTCAAGTGGAACTGCAGTTTTTGGCACGGCCATGTTGGCTTCATTCTTCAGCCCCGGTTGTTTGACAGTGACTTTGTTCCTCAGTCACTTGCGACTTTTTGTATATTTTGTATTTCAATGAGCTAAATAAGAGCTGGGAGAGTTTGACGGCAGTCACTCAATTCTTGCACCCTTGGTTGCAAATCAGTTTTTTTCAGTCTGTTTTTAACGAGCAGTGCTAGTCGTGACTTTGGTTTTAGATGGAAGGATCACTGGAAGGTATTTGCAGTTGCACAGTCCTATTAATTCTGTGTTGGTTTTTTTTTGCATTTTCTATCTGGAAAACTCATTAATATGGCACAAAAAAATAAGCTGGAGAGACAGCCAGACATGTGTTTTGACAGAAATATCAGTGTGCATCAGCTCTGTGTCCCTGGGACTCCGTGTTTTAGCACAGTTGGTGTCATTTTAGGGCATTGAAAAATGGCACCATGCATTTCATTATTCTTACCACCCCCCATGCTCTGACTCTCCTGCCCTCCACAGGCTCTGCTCACCCTCCACTTGGCTGATAACATGATTTACCCAATATAGACCAGATTCTTCTCTTTAGTAGCGTCTCAGTGCTTGAGTATTTGGTTAAACCTTGCAGAGTTTCCTCAAGAGAATGATCTAAAAAAAAATGAATATCGTGACCCAGAACACTGGTTGTGATGGCTCGTGACACATGGGCTGGGGGGATACTAACACTAGCATTCACTTGTCTTTATTTATTTATTTATTTTTTGTAAAAGGAGCTCATTATGCTGGCTTTGCTCTTGCCTGAAGTCACTAAAGAGGGAAGCTGAGTGTATCGTGTGGTCTCATTTAGTTGAAGGAGCTGTACCTCACACATCTGGTCCACAGTGCATCTGTTTCAATTAAAAGTGAAAGTAAAGTTGAATAAAGCAGAGGATGACGTTTATAACAACTAACAGTTAATATTTAAACCGGTGTCATGATGGTTTTTAATTCAAAAAATGTGTGAAATAACTACATATAAATAGATAATTAACTACTTTTGTTTGGGTTTTTGCTGCAAAATGATCTCACTATGCTTGCTCAGAATAATGTTGTTGCTAATGTTTTTATCGCCACCTGCTGGCCTGGCATGCTTGTTTGAGCTTTTCAAATCATTTTTGTGTCTTTGTGTGTTTGAAGACGTTTTGTAAATCGAAGGTCGTGTGGACAGGATTTTTTAAACGAAGGGGGGAAAATATGGTGTGGTCAAGGCATCAGTTGTGTATTATTAAAGCCCCTACACACCTCTATTAGTCCACCCACACAGGTGTTGTCACTTATGTTGTCTGACTAGACCTCTTCTCAGGTCTGTGTGGGAGTGTGTAACAACAAAGCAGAGCTCCATCACCCTTCAACCTGAGCTGAGGTCTGTTCAGCCGCAGTAATTGAAAACATCTGCGTGGCTTTGCTTGGCCTTTAAGGTTTTATTGTTTACAGTATTTTTCACAGTTTTGGTTAATGTCGGAAACACGTAGGCTGCACATATTTGGTTGTAAAAAGCTTCTTTAAGCGCTTATTTTTACCTTCTCAAGGCTGCAATAAGCAATCAAAGGACTAATAATAATTTAAAGGGCTACTCCCAATTCTACTGAGAGTCAGTGGCCTACTTCACAGTCCTTTGCAGCTTTCTGTCACTGTGATCTCATTGTAGAGTTTGTACCACCAAAAAAGCCAAAACCATACTGGTTGAGATGAAATGCTGGGCAGCAGCTTCCAAGCCCACAAAATCACACAAACTGATTATATAGTATGCTTCTTGCACCGCAAGAAGTGTGGTGAACGAAGCCGAGCATGTAGCAAGCCAGAGAAACCACCGGAGACCTATTTCTGGCAACCTGTCAAGCTTCAAGTCCAATGGTCACTGGTGGTTTAGACCTAGTCTGGTCTGCCAACTCTTGAGAAAAATATCTGGGAAACTTTGGCTTAGTAAATGTTTGACTTCCTTCACCAGCCACCCGCTCACTTCAGTTTTCAAGGCATGCAGCATGCAGTCAGTCTGTGTGAGCTCTTGTGCTGGAAGTGGCAGCTCACAGTTTTACAGGAAACTACATTGTTTTGTTTTGTTTTGTTTTTTTTTTGGTTTGCCCAGCTAAGACAATATGCTGAAAGCGGCCAGGAGCCGCAGAGAGGGGTGTTAAATCAGTTGGGTTGTGTGCAGCAAACGTTACTGACTGATGTATCCGTCTACTCTGATGTCAGTTTCAGTTTAAGCTAAGGCAGGGTTAGCCAGTTAGCGGTTAGCAGGCAGTTGAACACGTTATGCAAACACAGTTGTCTGATTTAATAGTTGATAATGACATCTGTAGGATGATGGATGAGACAGAAGTGAAGGTTCCCCAGTGACAAAAAGGGGTGCAAAGGTTAAGGCGCTGTTGTCCTTATGATAATCACATGATTATGGAATTATAAAGAGAATGAGCATTGGCTGAACTGAAAGCCGTCATTTATTGAACAATAAAAATGATCATGTGATATCAGCTCATGTGCTGTATGGGGCAGTGGAGTCTGCTATATAAGCTGATTTTACTGCATATGCTCATATTGATAGTTTGACTGTCGGGCATCCACACGTGTAAAGCATAGAGTAGAGCACTGATTCATGTGAAGCTGCTGACTGCCAGGTGACACAGGAAATGGTTGAGTTTGTGGTGTGCAGTGTAGCTTTGACTTTACCTGACGGAAGGTCGTAGACTTGGCTGCTAGCTCTGTGGAGAGCAGTGGAAATCAAAGCTATCCTTGCGCGTGGTCATAGTTCATGAGCCTTACAAGCTTGAAAGATGACATAAAGATAATATCTGTGTCCTTTGGAAGTGCCAGGACACAAAAATCAGTTCATCCCTGTCCCAGAGCCTCTCAGACCAAACTGATTCTGTTGTGTGACTGGACTGTTTGGAAGCAACTTATCTGATTATGTAGAATGTAGAATTTTTTAAGAACAGGTCTCATATTTTCAAATGTTAGTGTCTAATTTGGGAAAATTTCCCCTGAGCTGCGTTTATTAAATCTATATTGGGCTGTAGCTTCAGTATTGGGGCTGTCACTTTATCCAAAAGTGAAGTTTGAATGAATTACACTAGTCTAACATCACTTAGCAGCTGTATTAATGCATGAAACTAATAATAATACATTTAATTTCTACCGTGTTGACTTTTATTTCATGGCTCCAGCTCCATCATGAGATCCTCAAACCCTAAACATTACCAATGGGCTGCGTACCCTCGCGGATAAATCTTGCTATCTTATCGGTAGTGGAATTTTTATGAGCTTGTAACGAGGGGCGTGCTGAGGATGAGTGTGCCGAATAGTCGGCAGTCAGATGAGATGGTGCGTTGCTCTGCTCGTCTGTAGTGCCTCCGCTGCCTCACTTGAGTGGCAAACTGGAGGTGAGCCTGCAGAGTCGCCGCCGTCAGTCCAAATCTCCGCGGCTGAAACGGGAAGCTAACATGGAAGTGTCAAAAAGTGCAGTTCCTCGAATGGCCACTTGAGGCTCGCTCCAGAGCCGAGTCAATCCCCGTAGACCCCCATGTTAAAATGCCCAACTTTACAGCAGAAGTGAACATGTTTAGCAGTATAACATTACCAGCTCAGGTTAGCGACAGGTCGATACTGCGCGCTGCAGGTCTAGCTGATTTTTTTTTTTTTTTCCTTTTTACTGCGCCCTCTGCTGGATCACAAGGCAAACTACTCAAAACAGTTTGTTGCGCTCATAGACTGTAAATTATGCTTTTGAACAAGTTATTAAGGTTTGACTATTAACTTTTTTTCCTCCACATTTGAACAAATATTTGAGTTTCGAATAAAAAGCGACAGTCCCAGTAGCTACAGCTTAAAAGTCTTGTTTTTCAGCTCTGTAAATATTTTATGTTATGTGCTGGTGTTCAGTTTCCTTTGTAAGAGCAGAAGAAGTGGACACCTTACTTTGCTCTGGATTTCAGGCTTGCTTTCACTGACTTGTGTAAAGAAGAAAAATCTATGTAGTTATATTTGCTCAGTATTATTTGATGTCGGCTTTGGCTGAATGTGCGTGGTATCTGTCCGATGGCGAGCCGGTGCCCACTTCATCATCCCATGTATTGATGTTGACACAGAGATCCTCCTTTGAGATAGGCTGTCATCAGTGAAATTCATTGTTCTAAACTGCATCTTCCCTGTGCTTCTTTAAATAGTCTACTTAGTACCTTTCCTGCACACCACTGCAGGGCAGAATCATGCAAAGCAGCTGCGCTCTGGAATTTATAATCGTGAAATCGATTTTTACCAGTTTTACTTCTGGTATCGGCAGATGTAGGTTGTGTTTGCATCCACTAACTAGGCACTAAGAATGGCTGCACTTAGATAGTGAGATAAGTTATGAACCCTAAGGTGTCAGACAAGTTTTAATGCAGCCAATTTAGCCATTTTTGAACACTTTAAAGACCATAAAATCCCATTTTCCCACTTATGCCTGTTGTTATCTAGCCCTGGAGATGGTTTGGTTACGCGTGCAAAGGTCTTTTGTGATTCGGGTGTACAATTTAACGGTTTAACTTTACAGTTTTTTTTCCTGCATGCTCCTCCTGTGAAAAGGATACAGCAGGAGTTTCATGTGATTTAGGTGTACTAGTTAAAAAATGAGGCCTTTCAAATCAATAACCACTGCAGTAACGTTGGAGTTCTGACCTTGGCGATCAAGATGGCAGCTTCTTTTAAGTCCCTGCCAGCGTGCGTATGATGTAGATGGGAGTGCAACAAACAAATCAACAAACTAGCCCTTCAGCTGCACACAATAACACCAGTGGTAGCGGACTGAGGGCAATCCTTGTCCTCTCTCCAGGCATGCTTTGCCCTCTCTGGCAGTAACAAAGAGCCCTCTAATCTGACACATGAATGAAACTCTATCTGCTTCTCTCAGTTATCTGTCGCATCAGCCCGATTCCATGGTCACACCTTTTTCCTTTTTCTCCACTGTAGCCAGCAGCAGTTTGAAGCCCTTGAGCGGTGTTGTCTAAATAAGCTCGAGCATTGTTTTATTTTCAGCTACCTCCAGTGCTCGCGTCCATAAGTGAACTTTGTTTGTTCCCTAAACGAAAGTGGGCATTTTTTGTGGCCTTTGCACCATTTTGGTTGTAGGATCTTACTGATTGTTATCTCAGCGTCCACCCAGAGAGCGTCTCGAGGGAGAACGCGCAGGTTTGACTGGCCAGCATGGCTCAAAAATGACGAGGACTGCGGTTTCCTGCTTACTATACAGCTCCAGAGACACTCCAGTAATCGTATGCCATTATTTAGCTCCCAAGCAGATCAGATAATGTACCCATCATGCCCCATCACCTGCTGTGTGATGCCAAACAGGCATACGGCCTGAGGATTCAACTGTGTTTGAAGAATGAGAGTCGAAAAGCGAGTCAACTGAGAGACTGTAAAGTCTGAGGCAACACAGATTGAGATATTTGTTTGAGAAAGCCTGAGATACAATTTCAAGGCTTTGTCTGAAATAACTCTGCAATGGTATTTTTTTCTTCTCTAATTCAGCAGAAATTTGGTTGGACTGTTGTCATGAACATCTTTTTATGGACACAGTGTTATGAAGGCTTGCTCCATACGGCAGTTTGGTGCTTAAAGCTCGAGCAGCTAATGTTTTTCTGTCGCTTTTTTGTTATTTTTGTTGAAATTCTCTTTACATCCCGACAGCAATTAGTAAATCAAATGCTTTAAAGAAGAAAACTGGTATCTCTGCCCGTTGCATGCCTGTAATAAGCCCATCCAATGGTTTAATTCAGCCTGTTGGAGGAGTGGCTTTGGAGGGAGGCCTGTTGGATGTTTTCAGTATCTATCTTATGGTTGTCGGTTTCTCCAGCGTCACCAACCCCAGCTTTAACTAGCTGAGAGCATTGTTTTGTCTTTTCTTCCTAATTGCAGTATTACATATGGACAGCTCCATTGTTGTCCGTCACAGAATTTTGATCCAGCACAGAATAATCAATTAGCGTCATTGTCTCTACACGTTTCAGCGCAGCGAGCACGTTGGTAATTATTCGCTTGAATTTGCTAATTTATTGACTAATTATTTTATGCTCTTATTTGTAGACTAATTGTTTGTATGTACTTCTGGTAAACAGAATGCATTTCCTACCAGACATTGTGCTTTCCAAAAACCTGCATAAAGTGTTAATAGAGAGAAACCGCAGTAGTTGTTTACTTGAAAGTTTTAAAGTTGTCAGAATACATACTAATTATTGTGAGGGGGCAGACCTTTTGAAAAAGACTGCAACTTGTTTTATTATGATGCTTTTAAATATGTGGCTTGGTGTTCCTCATTCTTTGGCTTTGAGTCAATCGATGAAGCCCTGTTGCTTTGATGAGTGGTGTCTCTCAGCCAACAGCAGACCCGACTCTCCATGCAGAGCATTCAGCTTCAAGATTGCTGTCACGCAAGGTTAAATTGCTGAGTGTTAAGTGAAGGATTAACCAGTCACAAATCATTGCTCTGCAGATTGCTGCAGTCACTCGGCCAGTTTTTAGGAAACGGGGCCATAATGTAGTCCACTTCTTGGCCTACATCTCTCCTCTTATTGTTTCTTCTATAAACAGAGCCAGCTCACAAAGGCATTTTAAGAGAGAAGCTGGGAACAGCAGCTGTCGGTGTATGCTGTCAAAGAGCAAAGGTCTGTAAAGCATGTAGGCTAATACTGAACCCCTCATTGGAGAAATGGTCCTTATGAAACTGCTGTCAGTGAGATCTTTGCATCATCACATGGACACTGATTCTGGAAGAGCTTGTTTATGGTGAGGAAGACACCTCAGGGACAAACTGTCTGTATAGATCCCACTGAAGGTATGTAAGAAAACACCTTCAGAGTTCAGTTAGAACGATAGTTAAAAGATGGATTCTCAGTTGTAAATAAACTTTATTTTTTTGGGTCTTTTCGAGGTGATAAGCTGAGCCAAAATGTCCAAAAATCCATGTTGGCAGCAGCGTGACAGTGAGGGTAAATTTCCTGTGCTTGTGCTTGCTGGCTGTCAGTGGAGCTGTTTTAGCCATGCTTTGTTGAGTACAGCTTTCTTTTGAAAGAATGTTTTCTCTTAGTTGTTGATCAGTCGGCTTTGCTTCTCCGTTTCGTTCTTTTGCCTTCTGTGTAGAGGGAACATTTCCACGACTGACCGAATCCTGCAAACAAAAAAAACAACCCTGTGGTGTGTCAGAGCATGTATGCCCTCCTCTGCTGCAGCCCCATGCATAGTGCAGCGTTAGCTTTAAGAACGTCCACACATTACACACACAAACACGAGGTACACCTCACCGGCACTCTGCTCGACCCCCTCCCCTGACCCCCCCCCATCACTTTTCTAGTTGCTTATTCAAGTAAAGTTCACACTGGCAGCAGGGACGCATCTGTCTGGATTAATTCAGCCCTACAGTTTTTCAAAGAATCTCATTTGACCCTATGGCAGCCCTGTGTTGTTGTTCCTTCAGCTTGTCCAATGTTCTGTATGCCCCAAAGTGTCCAGCCAACAATACCCCGCCCAGCTCCTCAGGGAGACGTCTCAGGGCGCATCCTTACCTGCTGCTATTGGGCTTCGTAAGCCAGTCACTTACAAAATATCTCATATATTTTGTGTTGTAATGGTCTGTTACAGACTTCTGGTGATACACTCGGGCGACGCTATCCCCAGTGATTGGGCTTTTATGATGTTTTTTTCATACAAAACCTGACCTGGGTTGAGCAGTACCAACATCAAAGCTCTGGAAAAAGCTTGAGTTAATGCTTTTGTAATTATGCAAGCTATGCAGCTTCCCTGACTAGCAAAGTTTAGCTAACTGACTCGTTGTTAAAGCGTTCTCGCTGAAAGTCACACTTTAGAATTTAGGTTCTTTATGTGCTCAGATATTAACTGCTGACATTTGTTTGGTTGGGTGTGCAAACCTGCAAGTTGCATTGGACAAACACCTTTAGACCACAGCTCTATAACTGCTGTGCATAGCTTCATTTTTGACCTTGGTCACGAAGCTCAATGTCATTTTTTTTAAATAAAGATAATGTGAGACTGAAAATGCACAAGTGATTTGAACTCCCAAGACCAGTACTTACTGGTTGCACACAAGCACACACCATGCAAGCACCATAACTGCTGTCAGCTTAATGTGCTAGCACAGTGGTTAAATTGGCATGGTGGAACATTAGAGCAGAGCTTTTGGCTAAACAGGAGGCAATATTAACCTCCTGGCCCGCTATCTTCTCTTCACAGTAGGGGGTGTAATGATATGCTAATAGTGCTTGCCTGCTAGCCAAGTTTCAGTGTAGGCTGCTGAAGAAGGTGTGAATATTAAAGCATAATATGAAATGCTGCTCCTTTTGTAAAAGGAGCCTGAAGGTGTTGGCACACCTTAGTCCCTGTGGGGGAGATTTCTCAAGGGAAAACACAATATCATTCTTAAACGAGATCATGGAAGGGATTAATGCAGAGTGTTGAAATCCTAACACATGTTTTTCTTCTCGTGATTTTTCGCACTGTCTTCTACTTTTTTACTTGTTTTTGGCACATGAATTAGTAGTATATACTCTCTGATTAAGCAGACATGTTTTTAAGGCTCATGCTGATAGAACTGGGAATCTGGAAATGGCACATTGATGCAGCTTGGTCTGAAAACCAGTGCTTTTTATTTCCAATGAAATTCCACTTTGTTGCCATCATCCCTTTGTTTTTCAATTTGAACGTCACAAGAGATTTATACCCTGCTTTCCCTCAGCGTAGGGCTTGATGCCAGACCCCTGTACCATTTACTCAAATTAAGTCAAGTTTGTCATGTTTTTAGCAAAACTTCACAAGAAGCATTTAACAGGAGCTGTGAGGGGCTGTTGAGTAACTGCTGTCCATGCTCTGACATTGAGCTTATAGCAAAGTGCTCTTATTCTTATAGACGCCTTATCGTTGTGAGTTAACACAACAGCCGCCACCTCCCTATGGTCTGGGAAGGATAGGCCTGCAGAGGTTTTAAGATGATTCCTTGATTGCTTTCATGAGTATTTTTCTATGATTCCATGCCGTTGTTTGTAGTAAGCCCTTGTTTAGTCCATAATGTGCATTATGTTTCATAGAGGCACAGTGCAGCCATGACCCACTGTGCTGCAGACACTCTGCACGCTCTCAGCTTTATGATTTCATACATCGGTGGAAACTATGTTTTACCACAAACAAATCAACCTTTGTCTAACAGGACTGTTGCTGAATACTGACACAATAGTGACCATTTAGAGTTTTTTCTCTCTTCCTGCTTGAAAGCAAATTCTCTATTTGCAGCCTCGCCTGTGGTGTATTCCTTTGTATTACTTATGGGAGAGACTGCATGATTCTGCTCTTCTTAAGGGATCATCTGCTTTCCCCCAGCCTTTACTTGTGTGGTAATTTACTTTGTCCATACGTAATAGTCAGCTATACTTCTGTGTTGAAATTGTGCTGTTGAGGTGAGGCTGGTATAGGCAGAGGAACCTCACCCTTTTGATGGCATCCATGTACAGTTTGCAGGTTGTATGTGCATCGAAGAGCAGATGGCACAACCATCCAAACTTCTGCCCTGACTGGAAATTTGGAGGTGTGACTGTGTAAGCTTGTGTGAGACTGAATGGCGAAGATAGAACAGGGCCTATTGATTGATGGCTTGGATTAGGTGTCGACAGAAAGAGGTCTGTGAGCCAAATCTGGCCCCTCAACCACATTTATTTTGCCTCTGTGTAATCTCAATGCTTTCCTCAGTGTGCTGGCTTTCACTGTAGCGTAACTTAATTGCACACCCACTTACCTGATCAAGCAAATCCCTGATTCCTATCACTCCCATGTCTTTAAGTTCAGATATTTTACACGGCTATAGGTCTCGGCTGGGCTGCTGTACAGGCTTGGAGAAGAATTCAAGCAGTTATAAATCTGTTTTCTTACCAGAGAATTGGAAATACTGCTCAAACAAATGAACATACATAACACAGATGCCTGTATCTACACTGCACCTGAAGGCTTTGTAGGCTTTCCAGTGAGCAGCCTAGAAAAAACTGGCCCCTGGACGAACCTGACTGTCGACCCCTAGATGGTTCCTCTACCCGTGACCTGCTTTCACACTCTCTGCATCAGCAACTCATCTGTTGCCAAGGTCTGGCATGTAACCTGTGGGGAATACAGGCACCACATAAGCGAGGCAGCCCATAAATAAATACTGCAGTCAAATGTGACCCACAGCTCACGGTTGATAATGATCCGGTTCTGTCTCGGCAGCTTGGAGAGGATTTCTGAGCAGACATTGATGTAATAATCTTAACTGTCTCAGATGTGGTCAGTCAGTGCTGCCCGGCTCTCTAAACTCTTGTTTATGTCACATGGTTTACACTGCAGCTTGGTGAGTTTTATCTTCAACTTTTCAAGATTTGTTTCCCACAACTAAAACTTTCTTATAAGTTAGAGTAATTGATTTCAAAGTAACTCGGCGCCTTCTTTACTAAACAGCCAAGCTTTGCTCATTACTTACATTTAATTCAATGTGAAGTTTCCAGTCAAGTTCTGAAACTGTTCTTACCTGAAGTTTACTCAAATGCTTTAGCTCCCATTTTTAATCTGTCCCAGGCACATTGATTTTTCTGTCAGTATCGAGCGAACTGGGCTGTTTCAAACAGAAATGAAAAAGTTTGAAAAGTTTCAAAGATTGCGATGTTTGGTTTAGGAAAGCTTATTACTTTTATCATTAGGTCGGTGTATCAGGAGTCGTTCTAATATAGTATTTTAAAAAAAAAAACTCTTCAAACATATTAAATTACATAAAAAAAACGAGTTCAGCTTGACTGGCGGTACAATCCCAACGTTGACAGATTAACTCCTGGTTTGTTTGCCTTTTCTTGAAGTGCCAGGCTCTACTAGGAGGAGGAGGAGGACGAGGAAAGGTTGTGGAAGGTGGAGGAGTGTGCACAGCCTTAATTAATGACCTTGTTTTGGGTACGAGGGTGAGCTGAAGGCTGTGCAATCCACACCCAGATATTTGATCATCTGCCAGGACCGCAGAGTCGGCATTTCTCTCTCTTCCAGTCATGAAGAGGAGGAAAAGTGAACCTGTAGTTTTTCTAATATTTGATTAAACTTTAGAACAGCTGTTCTCTTTTTATCTAGATATCTTACCCAAATTTGTTCCCTCGCTGTTGGCATTAATCTTTTAGGTACTGAGTAGTTCTGGTATTTCCAGGATGTTGAGCTACTTACAGTAAATGACTGAAGACAATCCGGTTTACCGTCTCTTGACTGTCACTTCTGATTGGCCGTGTCCTTTTGGTAACCATTTCTACCTTTCTTCACGCCTGGGAACAGTAACGGGTCACAAACTGAATCCATACAGTCAACTTGAAAAGTAGGAGGCATGTGAGAGTGTTATTTAACACCTTTTGGCAGGTGTACATGTATTGTGACATCTGTGTCTTTCATTCTGGTTGAGTAATTTCGTAATGACTCCTCGCGTTGTAGGCGGGAAGCAGAGATTCAGCTTATTAACTGTGAGATCTATGAGTAACACGTAGTGAAGGGAGAAGCTGTTCATAGAGGCTGTCTTTGATTAAAATCACAGACCAGACTCCAGTATGTAGCTGTGTGTCTTCATGACATCCAGTTATCTTCAAAAATGATCATTTTGGTAGCATGAGCAACCACACATCAGGATATTTGGTCTGACAGTATCTGATAAGACCAATGTTCGGTCTTCCTCTGTGACACAATAGATAAACCAGCATTGCTTCCTATTATATAGAATATATCCTCTGTTAATCCACATCAAACATACGCCCAGGAGTCCTTTTTAGATGTCAGAAGAATGATGCAGTAACCCATGAACGGTGCCTGTCGCAACATCATGCATCAACCGGGCCCTCAGACGGGCAGCACCTGGTCACAAGCCACTGAGAGCGAATGTTAAAAGGTCGTGTTCGTTCATAGCGGAACATCGCTGGGTTATCGGTTTGGCATCTTACATCACGGATGTTTCATTGAATTATGCCCAAGTCACCGGGGTTCAGCAAGTTTTGGTTTCCCAGAGGCACCTGTCTCTGAAACACCCAAAAACATGGCTGTCTCACTGCATTTAAAGGGAGTTTTTGCATTTCTAAGCCCTGCAAATCACATATTCTTCACTGCTTCTTCACTGTATACTTTACTGTACTATATATATGAGAGTGGAACTACCCGTTCACACTCGTGCATCTGCACCCAGAGCCTTTAAGATCAGCCTTTGTTGACCAGAGTTCACAGATAGACGGAGGAAGCTGCAGTGACAGTTATGTATGAGCCACAGGAAGCCGGTCGGAGTGGAACAGCTGCATTCGGATATGCTGCACGCAGTTTCCTGGTTTCAGGGTTTCCCTCAGGAAATTGTTTAGCTGAGGTGCCGAGCTGCCCAGATCCTGACACATATCAAGTCTTGATACATTTATTCAATAGATAAAGGCCTAAACTATGGCCAGACTCCTTTCAACATATAGCATTCGCTGTGTGGCATAGCATCTCTGCTCCGGTTAATGTTTTATACCATAAAAGAGCGTAAATTTTTTATGTTAGCGGTTCAAGTGCAGAATCCTCCTTCAGCCATAAAACACTGTGAGAAACCCTGACATTTCTATTTTTAGCAAATCAGATAGTGGTTGTTAGCTTTGTGATTACATCCTTTTCAGTATGAAATTCCAGATTTTTGTTCCTTGTTTCTTTGTTGCTTCCACTGCAGCTCAACAGGAAAACGAGGAGGGAAATCTGAACTAAGAAGACTCACATTTTGGAAGATTTATCTAAGGTCGACAGCTCAAACATCATTTTAGCGTCAGATAAACTTTCAAATACATTTTTGGACAAAACAAGGAGTGTAGATTTAGTCTCTAATCGCTCACATTGAAAGTATGTGATGATGGGATGATTAAAAAAAAAAAAGCTGTTTACACTGAAATCTTCACAGGCTAATGATGGTTAGTCCTTCATGATGAAATACTCATTTCACTCCTTCATGCAGCAAGGCAGGCTGGAACTGATATTTATCTGCTTACTTCTTCACCTTCTCTGATCCAGCGGCTATTTTTACCACGCAGCACCAGAGCCACTGTGTAAACCAAAGTCACTGGTGCTGTGAAATGAAACTCTTTGTTTACCTCACGATCAAAGCGGCTCATTCCGGGTCTGCTAACTGGAAGTCGCCTCACAGTCGCAGAGAAGACACATTCTCCGGCATGAATTTATTTAATGCTTGACATCTTATTCCAGACAGAAGCCACGTAAAGATTTCCTGAAGAAGAGAGCCACACAGTCAATAGATCACGTTCGAGTGGGATTTTATTTTGAAGATCTCATTCCAGAAGTAGACGACTTTGGTTGTCAGAGTTGTTCTGGAAAGTTAAAGATTGCCCTAAAGCCCGGACTCTGATGTCTAATGAGGACCATTTCCTGAAGAGCCATTTCCTTTTGTTGACAATAGCAGCCACCCTGTAACGTAGGCTGCGTTGCCAGATAGACAGTACACATTTTAAAGAGGTTTGTTATGCAGTACGCTGTATTTAAGGCTTCATTTGTACTTGTAGAAGTCCAACTGCGTGTACTTGCACCACTCTGTGACAAACTGTTGCTGAAGATTACATCCCTCCCCATCCTCTGGGGTTAATTCCTGCATTGCAATGTGGAGGAGACTTAAGTGCAGTTCATTAGAAATTGTCAGTTATATTTACGGATGGCAGCGTTATAAATAGGCGGCTTTTGCAGGAATGCTGACATGCTTGAAATATCATCACACATAGCACTGTCACCACGTGAAACGGAAGGATGGATGGTGTCATTTTTAATGTAATCTAAATCCTCTGGCTGTGAATGAAATGTACTGCGGGTCCCAGCTATGTAGTCGCTTTCCTTTTGTCTTGTTTCGGTCTTTGTTTCTCCCATCACACTGTGCACATGGTTTACAACAGGATAAACGATGTGCAATTGCGTAAAAGTATTCAGTTTAATGTAATTCAAAGCAGCGTGGGGTATGCACGCCAATTATATCCATGTGTCATATGCCGTTCTCTGTGTGTTGTGCTAAACTTATGTTCTTAGTCAAACAACAAAGGAGACGTGTCGATGAGGCTGCTGCCGAGGCATTATCACATTTAATGTAGCGTAAGAATGACTCCCAGCCGTTGTTTGAAACAAAAGTTTGGCAGGTTGCCCTTCTGAAGATATTCTTAGAAATCCAGCTATTAAAATATCTCTCCTCGTACTTTACCTCTCCTCGCTGTCTCTTAGTGTAAGGAAGGAGGAGAATGTACTCAGCATGGTCAGATGATCAGTCTTCCAATTCAGCATTTATCAATTCATCAATAGTGAGTGAAAGTCCGGGAATAATATAGCAGTTAGAGCTGAATATTTACCATTTGTTCATTAAACTCAATGTTGGCTTCCAACACTAAAAGAGTATTTGGTGCCACTTCTGGGAAATATTCATGAAGTGTATTTGGAATACAGCTTGTTATATATGAAGTGAGTGAGTCAGGTAAAAACCCATTGAACCATTGTGTTCCACCGTCCCTGCATGCATAATTGTCACCACTTTACCTTGTACTCCTGCTTTGTCAAAGAGCAGCAGGCTCATCCACCAGGCGGGATGCTGGCGAGATGTTTTCTGAATGCTTTCAACAACAAGCCACAATACGAGACGACAAAACCGACAGTAAACCATAATTCTTCTTCAGTCCTGGGGCTTGGTTGTGTATTACAGGTGGTTTCGAGGGAGTCTGTGTGAGGTGGGACAGCTGCAGGCAGCAGTGCTAATATAAAGCATGGTAGACACACCTTTAGGATTTTTCCTCAGTTTTGCACATTTCAGTGTAAAAACACAGTTTTGTTCTTTTCTAAACTTGTATGATCCCCTGATCTTGTCGGGTCTTAGTAGTAAACTCAAATATTGCCAAAACCACCAACACACAGTCCACACTTTGCTTGCATTCTTTGTCCTTTGCTTCCTTATTTGTTTACTTTGGAAGTTGGTGGACGTCCATGTCCCGCTGACACATGATTGGCCGGAGGAAGGAGATTCCACCAGCCAATTGTGTGCCAGATATTTTGATTTGAAGGATTTGACTATATATGATATATTTGTTCTTAGAAACCATTCCTCATATTTTTTTTTTATCCAAGACAGAACTGTAAATGAAATCAGTTCAAAAAACTAGAAGATAGCAGATGAACCATGTTCATAACCATCATTACATTTGGAAAGATCTTGCATGTATTCTAAATGTTGGTGCCTCATCCATTGAAGTGCTGCTCATTCCTGAGAAAATTAGGAATGTATCTGTAACCAGAGCATGATGTAATGCATGCCTTTCGCCTCCCTGTTTCCTCTCATCTCCTCCATCAGAAGCTCATTCCCTCCTATCAGCTCCAGCACCATGGGGATTTGAGTGGGACAGATTATTTGGTTGACCTCCCTATGTGCTGGAGCCATTTCAACGTCTCACATCAGCAGCGAAGAGCGCAGGATTATAAGATGTTGTCATATCACGAATCATGTTTTGGGTCGCCGTGATGGATGTTTCAGTTTGGGCGGTGTGGAGAGGGGGGCTCTCGTGGAAGAATAAGCCAAACCGCCTTTAGTTTGACAAGATGGCTCGTTAAAAGAGATCCAGTTTGAAGAGTTGTTGAAAAAGTAGGCCACTGATGTGTGGTGAAAGCAGGGCCACTCTGACAGCCCGTTCGTCGAGTGTTTTGTTGCCTTGTTTTATTTTACAATGGATTAAAAACCAAACTCGAGCACATGTAACGCATAAGCTGGCATTTACAGCCTGCTCGTAAAGTTTTTTCCGCACTGAGGTATCTCAAAAATACTCACCGCCGCCGCTTTAATTAAATCGATCAAACGTCGGACCGTTGGAATCACAACATCACAAACCTGCTATTCACTAACACATCCATTCAAATATCTTATGCAGTGTTACATATTTGTCTACTGTGCAACAGTACAAAAGCACTATTCACATCTTACCCATGTGCAATAAAACACATTCATTTTAAAGGCCATATTATTATATGTTTATACTCTTGTATACAATGTACATACACATGGTAGATTTTATTTTGTATCCTTCTTAATGTCTGTTTGCTCCTACGTTTCCTTTTTATTCCTGCTATTATCACCGCCTATAACAGCTTAATTTCCCCGGTGTGCTATCAATAAAGTTTCATCTTATCAATCCCCTGGACTTGTGCTAATGCCGTCCAGCCTGACCGTTACTATCAGGTGATAGACATGCTGTATTCTGATGGCGCAGAGCAATTCAAAGCTCGACGTAAGCCGGATGACAAACTGGAGACAAGCTCGACATGAGCGCAGATTTGTCAGCGGCTTTCCCTTTTGTTCGTGCCTGCTGCCGACTCCTGCAGGCAAATTACTTTATATTCAAATGATTTCACCCATAGAATTAATTGCAGTTTCATTAGGGAGAGAACTGAGGGACGAGCCTCGACATGGACACACACACACGCACACACACACACACACACACACACACACACACACACACACACACACACACACACACACACACACATTGTACACAATGGGTAGAGGGTCTCATCACCCTGCAGCCGTGGCTTGGCAGCATCAGTGTTTCTGCCTGTTACTTTTAGCTGGGTAATTTCCTCCCCTTTGGTCGAAAATGGCCGTCATTTGTTGCCTTCTCTCGTCTTCGGCATCACATAGCTGTCTGTGATGATTTTGAAGTTTTTTTTAGCTCAGACCTCAAATAGCTCCACTCTTTTTGTAAATGTTTGCTTGTTCTTTTCTCAGTCTCAGTTTCGTGCTCACTTCCAAAATGTGTTGTCTGTGTGGAAATGCTTTACGCTACACACAATCTTAATATGAACACACGTCTTTGAATGTAAACCTTTTTACTCCGACTGTGTCTGGAAGCGTTGGTGTTGCTTCCATTAAATTGAGAATGTGACATAACTGAGCACCAGTAACTCCAATGCATCGCTCATCAGCGCTCAAATCTGATTGGCCTCCCCAAGTGCCTCCCAGTTCTCCTAAAGTTTGATTGGCTCTCTGCCCAAAGAGAGATGGGCCTTAGTTTGAACCAACTGTTTGAGAAGTATTTTCCAGTTTTATTTTGAAACTCCATCGTGCAGCCTATGAATATGACCTTTTTGTTCTAATGAGGTTGTTTACATGTGATAGAAATATTAACCTCATGACTCATTGTTGACTGGCTGACCTGAAGTTTATCTCAGGCAGTAGATGTAAATTGTGGTTGTGGCGTCCCGTTCAGCCCATCCTCCAGTGTTGTTCTCCATGGAGACCATAGAAGCCTGTTTGTGCTTTGTGTTACGGCCCAGTGGCTGCTTGGCTGCTCAGCCATGATTAATTCAGGCAGGCCTCAGGGGAGAACAGCCAGGCTAGGTTACCCAGCCAGGGATCTGGTGTCTAGCTGCCATAAAGACAGCGGCTTTATGGCAGCTTCGTCCGCAGAGCTCTCCTCGGCTGGAGCTGAGGCTGGAGCTGGCAACCTGTCGCACCTGTCCCTGAAATAGACCAATGAAAATGATTGGACAATCAAAGAAATTAAAATATGGTAAACCTCTTTGCCATGCACTGATAGACACACTGAATGTCCTCACTCAGCTCATTTGGTTTTCAATATACATCAACGCTCAAAGTATCGCAGTTGATTGATGGCGGCAGAATTCAAACTGTCTCAACACTCATGTTTAATGTAGCACGACTGTGTTTTTTAGGTTTCATCATCTTGCAATTTTCAGTTTTTGCCATTAGTAATATTATTTTTCAATGCCCCCCCCCGTCCAGAATGTACATATATATAGTTGATTTTTCATTGTCTAATTTGTATTTTATTCCTTTCTATGTCTCCTTTTATGTATTCTTTATACATTTGCTGCAGCCTGTAACACCCTAATTTCCCCTGCGGGGGATTACTAAAGTCTTATCTTATCTTATCTTATCTTAATGTAAGGGATGCTGAGTGGTTGTTGCTATATTTTGTACTCAGTAACATCGAAGAGAGCCGGCTTGTGCTCTGGTTCAGCGTGCAGAGGTGGTCAAGGTGACGAGCGGTTCATAGCTTCCAGGTGTGGACTCCAGAGCTGCCTGAGATGAAATACATTTGAACTGTTAACTTTTTATTTCCACGCACTCTATTATAAAATAGGCAACTGAAGAAAGTTGAGCAGGTGCACTCACAGATTGGGCTCTTTGCTCTCCGGATTTGACCGAATTTGGCTGAGCAAAGACAACAAATCATTAACGGCCTCTCCAAAGGGATTTAGGCCCATCTCGTGACTATATGCAGGCTTTTTACATCCCAGCTGATGTTGAAAGAGCCGACACATTCTGTAACGACGGATGACGTCACGGGTCTTTATTTGTTTTTTAGTCATTAAATAACCCGCGAGCAGATTTCAGCCTTAGTTCTGTTGTGGTTTGTGAATTCTTCCTCTTCTGTCAACTCGGCTCAGTCTCTCACACATGATGTTAAAAATACTTATCAGAAAGTTGGTTTGTCACCTCACACTGCTGAATTTTGAGTCATTAATGTTTGGATTTAACTAATTATTAGTCTCGTTATCAGTCTGTTTGCCCAATAGCTTATTTTGTTGAGCCAGCAGTCAAAAAATCACCAAATATCATCATATCATATGAAATTTCTCCATTAAAATGTCTAAAAACAGCGAGACCTGTCTTATATACTCTGTTGAGTTGTGTATTATCCCAAATGTTTCCAACAATGTTCAAACTCAGAGAAATCCTTAATTTAAGGTAACACAAACATGGGAAAAGTCTGTGATTTGTGCCGTTAAATGACATTGGGATGGCCACACATAGCTGGTTAAGTAGAACTGGATCGAGGTCATTGTTCAGTTTATCTCAAACCTTTCCGATCGTAACAGATCAGGTCCAGACTCAGTGCCGCTGTCCTTGCATGTGTGTCAGGTTTATGTCACTGTGGCGTCACACCCGTCCTCATATTTGTTCTCCGTCCCCTCGGTCAACTGGCTGTGATGGATGGCTGACTCACGCACGCCGTCAGGCTCATAAATCAACTGTTGCTTTGGCACCCACCGTCCATTAATGGCAGACCTGGGCATTGACCCCCCAACAAGTTATTACGTGTTACTCTGTGGTGAGCTGTGTTATTTATCAATGACTTGCTAAAAGACAAAAAAAGACCAAGACTGGTTGCCAGTGGGGCATTAATTGGTTCATGTGTTCTTATACAGTAAGTGTTGTATGCCAGCTCTGGCTTGTTGCCCTGACAGATGGCTAGAGGACATTTTGACTGAAATTATTTTGCTTGCGTCCCCTAAAAGACATATACTGTGTTTGTACTTCATATAGTAGTTTTGTACAGCAGATGTATCTTTGTAGCTCTCACCTGTGTCAGCCAGGATTGGCCCCAGCCCTGATAACTATTTGCACACAAACTGTGTTTGCTGACAGCAGTTTTACAAAGTGTAGTGATGGTCCTCTCACCTGTTACCAATGAGCCTGTTCACCTGCTGAATGATCCAAACAGGTGTTTTTGGAGTGTTCCTCATCTTTCCCAGTCTGTGAAACATGTTACTGCATCAGATTCACAATAAGCAGATATTTACAGAAATCAATGAATCTGATGAGCTCTGATGAGCTTTTTAGTTGAGAATATATCAAAAGGGATCAGTGAATATCTATGTTCTGTTTTATTAATGTTTTACAGCGTTGTATCTTTTTTGGAGTCAGAGTTGTAGATAATGGATGGAAAACTCCTCCTTTATTAAAGCGCTGAGTCATCTAGCTTATGAAAAAAACATATATTCTACCTCTTCTTGTCTTGGGACCCATCGTGCACACAGGTTTGGTTTAATTCGTCCTGGGTTTGAGATATTTACATTTGTTTTGGGTCTCCCCCCCCCCCCCCCCCCAATACAACTGAGATGAAGGAAAGTTTGGTGTAGCATTGTACGCTGTTCAGCACGTAACTCTCACCTCCGTTGCTCTTGGATGCCACAGAAAGCAAACATTACATCAGACTCTGGGAACTTGTGGTGCACATTTTTCTGAACTTTTGTCACATTTATAAACTAAACAATCAGTTGATTAAAAAAACAACATCAGATTGATTTTTAACATTTGAAGAATTGAAAGTTGATGCAGTGAGCAGGGTTGTTGGCTACATATGGCTTAATGCATGTGGCTAACGGGGCTTGTGTATGAGGTGACTTTGAGCTGTTATGATACTTGACATTAAAATAAATAGATGTGCTGTGAGAGGAGGTTAAAGGGACAATAGGTGAGGTGTGAGTCAGTCTTATCATCACTTCATCCCGTCCTTAAGGATGTGGCGGCAGCAGCATTGCCTCCAGGTTCCCCTCCTTCCCTATCTTGTACTCAACACACACACACACACACACACACACACACACACACTCACTCTCCCTGCGCCTGATCGTATTGTTTTCACATCCAGCCTGTCTAATGGGCGAGCGCCACTATCACACGTTCATTTTTCTGTCCAGTCACACCTCCTCGATTCCAAACATGACAGCCTTACTCGCGGTATTAATGTGACATCAACATTGTTATTTTCCTTATCTTTTTCTATTAGGCAGGGTTCAATAATAAAAATGTCACCACAACTATTAAGAAGTGACAAATTATGACATTTATGGTTCATGCAATTTATTTCCACACACAAAGAGCATTACTCGTGTGCAGTAAGACGAGCGTTTTACCTCAAGAGCTTGAGCTGGAGATCGCCTTCGAGGCTGACTTTGATATTTGTGTTTTCCATTCACAGTGCAGGCTTGAGTGTGAAATGTGCAAAACAGTGAATACTGGTAGCCACTGCTGCTTTGATATAGATGCTGGGATGAGCCTCACATCACTGTACTCTTCTCGTGTACGTCAAGTGAAAATGAATTTGAGCCCAGGTCTGTGTCTGCCAGGCTGTGTCAGATGCTGTTAGTATTCCAGGGCCTCCTACAGGAACAAAAGACCTCTAGATTCCCTTCCCACTGTTTGTGTCTGACTAGATGTCTCGGTTAGTTTCACTGACGTGGCTTCTTGTTTGATTTTTTTTTTTTTTATTTTGCTCTGGGTTCATCACAGTGTCTCAAGGCTGGTTGCAAACAGTTGAATCTACTGTCAGAAAACAGACATGCAGTCAGACTGACAGGGACCTGTGTTTCTCCCCTGACCTTTAATCCACTTGTCGAGCAGCAGCTCTGATGCATGATTAATCATCTGTTTAGGGGTGGGCGCACACAGCACCATGAACACATATGTATTAATGATGATAAACTTTATTTGCGTAGCGCCTTTCAGACAGGAAAGTGTTTTACAAGAAAGAAATCACATGCACCAAGTGAGTGCTTTACATAAAAAAAGACAAAATGGACATAAAAACAAATAAAAATTGAAGACAATGCATGAAACCACGAAAGAAAATAATAAAATACAAGTAAAAATAGAGTAGAATGAGGATAGAAAATAAGGATAAAGCATCAAATGACAGCATAAAATGGTAAAACATAGGTTAAAATAGATGACATCGAATGCATAAAATCAAATAAAATACAATTTAAAAGCTTAGATCTGATCTGTATTCCTATGTGAAGCTCTTGGTTTTGTTTTGCTGCTGATGAAAGAGGAACTCATTGCCGTGTTGTTGTTGTTGTTGTTGTTGTTGTTGTTATTGCTTTATTCTATTTAATGACTGACTGAAACTCTTTCTCTCTCATCCATTACCTCCCTCACCTCTCCCTTACCTCTCCCTCACCTCTCCCTCTGCATCTCTTCCCCAGCTGGTCGGCGGCCAGTTTGACCTGGAGATGAACTTCATCATCCAGGAACCGGAGAGCATTGTGTGCATGGTGGAGCTGCTGGATAAATGTGAGCCCACCTGTCAGGCTGAGGTCTGGAGCATCTTCACCGCCATCCTCAAGAAGAGCGTCCGCAACCTGCAGGCGTGCACTGATGTGGGACTGATCCAGCAGGTGCTGCAGCGCATCTCCACCACCGACAGCATGATCGCAGGTACTGAGAGAGAGCAGCACCTCACGGAAAAGACAGAGGACACACACATTTTCTCATATGTGACAGCCGATTTAGATATCAGGAAGTTAAAGGCAGCCGGTTTGTGTAGCAGTGAAAATGGCTTTCCGGCTTTAAGCCCTGATGATATCAAACACTGCTGAGCGGTGCTTGACCAAGACGCCGACTCCTCGCCACCTCCAGAAGAGATGTTTTGTTTCGGAGCTTTGACACTCTGCTTGTATGCAGTAACCTCCTGGTTTGATCCCTCTGATGTGCTGCGGTGAAAGCAGACACAATCATCCCGTACGCTCTCCCCTGCGTCTCAGTCTAGTCTGTTGCCCATCTGCAAATTAGTGCGAATTAATCCGACAGCGTTCGGCTCAGTGAACTTTTGCCAGCTAGAACAGCGCTGGCCTGGAGGGTTTGTGCAGTCAAGCAAGGGTGATATCGCCCAGCAGTAACTAGGCAGCTGAAAGTACTGCGTATCATAGTAATATTCACTACACTACTACATCCTTGTCTGTTAACGTGGTCACAAAGTCTTTCATTGATTGACATTTTCTTATTAAATGCCTCATATATTTAACTTTTTAACCTCTTATTCTATGTTGTTATACTACAGTAGATTTTCAGACATTCTTCCTCAGGTCAGGACCAATCAACTGATCTTTACTACTCACCACATGTAACTGCCACTCTTCCTTATATTTGGAGGCTTAAACCGAGGGTAGTGTACTTGCATTCTAGTCATAGATGTGTCACAGTATGCCTCATCATTAGTCTGCACGGTCGCTGGGACTCCCAGTGTCTTCTCTAGCTTAGGTTTAACTTGGGTTTTGCTCGCCGTACTTTTCTTTTAAAGTCAACACTGTAACATTTACATTAATACAAGATCCATGAAAATTGTCATAATTGAGGTTGCATCTTAAAAAAAGATCTGAATATTGTCCAGCAAACTGCCGTCACTCGGAGTGTCCTCTCACTTCTAGGATGGATTATTGTCTTTCTGTTTGAGCATGCCATGTGTGACCCCTGCATGTTTCTGTGTTTAACCCCTGCTGTGTGTGTGTGTGTGTCTTTCAGACCTGCTGGTGGACATGTTGGGCGTGCTCGCCAGCTACAGCATCACAGTGAAGGAGCTGAAGCTTTTCTTCAGCAAGCTGCAAGGGGAGAAAGGCCAGTGGGTGAGTCAGAGTCATGCCACGGTGATCCGTCTTGATTGTCTGGTACCAGCATGAGGAATGTGCAGGCAGCACTGCCGCTGCTGCCGTCCCACAGGCCAATGCTAAAACCAGAGGTGGAGCCGGACCACTGCTCTGCACTGGTCTTAGATCCAGAGCTGGTGTATATTATTGATATTAGGTGGTTCATGAGATTACACAAGTCCTGATTTGTTAGTTTTTCTAATCATTTTAACTACAACATCAGCCAGAAGATGTAGTTGGGGAGCATTGGTTCTCTAAAATGTGCCAAAAAGGGAGTAGCCACAGTGAATTTAAGATGTATGGTACGTGCAGTGAAGACGGGTTGCTGCATCCAGGCAGGACCAGCGGCACACAAGGGGGAGAGAGATGAAGCGAGGAAGAGGAGCAGCGTAACCCATTGATCACTGACACTAATCAAGTTGTCAAGGAAGTAGGGCAAGTTGCTTTTATGCTTCTAAATTTCACCTCGCTCTCCCTTTTTTCGAGCAACTCTCGCCACCGCTGCTCTCTTCATTGCATTTTTGTGGAATATCCGGGGAGACGGGGCGGATGGGATGACTGCAGGACTTCTAGCTATCCAGTGCTTTAGTGCTGAGCATCATAAAGTAAAACCGTCAGGAATGAACGGAGCCAAAATTGGAAAATTGTATAGGAATTTCCATCACACACAGTCATTCAGCTCAGTGTTTTAGAGCAACATAGTCCTGATGAATGTGCCGAGAGTGCGTACATCAGCGTCGCTGCTGTGTAAAGCTGAATCTGATGAGTCTGAAGTAAATTTAGAACAAGCAGAAGCAAAGCTGTATTTGCTTTTAGTTATTTGTGGCTGCACCTGGAAGTGTGTAACTAGGGTTCTTATGCTTTTGTGTGCACATGTTTGCCTGTCAGCTGTCTGAAAAGGCCTTTTTGTGTTTTTACCTAAGCCTCATCATGCAGTGAAGCTCTTGTCGGTTCTGAAGTACATGGCCCACAGGAACGGCCCTGACTCCTTCTTCAGCTTCCCGGGGAAAAATGCAGCTGTGAGTATACAACACAACGTCTAACGCTGCACCACAGAATGAAAACACATCCCCTGAAGTGTGTTTACACATAGATGGTGAGCTGGCCGGCGTTCATCTTAGAGGTTAGTGTTGGACTGCGGTTTCAGTACATAGCAGCAAAATTTCACACCAGATATTAATGAGCCACCAGAATGTGGAACCCCACCATGATTGCCTCCCAGCACTTACACTTAGTGCCGTTTTCCTTCAGATATTACATGATGATCTCTCCTGACACATGCAGTTTTTCTCTAATTGATATGCTTTACACATTATTTTCTTGTCTGCTATTACAATCCGGACCCATCTCAAGCCTCAGAGGTTGTTGTACTCTTATATCCACAAATGGAGCCGTGGCTAAGAGCATGCTTTTGTGATGAAACTGTAAGTCTTCGTAGTTAAGGCGTGAGGCATTAATAATGCCTTGGCTGCTATTCAACTTTGGACTATTCAAATCGCACTTTGAATATTTTGGGTGTGCCTTCATGCACATTTGTTTATTTATTAGCAACTGATGTCCCCAATGTTTAAATGAAAGTTTGAACATAGACTAGTCGACGCGTCTATCAGTATGAAAACAATCAAAATTGAGCACAATTTAGTCTGTAAAGCTCAACATTTTTAGAAAAACATATAAGAAATCTTTAGTTATCCTGCAATTTAAATCTGTGCATTAATAAAATAATGTCAGTGAGTTACAAGGAAGGGATGTCATGTTGTGTTTTCTTCTGTTGATGTTTTTCCTAACAGGCGATAGCTCTGCCTCCCATAGCGAAGTGGCCATACCAGAACGGGTTTACGTTCCACACGTGGCTCCGCATGGATCCTCTCAACAACATCAATGTAGATAAAGACAAGCCTTACCTGTACTGGTAGGTAACAGCACTGGTGTTTGACCAGTAAATCTAAACCTTTTCCCTTTGTTTGGCCTTTAAATGTTTGTGTTTGAACATAGCATTTGCAGAAATTAAAAGGAACTAGTGCACATTTGTAGTGTAAGTGAGTAGTTTAACTTGTCGATATGAATGTGAACATATGCATGTGTGCATGTTCCCAGTATAACAAAGATGCTTCTTAAATGCATTTGAAACCCAAAAATGTGCTGCAGCCTCCAGCCTTCCTGTCCCCTCATCCTTGGCTTCCTCTCTGAGGGCCGAATAAATCAAGCCTTCTGATCATCTTCCTTTCAACCAATAATTAATTTCTGTCAGAAATCTAATTTATACAACAGGGATCTGTTTGGGCTTCTGTGAAAATGATAACCAAGCCGGATGGCCGACGAGCTGCTTGAGAGAATCTGTAATAAAAGCTCCTCTTCAGCTCTGTGCTCTTTTAAGAAGAGATTAATTCAGTAAATCACATGCAGGGGCCCCGTCTCGCGGGGACATGGAGAGCGATGGGAGGACTCTGTGAAGTTGAGAAATGATTGTTTGCTATCTTTATCCTTTTGAGGCTCTTTAAAAGTGTTTATTTGATATATTGGACACTAAAACTCATGTTGCCCTTGAATGTGATCAGCCTGAAAGCACGAAGCTGCACTCAAACTGAAGCCGTGTTTGTGTTTTCCCTTCGCTTTGTTTCAGTTTCCGCACTAGTAAAGGCCTGGGTTACTCTGCGCACTTTGTGGGCGGCTGTTTGATAGTGACCTCATTAAAATCCAAGGGGAAAGGATTCCAGCACTGTGTAAAGTACGACTTCAAGCCACAGAAGGTACGAAAAGAACAAAGACTGGTTTGGTAACCCGGGCAAACTGAATATTCATGCACAGAAAAAGACAAATCCTGGAAACGTCTCTGCAAATAGATCACAGAAATCACATGTCAGCACACAGATAATCAATCACGTGCATGCACAAACCCACACACGCTCGCACATAAATCTAGACCTTACTGTAAGAAGGAGCTGTCACGTCTTACCTGACTCTGGGGAGAAGCGAAACTAGGAGGAGGAGGAATGAGGGCAATGGGACGGAGGGATTATCCAATACTGGATACTGGCGCACCCTGAAGACTGCAGGAAGACGCCGGTGGACAGTTCGAAACTTCCTCCGCCTTCCCCTGGCCAGGACTCAGCACTCATTTTAGTTGATGTTTCACTCTATTTTTAATGCCTTCATGTCCACAGGAAACCATAAAAACCTGTTTCACTGTGGTAACATTGGTAACCTGTTTCACTGGTTGTAATGCTGAGAAGAAAACCACAAAATCTAAGTTGATGGGATTGTAGCTTGAGGGGGACTGACTCCCGACACCTCACCACATGCTAACTTATTGATATCTTGTGTGTGGTTGGTACTGCAGATATACAGTAACCAGGGTCTGCTTCTTTTTGTTGTTGCAGTGGTACATGGTGACTCTTGTTCACATCTACAACCGCTGGAAAAACAGTGAAATTAGCTGCTATGTGAACGGGGAGCTGGCGTCCTTTGGAGACATCGCCTGGTTTGTCAACACTAGCGACGTAAGTAACCACGGCATCACCCAGAAGGGTGGCGCCACACGTCCCTGATTTATATCTGAACAAATTCTCATGGATAACTGGTTGGAAATGAAGCTTATTTGCTTTTCTTGTCAAGAGTTAGATGAGAAAATTGATACCACTCATGTCTGTGCGGTATTTATTAAGCTAAAGACAGGAGCTGCAAGGCAAGACCAAAGCAAGGTTACTTGTCCCCCCTGTGCTTCTTGTCTTTGTGCTGAGCTAAGCTTACCAGCAGCTGCCTGTACCGTCATTTTAAAACTGTCCCTTTATGTAGACCGTGTGTATGGAGGCGTGTGCGTTCTGTGTGTATTTTAAAAACAACACCTCCAGCAAGATTTTTTTATTTACAGTTCCAAATGCTGTCTGGTATACGTCTACATCGGGGTTGGGCATGTGGGGCCACATAACAAATATTCTGTCAAATATCAATTTCAGCAGATATTGCTGCAGGAGCATGTACCAAAGCTGCCTCTCATGCCCTCCTCGCTCAGAGATATATCTAATCTCAGGCTTTGCTTTCAGGGGGCTCTGGGGTGAAACTGTTCTCCCCATCTTTTAGCATGGAGAGCACAGTGGAAAATAACTACATCTGCACACCTCTCGCACATCACCGCGCGAACTCTGCCACAGTCCCCGGGATTGCTTTCTGTCATGCTGAGATATGAGATTCTTAAATCAAATTGTGTTAGGACTGAAAACGCCTCCACAGTGTAGTATAATCCTGCAGATGTGTCAGCATGTCAGGAAGCGAATTAGCAACTTGATTGAGATGTGGCCTCGTCGTGCTCAGCACTTCTGCCTCGCTGACCGTGACTGATGGAACATTATCATGTTAGCTACAGTATGCTTTTAGATGGGGTCCGTTTATAGCGAGTGTTAACACACCTTTTCCCTCTGTTCTTTATTTATCCTTCCTCCCTCCCTTCCTTCCTTATTTTCATCTTTAATTGTCTATTTTTGTCTTTTTTAATTCCTTTTTTCACTTCCTCAAATTCTTCTCCCGTCGTCTCCGGCCTGCATCCTTCCTGCTGCAGACGTTTGACAAGTGTTTCCTGGGATCGTCCGAGACAGCAGATGCCAACCGTGTGTTCTGCGGACAGATGGGGGCAGTTTACCTGTTTGGAGAGGCGCTCAGCGCTGCTCAGATCCTGGCCATCTATCAGCTGGGTCCGGGCTACCAGGTTGGAAGGCATAAAGTGTCTGTGATGATACGTCCGTGCTCCATTTAAAGGAGACGTGTATCAACAAAAGACACGTTGATTAAAACGACTTGAAATCTGATTTTTTTAAATGTCTTTAACATTTTCATATGATTGGTGGAGTGCTATAAAACACAAAAAAGGAATATTTCATCCACTTTGATCAGCTGTCAGATTACACCTCATAATAAATTATTTGCTTTCGATGTATCTGGTCATCCGTGATAATTTTCCTCTGTGATACAGTCGGACAGCATCAACAGCAGAGTGAGATCACATGGCAAACTTGACAATAGATGCTCAAAGCATATGGAAAGACTCTTTAACATGAGCGTATTTTAAAAGGAAAGTGTTTAATTATTATAATTTGAACAAGTACATAAGAACAATAAGAATACAAAACTAGATAAAAACAAAAAAAAGGTGAGCAGAATAGCAAATAATTGTCCAGATGTTCTAGATCTGCAGTGTCTCTAGTGGCAGAAATGTCCACACTGTGTCTATATTGTCACAGTCTGGATAATCATATCCTGTGAGTTTAACAGGCAACTCAAGTAGACCACAGTCATGTGAGGCACGTAAATCAACATGCAAGGAATGTTTTATTGAACAGATAACGTTGTTTGCTGTAGCAGAGTCCAGCATTTGGCACTTTCCTCGTGTTAAACTTCATCTTGGTGGCTGACCCTTTGGCTGTTTTGTGATTTAGACACTTGTTTGACACTCGTTAGTTTGTCCGTCTCTTATTTGTTCCATGTTTTCTTCTCTCTTCCTTCTCCTCAGGGCACATTCAAGTACAAGGCTGAAAGCGACTTGCTGTTTGCGGAGCATCATAAGACCTTATTGTACGATGGCAAGCTGTCCTCTAGCATCGCCTTCACTTACAACCCTCGCGCCACAGATGCCCAGCTCTGCCTTGAGTCCTCCCCGAAGGACAACGCCTCCATTTTCGTCCACTCACCCCATGCTCTCATGCTGCAGGTAATGGTGCCTTTAATGTAACATTTTGCTTGTATAGCAGGTGATGGCTGTTCCCCTTGGAGTTGGAGGTATTGCTTGAATTTCCATTATTTAAATGTAACCTGACATTAAAGCGGTGTCGATACAAATTCCTCGTCCACCTGTACGCCTGCTCACTTCCCTCCCACTGTTCCATGTGTACCACTCTTTACTCTTTCTTTCTACCTCTGCTTTAATGAAAGTGGCCCAGTTGACATCTTTTCACTTTAATGGCCTCATTAGGTCAGGGGTGCACTTGTGTTGAGCCAGCGAGGCTGCTGCAGCTGCTGAAAAATGCCATCCTGGTGCTCTAATTATGGAATTAGCCTTCTCTGGGACTGAGATTTACTTTGGACCTCCATTCAAGTATTTGTGCATTTTCCTTTTTAGAAGTAGATGGTGAACTTTGTGCAAGTTTTCCATATGCTGTGTACAAATACACACACCCTGAGCATCCACACAAACAGGCACAATGCCGTTTCTTCACTCATCTCGAGTTTCTTTTCTCAAGCGCTAATTGAGTTTTCTCTCATGCCCTCTCATCAAAGAAAATGCTTTGTTTCCTTTGTGAGGGAGGCTTTTGCTGCCACTGCCACACAAACATATGCTGCCTCCACCACACACACACACACACACACACACACACACACACACACACACACACACACACACACACTGTGAAATATGAATGAATATGTGACCTATATTTTCTGCTTTGCTGCGCCGTGTGCAAGAATTCCAATCCTATAGAGAGGAGAAAGTTTTACCAGGGCCACTGTTTGTGTGACAACATACAACAACACAGACAGCAGCTTGTGCACCGGACCACCAGGCAGAATGTGATCAGTTTCGCCTCATCCTCTATTTTCAACACGTTTAAGTCACAAGAACATAAGAAAGTCTTGAATTATATTTGCTTTCTCAAGGACTTAGCATGTGTGCAACCTGGGTGTGCCATGGAAGACACAAACAGATGTTGGCGGTGCACCTGTTGGACTGGAGTGGTGTGATAAAGAAGCACCATTCTGTTCGGCTTCTTTAAAATACGCGTGGAGCTAGCTTAGTGCACATCGCTGTGATGATCAGAGCGAACGTCTGAGTGGACCATGTGCAAATGTTGGCCATGTTAAATGTGACCACGTGTGTTTGTCTCGGTAGGACGTGAAGGCCGTGGTGACTCACTCGGTCCAGAGCGGGATACACTCTATCGGAGGCGTGCAGGTCCTCTTCCCTCTGTTTGCACAGCTGGATTATTGCCAGCCCTCCAGCAATGAGCTGGACACCTCCGTCTGGTAAACACACACACACACACACACACACACACACACACACACACACACACACACACTTTGATGGAACGCTGAATAACTTTAATGTAGTTTTTCTTTATGCTTCATAAAGTTTACAGTATCAATACATAATCGGTATGGACTATGTGTAACTTACTTGGATGGTAAACAGACAGCTCATGCAGTCATTACTGCTGGCTTATTTGTCTGTAACATTTAGCCAAACCTTTGTCAAAAAAAAAGACCCACAGTGAGCCTTAAAAGCATCTTCGGTTCCATATTTTCAACTTTTGATGTAATGTTGAGCTTGAAGGCTGAGAGGCCATCTTGCTGAACTGCAGCGTTGCTCTATCTGCTGCCCTCAAGGTGATGCTAACCAGAATCTGTCCTCCTAACACAATGGGGACACGACACCCTCATTCAATCACATTTCATGTAGGATATGCCCTTCACAGTCAGGGCTTTGTCAGCAGCTTACATAGATTATTGTCACTGTCTAACTCACAGCTCTCTCTCTTTGTCTCTCTCTCTCTGTCGCTGTCTGTCTGTCTGTCCATCTGTGGGCCTCTTAGCTGCACTTTGCTATCCTTTGTGATGGAGCTCTTGAAGAACTCGGTGGCTATGCAAGAGCAGGTCCTGGCCTGCAAAGGCTTTCTCGTCATTGGCTACACTTTGGAGAAGGTGAGGCAAACACAAATTGGCTCAGCTGGCGAAGAAATACACGAGAGAGCCATCCTCCCGTACCAGTAGCTGCACATAATGAACCCGCTGCAGTAATAAGGCCAATCTTGATTCCCTCAACACCACAAACACACTCAGACAGCACACACCAACGCTTAATATGAGACAGACTTGTTTTCCCTCAGCTGCATTTTGGAGGTCACAGCTGGCTTGTGTGCTTGTTAGGCAGAAGAGGAGCTCCTCCTCGTCTTTCTCTGCGTGCGTCCTCTCCCTCCCCTTCCCCGTCCACCCTCTCTGCTTCCCACGTCTTTGACTCCTCTCGCTGACATATCATCCTCTCCTCTTTTTTTTTTCGACCCCCTGTTGCGACACTTTCTGCCTCCCTGTCTGTGCTCCAGTCGTCCAAGGTGCACGTGACGCGGCCCGTCCTGGACATTGTGCTGGCCTTTTCCAGATACCTTAGCAACTTGCAGAATGGCATCTTGCTGCTCAAGCAGCTGTGCGACCACATTCTGTTCAACCCTGCCATCTGGATCCATGCCCCCGCCAAGGTAACATGAATACACACTCATATACACATTACACAGCAGCACTTTCTGTTGCATTTAGTCAAAGGATGGACATAAGAGTGTACACATGCATGTATTGGTTACCACATACAGACACACACTCATGCAGACCTGCACAGTCAGAAGCTCTCTCTCTTCCTCTGTATTGCCTTGTCCTAGTTTTTATTTTAGTGTTTGGAGTTCAGCTCAGAGTTCAAGGTTATCCCTCCACCTCCCTCTTCTAGGAACAAAAAGCTAGGACACACTAAAAGCGGCTTATTTCACTCTACACATGTGCTTTATGTTTTGCAGGTGCAGCTGACACTCTACACGTACCTGGCAACAGAGTTCATAAGCACGGTGACGATCTACAACACCATCCGCAGGGTGGGCACTGTACTCCAGGTCATGCACACGCTGAAATACTACTACTGGGTTATTAACCCGCAGGACCGCAGCGGAGTCGTGCCCAAAGGCCTCGGTGAGGGTGCACACAAAATACAAAAACATACACATGATGCACCACTCGTGCGTGCCGTTCCCATTCCTCCTCCGGCCCTTCTTTCAAATTTATGTATAGATAATGCATCTAGAGGTGGATTTCACATACACACAGAAGTATGGACGCACACATATCAACACATGCTGCACCGAGACTCACAGTTCGTCATTACAAGTCCGTCAAGTGATAAAGTGGGTGCAGAATAGCTCGATCATCCTCTTATTTCTCACTGTGTCCTTCTGCTGTTTGCATTTTCAGATGGTCCAAGGCCGAACCAGAAGGAGATCCTTTCTTTGCGAGCCTTTCTGTTGTTGTTTGTCAAGCAGCTCATAATGAAGGTAAGTTCACGGCGCCAAAGCCAGACAAGACCAGATTTTATTGAATTGATCTATGCATAAATGTATCTGACCATTTCTGCTTGCTTTAGCTGTGTTTTTGCAATATAGATAAGTCAATATAGTCAACCCCAGAATACACTCACATTATTTGATATCAGGTCATATTTGGAAATGCATCGTGACATAGTGAACCCTACTGAAACAATGTGAAATGCATTTATATTCTAGGATCATGGAGTGAAAGAAGACGAGCTACAGAGCATCCTCAACTACCTCCTGACCATGCACGAGGTAGGCATGTGTTCAGGCAGCCCTGACCAGCAGAGGCCTCTCCACCAGATGGCAACATAACACAACTGTGCCGTGCTTTGTCTCCCCACCATCTGATATGCAGAGAGGCCATTCCCGTTGCTGAAGGCAGCTTCACTGTTCCTTGTTATTTTTCCAAGTCTGCCAGTTAGAGGGCCTGACAGAAGTGGTTTTGTTTACAGTGGAGTGATGCATAATAACTGAATCTGTCAGATCAGTCAGCAACGCAGTGAACCTTGTAAGAATAAAGGGTGATTACAGCACAGCCAGGAAAAGCCACTGACATGTAGTAGCCCTTCATTAAGCACATGTTGTTATTCTTCATTTCAGATGCTTGTGATGTATTTCATTATTTCTACTTTCCTTCTATTACTGCTGCTGCTGCCACTACTAAACATCACAAGAAGAGCTCAACGAATGATGCCTTTATCTTGTATTGACATGTGCAGCCCCTTGAAAGCTGCCTCACGTCAGCTTCACTCGATGCAGTATTTTTTCAATTGTCCTCCTTGAACGCCGTAATAGCCTCAAGTCCCTTCTTCTCTATCCCACAGGATGACAACCTCATGGATGTACTGCAGTTGTTGGTGGCTCTGATGTCTGAACATCCTGGACCCATGGTCCAGGCCTTCGACCAGCGCAACGGGATTCGGTAATCAGAACTGTTTTTATTATCTGCAGATGTGCTCGTAGTTTTGTTAGTATGTTTTCGCTCAAAGTAAAACTGTTCGAAGTTGGAGCAGAACATTTTAAATTTCATAGCTTTATTCTTGTGTCACTGTAGTTTTACGTAACGCTTTATTTTGTGGACAGATTAATTTTTTTTTGAGAATGTGTTTTTGGAGGAACATGCTACGCTATACTGCTAAATCTCCAATTAATGCTACAAGTATGGAAAGATTTAACTGCATACTTCATATTTTTAATGTAATTTTCTTTTTTTCAGTGTTATTTACAAGCTGTTGGCCTCAAAAAGTGAAGGAATACGAGTGCAGACACTCAAAGTAATGGGCTACTTTCTGAAACACATGCCGCCAAAGTAAGTGCAGTCACAAAGCCATAATCCTTCACACTGAATTCCCAGAGGATAAAACTGTATTTTATTATACTTTATATATACTATTTTAATTCCATATAACAGCACACACTTCTAATAGTATACAAATAATTAATAACTGAAAGGGAATCATGTTTATTGTTGATTCCGCAGCTTTAATTCTCAAAAATCTTTTGTAGTGTCTTCTCTTACTCCGTTTTTATGTGATTGTTATAATTTTTGAAAGGCACAGTTCGATTCCTTGTGGCTCCTTGTACTGACAGAATCAACTGTAAGAGGTAAAACTATGCAGAAAAACCTCATTAAACAGCCATATTCAAATAACACAGTCAAAACGGCATCATGACTGTAAATTCTCCGTCGAGCTGCAGGCCTCACTGTCAAAATAAACCAAAGTAAATTGAACTTTGTTGTCATTCTTTTGATGCACATGAGCCTGTTATGATCTCTGCTCATCAGTGTTATTTTGGCTGGTAATACATGATGAGATTCAGGTCATATTGAAACCTTTTCATTAGTAACTGCCAGTTATAATGCGAGCACCCTCTCCTGAAGTAGGAGACCAGAAACAAGTCCAGCCCTGTCTTGGCAGCAGTTTTTAAGCCTTGTGATCCAGATGCCAGATAGACTGCAAACAGTCCGCAGCTCTTTAGCTGAGCTACAATGCTAAAATTGGAGTTGATCCATGATCAGAGATGAAAGCGACAAAGACTTATCTGTGAAGAGCTGCTCTTCAGCAGGGATCCTCTTTTTCATTTCCTCCATGTCAGAAGTCAGCTGGAGCTCCGCTGATTTATGCTCTTACAGATTTCAACCGCTGCAGTTATTTGACTCATCAGAACGTCCACATTTTGCCCTTGTCATTCCTCAGGATTGATGACATCGCTGCTCATTTTCTATATGATTCCATATTACTTTTCAAATAAAAGTTGCAGTTCTGCTATTTCAGTGCATTTGTAGATCATGTTCGGAGGAGGTGCTGCGTTGCACCTCCGTTACACTGATGTTTACTGACCGACCTTTGACCTCCAGGAGGAAATCTGAGGTCATGCTGAGTCACGGCCTCTTCTCCCTGCTCACCGAGCGCCTGACGCTCAACGCCAGCCAGTTCACCATGACAACCTACAACGTGCTGTTCGAGGTCAGTCCTCTGCACACGCTGCAGCCCTGCTGACACGACTGAATGAGCCAAAATAGCTGGGAGACTGTGTAAAACATAAATAAAAACAGAAAGCAATCACATGCAAATGAACTGTGTTCACTGATAACAGTTTTCTGAAGCGTTCCTGAGCTCATGAAGTAATCTCCTTCATCCACTCATGTGTTCACTAAGTGGTGAACCTCGCTCGAGCCTTTCCAGGACGCCCCTTTCATACCCAATCATGATCCTCTCACCTGTTACCAAAGAGCCTGTTTACCTGTGGAATGTTCCAAACAGGTGTTTTTGGAGCGTTCCACATCTTTCCCAGTCTGTGAAACGTGTTGCTGCATCAGAGTCAGAATAAGCAGATATTTACAAAAATCACTGAAGCTGATGAGCTCAAACATTAAATATATTGACTTTGTGCTGTTTTCAGTTGAGTTTATGTGAAAAAGGATAAACGTTCTGTTTTATTTATGTTTCACACGGCGTCCCAGCTTTTTTCGGAATCAAGCTTTTACAGTCACAACCTCTGTGTTCAAGTATTTATTTTGTTTCAATTAAACTGACCGATCTTTGTCTTATTTTCTGTTTTTTTTCTCTTTATTTTCCAACATGACAATTTATCGAGTCCATTGACATAATAAATTTTATGCCCGACCACCTGCAGAAACTTGATTTGACAATTATTCAGCCGTATAGGACGTGATGGTGAAACATATCCGCAGCTTTGTGTGTCCGTGGTGTGGTTTGTTTCTCTGTTATTGTTGAGGCCGATGTGGATATTTATGACTTGAATCCCCTCTGGGTCCCCTGGTAGATTCTTACAGAGCAGATCTGCACTCAAGTGATCCATAAACAGCATCCGGACCCCGACTCCACTGTGAAGATTCTCAACCCACGTAAGTGCCTCCTCTGCGCCACAGCGCTCTCCTAAATCATCCCCCGAAGCATACCCTCTGCATACCTATTGCTCCACGCTGCACTAGAGGATAATTCCCCGCGGAACTGTGCGATCGCTGTATACAGTCAAACAAATGAACAACATAAATTTTGCAGCCGGAGGGTATTTTCATACAACTGAGCGTCAGATGGAAACCTAGCACAAGGACGGTGCGCACGCTTTGTGTGACAAATGGACACACATCTGCCAGCTTTATTGGAAGTCTCTATGATGTTTGTTCAGAATTAATTTACATATAGAGAAATGATAAAATGTAATGAAATTGCACTAAATTCAGTGTGAGAAAAGTGTAAATTTAATCAGTCATTCAACTCCGTTTGAGTGAGTTTATTGTTTAAATGCATTTACTTCATATTATAATTATATTATGTTTATACAGTACTTATATGCTCTTTATTATTGATGATTTAATAATTTAATTTTAATTTTACCATCAAATTTAGTGTCATTTCAATATTTAATATTTTGCATTTTAAAGTACAATATTAAAATATTTGCATTAATCATAATAAACAGATTTAAATAATGTTATGTATGACTTGATGTAAAAGAAAAGTATGTGTAAAAGCACACATACTGTGTATATATATATATATATTACTATATACTCACGCACATACAATTTACAAATATGTGTATATATTATATATACATTGTTTATCTATATAGATACATATGCATATACATACACACATTTATATAAATATACATTTATACTCTGTGTGTGTGTGTGTGTGTGTGTGTGTGTGTGTGTGTGTGTGTGTGTATATATATATATATATATATATATATATATATATATATATATATATATATATATATATATATATAGCGCGTCATAACTAGCAGAAAGTTCAGGCTCATTTTTTAAATGCAGCAGCATAACAAGCTGCGACTCCAGGCTTTGATCATCTCGTATTTTCGGGCCGTTACTTACCTCCAATTTCACGTCAGTTCACAAAACCTTTTCATATGTTGAAATCTTAAGTATTCATTTCAGCAGAGAAAAGAAAACATCCCCGTGTCTGTTTTATGCCGGTGCTTCCACACGTACGTGCACCTTCGAACACACACTTGCGAAACAGCTTTAATCAGTTTGAAATCCAAGCGCTCGGTATAATCACAACCAAGGTTTACGTCCAACCATCCTTAATCTGACAGGGTCCTGCTGTAGTCACACATTGATTATCTTAAGCCTTTATTGTGTTAAAAACTCTCTACCCAACCATCGTAGACAGGCGGTATATATCAGAGAAACCTTGTATGGGTTAGTCCATGTGAGCACATTGTATGGAACATAGAGCGGTGGTCTGTTTCTCCTTTGCCGTGCATTCTCTTGATTTAATCTGCGACAAACTCCCAAAATGGCCCCCTGATTGCAGTCTTTAGTAACGTCAGAGCCAATCAAACAAACCGAGGAAGTACCGTTTCCCTCAAATTAACTCAAGGGAAAGGAACCAAGAGCAAATGGAAAAAAGAAGGGAATACGCCATCCCTCCATCCTCATTCCCGGTACATGCTGGGGTAATTTTCTGGCGGTAAAGGTTCAGCGACTCATAATTTGAGTGACTAAGGCGTAGAAACAACACAACCGTCTGCCGGGGCAAGGGGGCATCGGTTAGCGCCAAGGTCTGAAGAGACAAGTGAAATCCAAGCCCCGCCGTCTCTCTACTCACAGCAAATGGACACTGACATTGTCTAGATAATTCATCTAAACAGTCAGTCTCTTTGGTTTAACCGAAGCCAAGCCTTCCAGAAGGGCCCAAGACTCTGGCTCTCTCGTTTGAAACAATACCAAAACCATTACAGTATGATAAAGATCAATGCCTGCGCTTTTTCTCCCTGCGCTGTTTTTCTTACCGCAGGCGCAGATTTTCAGGTGTGTACAGCCGGGAGTTCAGATAGTTTGTGACACAATGATTTGCACATGTTGAGACCAATGTGTGATTTAGTTGTTGATTTGGGCTTTGTTTCTCCTTACGTGCCACAAAGCCAGCACAATGCTGCCTGTTTCCAAACCCTCCAAAAACGCATTTTTTTATTACACTCATCAAAAATACAAGGCGCTGCAGCAGAATGTATTATGTTACAAACAGGCAGACCTTTCCTGCACATTAATTTCTGCAAAACTGCAAATATTTTTTAACGCAGCTGTTTGACAGAATGGGTTTGTGTTTGTTGATATTTCCAGAAATTCTGAAGGTAATCGCTGCTCTGCTGAAGAACTCTCCCCCATCCCCCGAGAGCATGGAGGTGCGCAGGGTCTTCCTGTCAGACATGATCAAACTGTTCAATAACAGCCGAGAGAACCGCAGGTAAGAATTTCGACTGGCTTCACAGGGTGGAGATCTCCATCACACGCTCGTCCACGCCGTGTTTACGTGCCGGTGGGATTCGGGTTCAGCGGCCGTGCGCTCTCCTTTTGTTGTTTCAGGAGCCTGCTGCAGTGCTCGGTGTGGCAGGAGTGGATGCTCTCTCTGTGCTTCATCAACCCGCGAAGCAGCGAGGAGCAGAAAATCACGGAAATGGTGTACGCCATCTTCCGCATCCTGCTCTATCACGCCATCAAATATGAGTGGGGCGGCTGGCGCGTCTGGGTGGACACCCTGTCCATCACACACTCCAAGGTCAGAGCACTCATTATATCCATGCACACACACACACACACACGCACAGGTTAGACACAGCTTTGTTTATCTTTCTCTGTGGATCTTCTTCTATCTCCTCATCTGTTTCATTTTTAGTTTTTTCTTATGTTTCTGTTTCTCTTCTTTTTTCCTCACACACTCTTTATCTCTCTGTAGTAAACATACACACACACACACGCGCACACACTCACATGTTGCCACGGTATTGTCAGCCTCCAACATTCAGCACATGATTGTAACCGTAGCCCTCCTCCTCCTCCTCCTCCTCCTCCTCAGCCAAACAGACAGCGGTATTCGGTCAAAGCCATCAGCTCCGTCACCCGTGTGTTTACGTTGAATCTGACATAATGCAGTTCATCAAATGAGAAATTAGAGAGCATTATCATCCGACCCTCTCACTCGCGGCGCAGGCTAGCATCGTAATTGAACCTTGCCTTTCAGTGCCCATCAGATTAAGCTGTGGAAGCTGTACAGTGATTATAATTTAAAAGCTAGTTGCAGTATAAACCAATGGGAATGAGTCCACCGGCCCCTCCACGCTTTATCTCCAGACTCTCCTTCTTTTACGTTTCACAGATAAAAATAAACTTCTGGCACTTCTTATTTCCATAGGCTGAATTCAAAACGCTGCTTTAGAAATTCACTGTTGATATCGTATTACGCTACTCTGTTCCAATGCAGTGAAGTAATTGAGGTTGGTGTCAGATTGTGGTCTGGGGGGTTTTTAAGCCTGGCAGATTGAAGGTTGAGTTAAAGAAGTGCTTGTGATATGAGACGCTTCGCTGCAGAGTGGGGTGCACTGCTGTGAGCGTCGGCGTCCAGTAGGGGGCACAGACAGACTGCCTGGAAGAGGATGAGGAAGAGGCAGCTCTGAGCAGGATGGTGTGTGTTGTTTGCTTGATGCTCAGAGCCCCCGGTGTCTCTCCACACCTCTGAACAGTGTAGGACTAACCTGCAGGGAAAATGAAACGTGTACAAATGAAGGTCTGAGGAGATTTAACACGTTGGCAGTCAAGGACAGTATCTGATGTCAGACTGTCTCAAAGATGAGGCCACATTGTGGTTCAGTGAAACATGACAGGGAGTATATAACACATGTATGTACAGCAGCAGAGGTCTGCTCACTCCACTGTGCTGTTTCTCTTAAAATATTCAGAAAACATCTTTATTTTCCCGACTTTACTCCACATCTGATCTTAAATCTAACACTTTCTTTGTGTTGTAATATTTCTGTTGGACAGAACAAATGAAACTCTATTAATCTGAGATTATGATTTAATCCGCTGTGGGTTTAGTTTCACCTGAAGCTTTTGTTCTTGCTTCATGTGCTCAAATACTGCAGCTGCAGTGTGTCGGGGTCTCACTTTGCAGCGCAGCAAAGTGTCTAGTTTGGTGTTGTGCAGAAATTGTTTATTGTTCTTTGTACACGGCAGGCGGTAATTGCCTTTTTTTTCCCCTATAATTGCACAAGATTAATGCCGTTTCCTCTTGGCTCTGGTTACGATGCCCAGCACTGGTCTAAAAACAGACTTCCACATACAGTGTGTGTGTGAATAAACCAATGCACTTGCAACACTTGAGATACACACACACACACACACACACACACACACACACACACAAATTCACGCACAGTGACTTGGATAGTTGCAGCAGGGTCTAGCCACCAAGATACATGCATCCGCTATAAAAAAGCTAAAGAAACTCAATTGCAATTTTATTGTCCCGTTTGATAGATTTCCTGCCACCTTTGTAGCACCAAAGCTGTTTGTCACTGTTGCTCTCTCCTCCCACTGCTGCAGGGCTCTGTGTGTGTGTGTGTGTGTGTGTGTGTGTGTGTGTGTGTGTGTGTGTGTGTGTGTGTGTGTGTGTGTGTGTGTTTGACTGCGTGTGTGCCTCTGTGTTTGTGTGAATGTGAGGTACTCGGCACATTTTCTCTTTGCCCTCCTTTTCTCTTGGGCTCTGGGAAGCCCTCCTCTCCGAGCCCATTGAATATTCATCGGAACCGTGCGAGAACAATCAGAGAAACAAGGCCTCATAAATACAACCAGCCCACTGGGAGCCTCTTGATAAGTGCATATATGCATTCACAAATACATATTTGCACACTTCTCCTCTGCATAGGCTTTATGATTTAGTTTGCCTTGTGTCGGCCATGTTGACGTTGTCAGTTTGGCATGTATAGAGATAATATGCCTCATGCTGAATGCATGTTTTCACTTCTTTGCTAGCAGAGACAGATTTTGTCCATGACTAAGAACCTTTGTAATGCATGTTCCAGTAATGCATCATTGTGTTCCTAATCATTTTATGTTTTGTTATGTAGCTGCAAAGAAAGCTTCTCGGTATAAGAGTGTAGTTTTTGATTGTTTTTCTTTCTTAAATCTGTCCAAAGTTCAGGTCCTTTGATCGTGTTATTGTCTCTACAAAGCTCTGAATACCTGCCAGAAAGTCATGATGGAGCAGGATGAGCAGCTGTACTTGTCAGATGTGAAGTTTTTGTACAATAATATCAATCTGGATGCATAAAAATGTGTATTTTAGCTTTGCTGGGACGGCTTGATTCGTGCGTTGTGATTGGCTGTGTCACTGCCCTGCTTCAAAGTGAGTGGGTCTCTTTGTGTGTGTGTGTGTGTGTGTGTTTCCACGTGCATATCCTTCTCTGTCAGTCATTAGGAAGTCAGTGTACCTGCCTGTGCGTCTCTGTGAATAGACAGATGTTCCTGCAGGTGGGCACGCTGACACAACAGCCCTCCCACCCTCAGCCCACACACCCACCCAAGGTGCCCCTCGTCCATCTCTGCACACAAATCAGTTTGAGAACAAGGAGATCTCCAAAAGAGAAAGATTGGGGCGTGAAGGTCCCTCCGTCCTTCAGACTCCCACTGTCAGCTAACTTCATTATACCTGTCAGAGGATAAATACAAGCAGTAATGAGCCAACGGATCTTTGATGAAGTCTAATGTACATGAGCTGCTCGTTTTACGCTGATGCTTAGAAATTGAGCATATTATGAAGAATTTAGTTTAATTGTACCCCCTTTTTTTAAAGCTTAGTTTAGCCATACAGCGTCTGCCCTCTGGGCTTATTGAGACATCACACACACACGAGTCCAGCTGTGGGTCTTGGCAGAGAGCTTCAGATAGATGCATTGACAAGTGGACAAAGCAAGGAGAAGGTGAGACCACCGAACAGCCAATGCTAGATAATAGCCACGCATCATGTTGTCCATACTGTCCAATCGAAAGTTAATCGCTCCTGCTCGTGTCCATGTGTTTGATTGTGATTCTCAGATAATATGAATATCATGAAATGTGTAAGAGTCGGCTGATGGAAACCCCGTGAATTCCACTGGTTGGCTCAAAACTCTTTTAGTGTACAGTAGCCTGAAGGATCCCCTGTGCAGGCTTCTCTTCCTATGGTTGTGATAGCAATTACAGATAAAGACTGTGTACATATTACTGGATCAGACGGCCAGGAGAAAACTACGAAGACTAATGTTTTTACAAGGAGCGAGAGCGGAAGATGTTGTGAACGAGAGCGAAACCACACAGCCAGCACGGCAGTAGCAGACGACATTGATTTTGGAGGAGGAATTGCATTTAGCTAATCGGATTAGAGCCACGCTGCCCTCCCCATTTCCCCTTTGTTTTGTGGTTGGTCTCTATCTATTTATCTAAATGGGGACTCCCAGGCTCCCACTGCGGGGGTCTCCCAAGATCAGCTCTTTGCCACCCTGACCCTCACTGTACAGTCTGTGGTGTGGGGCCTCTGCTTACTCCAGATCAGTGATACGGCGCAGACGTGCCGACAATGGAAGGTGTAACTTCTTTATGGATTCGTGTTGTTTTGGAAATGTGATCGCAGGTATTTTTTGAAAGGAAAGAAGCTAATTTTTGGTTTTCTTCTACATTTCATGTTTCAAAACTATCGAGGGAAGCGAGGCAAATACAGAAACTTGCCTGTTGAGGTATTGCAGTGTCTTTTTGTTTATGCTAGTGTGTCCCCTTCCAAAGCAGTTCAAGTCTGTGATCTGGCCGTGCTGCATTCAGTTAATACCATGTTACCTGTCACATTAGAAAAGCCCACCATGTTTTCGTACATTACCATAACATTTTTCCATACCCCACTGAGGCCAGGCCGAGTCGTGGAGTAGAATGAAATTAGATTAGATCAGCGCTGATGTCTTAGCCACCCAAGGCAGTTTCTATATGTTGTAGCAAGGCTAAACGCTCTTTTAAAAACCACAGAGACATATACTACCTCTGTCTAATGGTAACTGGATCTGTTACAGAGCCCCATTTAAGGCCAGCATACATCATCTTAATGTACAGACTGCATCCTGAATCTATGACGTTATGTTCTGCGCCGCTCTCCCGCATAATTTCCATAGCAGCGCACTCTGAATGCAGCCTTTTAATTGCAAAAAATGCTAAATGTCAAATTAAGCTCAAACTAATGGGGTAGAAGGTCTTGCTGTGTGATCACTGGGAAAGAGGGAGGAAGAGAGAAAGAGACGGACTACTGGCGCATTCAGATCAGGCTGTGCTCTCAGAAAACAGCTATGGATTACCAATCACTGCTTCCCACTACAGAAGATTAATGAGCACCCGTGTAGCAGGCTAATTTAGAACAATAACGCCTAATTAATTACAAATAATCAGCTTCTTTCTCTGCCCTTCCTTTCTTCCACTCTCAATGACTCACTTTCTTTCTCTTCCGCCTTTGCAATTTCTTATTTTTTTTCCCTCCCTTTTGATCTCTGGCTTTCTCATTTTCTTTGTTTCTTTCTCCAGCTCCTTCTGTCCAAATAGCCTCAGGTGAAAAAGCAGCAAAGTGGGTCTGGTTTCATCCCCCCTCCACCACCAAACCCATCTTTGACTTTCTGTCCTCCAAGCCCAGTGATTAATGCAGGGTCTTAAATTAGGCGTGGGAGGATTTGCCGATGCTGGACACGCACTCAGCACAGCTAGCAGACACACACTAATAGTATCTACTGCTAATCTATGACTGCTTACATGGACGGGCTCTTCCTCAAATGCCACTGCAGAGCATTGTCGTTATAGACTAGCAGTCTAGTCGACCCATATCAGATGTAAGAAGACTGATAGAGGTTAATAGGCTGTGGGCAGCTGCATGTGAGAGGAAGGAAAAGTTTTAAATATGGCACAGTTGGCCACAAATGGTCCCAGTGGGTAGACGTAGTAATAAGCTCACAACTAAAAAGCAAAGTGAAAATATCTGGCTTCCACAATCTTGTTAGCCTCCAGATTAAACATGTTAAGGCATGCTGTGGCACATGGAGAGATAATTAAAAGGCTGAAAGTGTAAGCTAGTACATATCAGTTTAAGAGAGGGGGGGGTTTGTTTGATGAGGTGCGGAAATGGGATGGCAGTGGTTGGATTTTTTATGTATAACTGCTGCTACATCATGACAAAATGAGATGAGATATGATGTTTAAATGTCCAGTCAACAAAACATTTCATGATGCCGTGTGTGCGCTCTCAAACAAAAGCTGTGCAGCAGTACAGAAACTACACTTAAAGATACTTTCAGTTTGTAACAGTCTGGGTCTTGTTTTGGTTTTACTTCCCTTTGAGTATCACCGTGTCATTTGCTGAAATCTGGGAACAACCTTAAAAAGAATTGAGTGGTCAGAAGATCATTCTGGCTTCAAACAAGCCCCTGTGTTGGCCAGATGTATGAGGAAAACCCTCATTAACATCCACTGCAGTTCACAGTGTGACCTCCTGGTTCCACTTGAGCCTGCTGTACTGGCTGTAGTTGTGTACACAAAGGTTTTACCGATTAGTGTTTTTAGAAATATTCTTGAAACTTTCTTGTTTGCGACTTCTTTTATAGTCTAAGTATTTGTTTCTTGGCCTGTTGGACACATCTCTGCACTTATCTTGGTTAAAAAATGGTCATAATTGATTGAAATGGCAAAACTACAAAGTAAGACTCAAGTTTAAATAATCAGAATTGCAGTGTCCTTAGATCAATGTATGAAGTAATTAGTGTTTCCTACATTTGAACATATTCTCTCTTGTTTTTGCAGGTGACCTTTGAGCAGCACAAAGAGAATCTGTCTCATATGTTCCGTCAGTACCAGCACCAGGAGTCTACAGGATCTCTGAGCACAATCCGGACCATCTCTGGCCTCAGCCAAAGCTCGGACACCATGGACAGTGTGAACGGGCCGCCTGCGGAAGAGACGGCACCTTCTACTGTCATTGAACTCACAGTGGACGAGCTGTCCCAGAAGTCTCCTGACACGGCGTCCAGTTCCACCATCACCTCCAGCCCACTGGAGGCTGCTGATGACAGCGTACCCGCATCCATCACCGTATCCAACATCCTGGCCAGGGCCGAAGACGAAGAAGAGCAGAAGTTAGTTCAGGACTCTTCCAAGGACGGCACAGTTGATGTAAAGGAGACTGAAGCTGCTGTGACACATAAAGACGATAAAGAAGAACAGAGTGAAGACACCAACAAGCAGGAACCAGTGACTGAGGCTGACAACCCACCAACATCAGTTAGCGACCAGGCTGAAACTGACGACATGAAAGCAGTGGAGGTGGTGAGAGACTCTGCTCCAACGTCTGCGAGTGATGCTACAAAAACACCTGCAACAGATGATGAGAAATCTGAGAGTGAACCGAACAAAGGTGAATCATCAACCTCCATGACGGAAGACTCTTTGAATGAAGCAGATGCAGAACTGCCAGTGGCTTCAGAACAAGAAGGTAAGGCTGACCAAACGACTCCAGAGACTGCAGCCTGTCTGTCCAACAGTGTGCCGGGTGGAGCCTCCGCCGCCAACGAGGAACAGGTCGACGTTTCGTCTGTCAGCGACCAGATCAACCCGAGTGATGCTGATGATAGCCAAGAGGAGTCCTCCTATGCCTCAGCCGCTGCTGGAGAGGAAGAGGAGGTAGGGACAAAGGAGGAAGATAAGGATGAAGAGGATGAATGCAAGAAAAATGATCAGGGAGGACATGAGATGAAGAAAGAAGAAAAGGATGAGAAGCAGGAGGTTAGAATACAAGAAGAAGCTGAAGAGAAACAGGTGTCTGGGTCTGAGAGTCAGACTCCTCCGGCTGAAACACCTGAACAAGGTGCGTCAGAACCACCCAAAGAAAAAGATGAACAGTCTTCCTCCACAACTGAAACTGCAGACCAGCAGCCCTCAGAAACCACACTGCCCCCTACAGGCCAGGAGGACTCCACCTCAGCTGGCCAGCCTTCAGAGACCGCCACTGAAGAGGAAACCCCGTCCAGTCCTGCAGACAGCAGCACCGCCGCCTCCAGCTCTGGCACCCAGAAGACAGCAGACTCTCTCAGCAAGACCAAAGAGATCAAGATCGCCAGACTGGACGTGTCCAATGTGGCCTTAGACACAGAGAGACTTGAGCTGAAGGGAACCTCTGCAGCAGTACGCATCATTTTTGCTTTTGGTCTTAAAATTATGTTCTGTGGACCCTTGTGTTGAAGCTAATGCTGGTGTCTCCCTGCAGGAAACAAGCTCAGCAGCAGCAGGAGGGTCTGCGGGTCAGCAGAGAGAGAGCGGCACCTCGGCCCCTCGATCCACCATGTTTCGTATCCCAGAGTTCCGCTGGTCCCACATGCACCAGCGCCTCCTCACTGACCTACTCTTCTCTATTGAGACAGATGTCCAGATGTGGAGGAGGTAGAGTAACAATCCGCTGACTCTGACTCTACTGATGCTTTAGCTAACAATCATTTTGGTAATTGATTAACGGGATAGAGATTTATTGGCTTTTCATTCGTCTGAGGAGCAGACAGAAGAATTCAGCTCACAAGCTTTCTCCCAGTCAGGTGGTGCATGTGTCCAACAAGCCCCTCACGAAGCTTTGTTTCTGAGTAAATGAAATGTATCTTTTTGTGTATACAGGAAGTACTTAACTTGTTTGCAGTGTTTCAAAATGAGGAATTTCTCTTTGCATGTTTACTCATTTAAAGACAACAAAAGGCATCTCCCAGTAGAAGCCACGATGTTTGCCCGATGCAGTACTTCAGATTGCGTTTAACTAAAACCGGGTCTGTGAGGATGCTTTGAAATTCAGGCCACATTGTTGACCAAAGCACATGAAGGATACTTTTATCTTTGAATGTTTGCATTTAACAGCAACAAGTACGAACAGTCTGATCTGTAGTCAATCCGCTGTTATTTAGAGCCGATTACTCACCAAAAACATGCTCTCACTCTAGATATGACAAAATACTGCACTCCTGTTTCAAAGATCTTAAACTCTACTTGTGATATCCTCCTCTGCTTTTGCTAACAAAGCAGTCTTTTTGTCTTCCGCCTCTCAGTCACTCCACGAAGACAATTTTGGACTTTGTGAACAGCAGCGAGAACGTCGTGTTCGTCCACAACAGCATACACCTCGTCTCCCAGGTGGTGGACAACCTCATCATGGCTTGTGGAGGCATTTTACCTCTGCTATCTGCTGCCACCTCCTCCTCTGTGAGTCTCCTGATGTGTGTGTGTGTGTGTGTGTGTGTGTGTGTGTGTGGGTGTGTGGGTGTGTGTGTGGGTGTGGGTGGGTGTGGGTGTGGGTGTGTGTGGGTGTGTTCTTAACTGTGGCTGTGTCTGTAGTTGATGGCTCCGTTTGCAGGAAGTTATCCATCCACATTGACCTTTCCCAATCACATTAGACTACAGTTAGCCGCTTCCTAACATTGTTAGTTTGTTTTTGTGTTGTCTGATCTCGGTGGCTTCGGCTCTCGTGATTCTTTGCTTCTGTCTCTTTACTGGCCTGTCTCAGAAACAGGCTGATGTTCAATCCCATCGTAATTCAGTTACATTCAGTTGCCGGCCGTCTGTAACCAAATTTAAAACTGGATGAAACCAAATGCTCTGCTATCAAGATGTTTAATCTATAGAATACAGTTTGTGCAGTTTTTAGATATGTTGCTTCTGCTTAAATCTTTATTGGCTGATTATTTTCAGCATTCACAAGTTCATTTTTAAAAATAAGTGGATTTTTCTCTTCTTCACTAATCGCCGTGTACGTGTTCCTCTCTCTGCCAGCACGAGCTGGAGAACATCGAGCCATCCCAGGGCTTGGCGGTGGAGGCTTCGGTCACCTTCTTGCAGCGCCTCGTCAACCTCGTGGATGTCCTCATCTTCGCCAGCTCGCTCAACTTCACCGAGATAGAAGCTGAGAAGAACATGTCGTCTGGAGGCATCCTCCGACAGTGCCTTCGCCTCGGTGCGCTGTTATTTGAACTCATTATTCCTAAAACAGCTCGTGCAGTCTCTCCTTTTATTTCTTGAACCCTGCAGATGCTTTGTTTCGCTCTCTTTCTGCTCATCTGCGTCCTCTCTCTGAATTTGCGTCTTTTATCTCCTCCTTTTACTGAGCCCTCTGTCCTCCTCTGCTCATCGATCTGCCTCATATCAGCCGGCTGTAGCCTCTCGTATTAGCCTCAGTCATGGCTCCCTGTAGCCCTTTTGACCCTCCTTTCTGTCTTCTCTTTCTTTTCTGCCGTCTTCCTCTCCATCTCCAGCCGCCGCTCTCATTCCCTCGCCTCTTTCACTCTGCTCGTATCGGCTCTCTCTTATCTTGTTATTATAACCCCACTGCATGGCAACACTCTAAAATGGCTGCTATCATGATATAGTGAGCTCCACATAATGGCCTTGGCTGTACTGTACCGCAGCGTAGCCCGAGGCCTTTTTCTGCCTTCTGTTCTGGGCTATTACAGTTTCCTCTGACAGCATCAAAAGCCAAGCCACACTCGAGCTGAATAAAAGATATTGAAATTCTTACATTATTCATTTTATGTGGTGCACCTTCTCAGCAAACACAGATCAACACACCCGTACCGAGCGTGGAAGTGGTGCAATATTTCCTACACCCACTTAAATCATTTCTTCATGCTTTCTTGCGTATATGTAACGGTGCATGTTCAGGTTTGGGCTTTTGCTTCTCGCTGCTCATTACGGTGAAGGTTACAAACAAAAAGGCTTTCAAAATGCAGACTTACACAAAGAGCACTTCTCCGCTTACATATTATCCAACTACGGCTGCCGCTGCCGCTGTTGGGTTTTTGTAGGAAAGCGATGCCACCGCGCTACAAGTCCAGTTTTAGAAAGCAGCCGTTATGAAATGAATATTTGATGAGGTATGCGCTCCCCATTGCTGGCACCTAATCTGATTTTGTAAGACTGTAACAAGGTTTTAGCATCTCCACCCCTCCCTCCTCCTGTCTTTTTATAAATGGTCGTATGAAAGAGTAGTCCTAATGGAAAAAGCGAGCCCATTTCCAGACGGAATAATTCCCTCCTTCGTAATCTAAATGGCTCAGAGTTAACATTTGTCAGTTGTCAAGTCCAGAGCAGTGGGGGTTGGGAGGGTCTCCGACAGAGGAGCTCAACATTAGACTACAAATTGTAAGTGTGCCAGTTTTGAACCTGCCTGAAGTTATTCGACCACAGGATTTTTTGTGACAAAGGACGCGTCTTCCTGCCGACTCAGCATGTGCACACCCCGGCGCTGTCATTTGTTATGGGTGCCGCGCACAGTGGATGTGATTCAAGAGCACACCCTTGCACTGTGACCTTGGGAGGAGAGGTGGAGCAGGGAAGAGTGAACGATGCTGCCAGAGTTGGCCGGAGCGCTGACCTTGTCACGGCCCCACTTTTTCTCCTTTGTTTTTGTCTCTCTCAGCTGCTTCTGTTCTTTTCTTACTTTAATGAGCTGGATTTTCACCAATTTCTCTATATTTTTTGTCCATTTGCTTCGGGTGCCGTCTCTTTCTTGGGCGTTATGCCCGTACATATTTCTCTGAAAATGACTTCATTTGTATGATGTCACATCATATCTCTTTCTCCATCCCTCCCCAGTGTGTGCTATGGCAGTGAGAAACTGTCTGGAGTGTCAGCAAGCCCAATTTAAGCATGGCACAGAAGGCTCAGCCCGCGGCTATACAGCCATGCCCAGCACTATGCTTGGAACGTCCAAGTCTGCAGCCGCGCAGGCAAGTAACCCAAATCATCTCCTCACTTCATTATCTTGCACATTTTCTGTACTTCCTCCACTGTCTTAAATTTACCATTATTTCCCCAAAATACAATTTAACCACTCAGTAATCCAGTCGCACTCTTGAGCTGGTCGTCCTTTTGAGTCTTTTCTTTTTTTCACACTTGAAAATGCATCTTCCCTTTTCCCACACTCAACAGTAAACCAGAAGGAGCTTTGGCCTTTGTCCTGCTCACCAACAACATCCAAGGTTTATTGCATTAGCTCATATCTTATTATATTACCACACTGGTTGCTATTTGTGACACAAGACGAGGCCTTTTGTCATTGCCCCTTTGATTTGATACAGTGGCTTCCAGTAAAGTCATGTTGTTCTTCCCTGAACCGGGTGTTAAAGCTCATTTATAATGCAGTGGCTCTATAGAAAAGCCATTATGTTAAGGACATGATCCCAGGAGGGATGGCTTCCCTAAGCTGTGAAACCGTATCCTACTCCATGAAGTGCACACAGATTAATAAACATCCCAACTGGTGTAAAAGTACACATTCTGCTTGCTCTTCACTTGGAGATGCTAGTACATGTCATGTGGTTTGATTTTCATGCATGCATGCAGAGCCCTGTTGATGCAGTGACAGGTGGGATGTCTCCGGTCAGAGACCTGGACCGGCTTCTTCAGGACATGGACATTAACCGCCTCAGGGCCGTCGTCTTCAGAGATATTGTGAGTTGTACTGAAAGCGCATCCACGCGACGTGCAGGTGTCACATAACGTACACAGCATCCGTGAAACGACTCAGCCGTCACTGCTCTCTGAAGAAGACACGCAGACAGATCGTTTAGTGTGTGTTGTTTGTTTCAGGAGGACAGTAAGCAGGCTCAGTTTCTGGCTCTTGCTGTTGTCTACTTCATCTCAGTCCTCATGGTGTCCAAGTACCGCGACATCCTGGAGCCCCACAATGACAAGAAACACCCTCAGCGATCGCAGTCTGCCAGGAGCACAGGTACACAGCAGCTGCAAGGCAAGAAGCATCTGAAATATTTATCTGCACAGAGGGTTCGTGCTGCAGTCTGTAATGCAGTTCTTCCCAATCTCTCTGCTTTCGCAAAAACAAAAGTCTGGAGCACGACCTCCTATCATCATGCCATGTCACAGCCTCTTTTTAGAGTCTTCATTTAATCTCTCCAAAGGCTGCTACACAGAAAAGTAAAATTAAACTTTGAAATAAGAAAGGCAGAGATTTAAGAAAAGTCTAGAAAGAAAGAGGATTTTCTGCAGCAGAATTTAGTTTAGTTTTGTTTTTCTTCCCTGTTGTGGCTACCTCAGCTTCAAGGTTGGGAACCACTCTAATCAATCTCATGTGGTGAGGTTTTATGGCTCACATGTCTTCATTATTATTTGTGTCTCCTCAGATAGCGGCGCCGTTTCTGGTGGACTCGAAGTAGAGAACGGTGTCTCTCTCCGGCGGTATGATTCTGGCATCGGTGATGACCACACCTCAACCGCCGCAAGCGAGGCAGACCTGTCATCCTCTGGCGTGACTCACGGTCCAGACGCCATCTCAGAGGCCTTGTCTACGCTGTCATCTGAGGTCAGGCCTGCCGTGCCTGCTGATTCAAAGGGCAAGAATGTGAAGGATATCCTGCGCAGCCTAGTGAGCGCTCCAGCTGATGATATCATGGTGGATCCAAGCCTGCTGCCACCGACGTTTCTCGGAAGTGTGGGCGATGTGTCCAGAGAGTCATCCCTGCAGTTTCGCTCTTTTGATAGGTGAGGGCTCAGGTTGATGTGCACTAACATACCGTTTCTAGAAAAGCCTATTTTTCTGCTTTGCACATTAGTGACTGTGGGGGAAAGAATTCTGGATTAACATTCCTCCGGTGTTGAAATGGGCGCAGACCTGACAGCTTCATCAGTTGCTCGAGAGCCCATGTGGTGCATATACGCTTGTGATTCTCAAGCTCCATAGCTGACAGTTTCACACCATTTATCCCAACATAACTGCAGTGGACTTTTCAATGTCAGACCTTGAAGACGTCTCCCCTCGGTTATCCTCAGAGGAGGCTTTGGTGGATCTTGAAAAGCATTCTGTAACAGAAAGCCTTTTGAACCGGGGAATCTCAGTCTCCGACTTTTTCCCCTCTTGCTCCCATTGTTCTTTCTTTGAGCTGTCGATGTAGGTCCTCATCCCGGGCAGACCGCCTTACAAAGAAACCTGTCTTAAGGAAAACAGGAGTCATGTCTGGGATGAAGAGACGAAGCTGGCAGGAAGCTGTTTCTTTTCACGACATCGCTGATATTTAACGACTTTCTTTTTCATCTCTCCTGCTGCTCGTCTCTCCCCGTCTAACGCTCGAAGCGGTAACCCCCCCTTCCCGCCTTTTCTGGCATAAAAGCTGTATAATTTGCATTACCCCTGGAGGTGCAGGGGTGAACAGTCAGGAGTAAGGCTTCAAAAGCAGAGCCCGGTGCTGAAGCCACAGACGGGCCCAGGTGAGAGAGGATGGTCACCGGTCTGGTTTGCATTTGGAGCGTTGACTCTCAGACAGACGTTCACAAGCGGCGGAGGGGGGAGAGGGTGGTAGAAACTGAGAGAGAGAGATGGGAGAAGGGGGAGAAAGAAGTCTCCATGGGGGTGATGTCAAGTCAAGGTTCTCATGTACTGAAGAAAACATTTCTCCGCTTCCCTCTCTCTCTCTCTCAAACACACTCAGTCAGTCTGCCGACCCCCAACTGTGGGAATTCCACGGCATCTCTGTGATCGCATGTCTTTATCTGAGGAATGCTTTGTCAGGTCTCAGGGCGCTCCTCATATCAGGGGGATTAGACTGGCTCCTGTCCGCTGAGCACACTCAGTAGGAAGAGAGGACGTCAGGAGAGCTGGAGAACATAGAGTAACAGCTCGCTCGCTGCCTGTGGGAGCCTCTTCAGGCAAGGCACACAGCCCAGGCCCAGACGGCAGACTTCACCCCAGCTCCCTTTTTAAGAGGAAATAAAAGCCGCTCCGAGGGTGTTCACGCGTTAGCACTTTGTAGGGCTGCAGCTAATAATTATTTTAGTATCATTTAAAGCATTAGGCTGGCAATAACCTATGTTTTTGTTAATGTTAACAAAACCAACAGTGCGTTCGTCCATTTTTTCATTATTTCTGACTTTCCAACCCTGTCTGTGGCTCTCAGCTCCTCGGTTCCCCCTGAGGAGGAATATCTTCAAAAAGGGGTCACATATAGATATTTTCATTTTCTAAAAAGGCTAAATGTAATTACATAAAACAGATGGACACTGTAGTTTTTAGCAGACGGCACTCAAGTAATGCAAGTCAGTGGAAATGGTGAATTTTTAGGGATTATTCGGTGCTGTGTTTACAGCAGCAGAACACTTTATGTTGGATTAGCTGAAAAAATTAAAAATGTTCATGTTAATGAGGGAACATGCGACCCAGCATTAAGGTGTGGCTCACTGATGTATTTTTTGGAGGTCTAGAGTTAGATTGATGTAAAACAGAGAAAATCAGCAAATCTTCTCCTCTGAGATTGACCTGAGGGGTTCAGCACTTATCTAATGCTCGTTCTTTACGTATATGCACGCATGCAAACCTTTCTTCTAACCAGATTCCCAATGTCCCCCATTCTCAAACACCACTGCCGGGTTGGCAGATCATTTTGATGTCTCCTGGTCTAAACTGAAGTCTTCCTGAGTCCATGCAGTAACATCCTTCATCCACTCATGTGTTCACAATGTGATGAACCTTGCTCCATCCTCGCTCATGAACGACTGAGTCTTTCCAGGATGCCCCTTTCATACCCAGTCATGATCCTCTCACCTGTTACCAATGAGCCTGTTTACCTGTGGAATGTTCCAAACAGGTGTTTTTGGAGCATTCCGCATCTTTCCCAGTCTGTGAAAGGTGTTGCTGCATCAAATTCAGAATTAGCAGATATTTACAGAAATCAATGAAGCTGATGAGCTCAGACATTAAATATATTGTCTTTGTGCTGTTTTCAGTTTACGTCTAAAGAGGTAAAACAAATGATCTCACTCTGTTTTCTTCATGTTTTACAGCATCCACAGTAACTTTTTCTGAATCATACGTGTTTTATTCTCTTATCTCTTCTGCTCTTTATCAGCTGCCTCTCGTCCTCACCCTTACTAATTCCACCTACCACACATGCAGACATGTTCTGTGTTTATTATCTTGTCGTAATGACTCTATCGCTGCTCAGCATCTCCCACTAACCAGTAAGCCTCCCAGTGACACCAGTACAAGCCAGAGCTGACATTCTGCACTGACATCTCCTGCCAAAACACGGCCACTCTCCACTTACCCAGGGGGCTGGATTTACGAGACCAGTGTATGAAAGAAGCTGGGATCTCCCAGATAAAACCTGCAGGTTGGTCAGGGGGTGAAGTATCCCCACTGATTTATTTACTAGTGGAGACCTGCTGGATTTCTCCCATCCATTTCTCAGCCATGCCCCTGTTATGACAGCCAGTCTGCAAATATTTGCTGACACTAACCAGAACCAAACAGTGTCATTGTACAAGCCGGTGATTTAGTCTGCATGGTTCAGCAGAATGTGTGCGTGTTAGACTCTGGGATATACATGGTGCAGTTGTTTGCATTCCTGGCAGCAGACTCCGCATGCATGTGAGAGCTGATGTACAGATGAGTCTTGTTGATGTTGAAGTGTTGTTAATGTACTTCTTAGGAAGGGGGTAAGCATGTCAGACACAGCCACCGCTGAGAGCGTGAAGGCCGTTTCCTTCCCTTTTCAATTCCTACATCACGCTTTAAAAAAGTGAGCGCAAACGGCGATTTGACAGGTTCACCTTCTGTGACGCACCTGAAACAGGTTCACCGGCGATCCTGCATCAATGTATTTAGTAAGCTGCTGTTCACTGTAAGAATCAGGAGTTGTATTTATTTAATGTTACAAGTCGAGGCCAGACTGTATAGATTACTGCAGGTCCCTTTAATATGAGTCTGTTCAGCTTAAAGTATTAGAGCCTCATCAATATGTTATCTTTGTGGCTGATGCTATGTTACACTGGACATAAACGTTTTTTGGCAATAATGCCTCAAAAACAATCATTTAAATGTTGTAAGAGATATCTGCCGCAGCAGAGAATTTCAAAGTAGAACAAGGTAATTTTCAAAATGACAACTGTAAAACAAATAAATCTAAAGAATCAAATGAAGTAAAGTAAAAATACTTCGTTTTAAACCTGAATGAGGACAAATAAGGCTTAAGGTGTATTTAAAATGCAGACTATAATTACTTCACTGTACCTCACAGTACTGACCCTGCTGATATATTGGTTGTGCTCCGTTACACATTTATAGTATTCTGATACTTTGCTATTAGTACTCTGTACTGCATTTCCAGAGCATATCCTTTTTAAGCAACCTAAGACATAAACATACAGAATTCACCTAAAGACAGACAAGATCCCTCCCAAGATACCTATAGTACATGTATATACAAATACATACACCTACACATTCATAGAAGCATTTACATGTACACATATATACACGTTTCATAATTCAGAATTAAGAAAATAGAACTTTTTGACCACTTTTGGCAACAAATTCCTGCCTTTGCCCTGTGTTTTTGAGCTGCCTGTTGGTCTAAATAAATAGCATCTTAATATCTGAGGCATACATCATGCACGTATACTTAGTTGCAGTACAATATCCTAAAGTACACACACTCCCAAACACACATGCAGAATGTCGATGCTCTGCTATTCTCATACTTCGTAGGCCCTTAGGTCCCAGTTGCTCCACTCATTAATCACTGATGTCATCAAGGTAATGCCCCTCCCACACCAGCCATCGTCATCCAATCGCAGCTCGAGAAACCGCCTGATGCCACGTAGTAGCGTGTACATGCAAATGTGTCAGCGTGCATGGCGAAAGAACGTCGAGAAGAATAACATTCACATGCACAGCGTCGCATGAAAAGAGAGTGAAAGGGGAGATCAAAGTTCTCCTGGGGGTGCACGCTCCCCTCCCTCGCATGAGTCGATTCTGAGGTTAGCACTCCAGAGAATGGCGCGCGCACACACACACACACACACACACACACACACACACACACTGACAGTTACTCATTCTCACACTTGTTTTACCTAAAATAGCAGAGATTACTGGAACCAGTATTTACTGCACTTATCCGTTGCAGGTTAATGCCTTTAAATAATTCAACCTCAGCTCAGCGCACACACACACACACACACACACACACACACACACACACACACACACACACAATATTGTTTCCATCACTTCTGAGGACATTACATTGACTTACATTCATTTCTTGGAGACCCATACTAACCTTAAAATGCAGTGTTTTACATTACGTTTGTCCTCATGAGGAAGACGAGTCCCCACGACGCAACTGTGTAACCAGACTTTTATCCCCACTACATCAGTAATACACACACACACACACACACACACACGCATGCACACACACTGCCCTGGGCTCCTGTTTGTGGGTTGAGTGGGGCCGCTGACGGCTGATTAATCGACCGGGGCGGCCCACTCATGATAAGTGTGGCTAATGACCTGCTGAATAATTCACTGGGCCTTTGCCGGGGAACAGATGGAAGGCCAAACACATACACGGACATGTTCACCGGCACACTCGTACACACTTGCGCACTCATGCATTTATTTGTATACTCAGTATGCATATATTCAAATATTTGTGGACACGCACTCACTCCTAGCCTCCGCTCACCGGGGGTCCGCCGCCCCCCTGCCTCTCACGCCTGCTGTTGACACCTCGGGTGCTTCACGTCAGCGCCGCCCTTGTTCTCAGATACTACCATCCAGCCCGCTCACTATCAGAGCAGAAAAAAGTCACCAGCAACTTTTATCTCCACCCTTCCTGGCCAACGATGCCGATTTCATTCTGTTATATCACTACGTCAGTTTTTATGTATCACTCTGGACCTTCTCAGTGTGTGTTTGTGTTTCAAGCACCACTGTCAACCCTCTGGGATCCGTGTGCAACTTTATTATTCTCAAATCATAGAT